>NC_136368.1:20592500-21192500 GCF_037039965.1 Doryrhamphus excisus
AAAAATGAAAGGGTGCAAGGTGATATTTTGTGAAGCAGCACATTTAGATATGCTAAGAAGTTAAACGTGTCAAGAAAAAAACTTTGTGATATTGTTGACAATGTGTATTATTAGTATGGATGTCTGTCTTTGCTCTTTTTTTACATTTTTTTCCCAAATATTTAAACTTTCGGCTGCACGGCGGTGGTGTGGTTAGCGCGCAGACCTCACAGCTAGGAGACGCAGGTTCAATCCCACCCACCGGTTTCCTCCCACATTCCAAAAACATGCTAGGTTAATTGGCGACTCCAAATTGTCCATAGGTAGGAATGTGAGTGTGAATGGTTGTTTGTCTATATGTGATTGGCTGGCCACCAGTCCAGGGTGTACCCCGCCTCTCTCCCCAAATACAGCTGGAATAGGCTCAAGCACCCCCCCCCCGTGACCCTTGTGAGGATAAGTGGTAGAAAATAAATGAATGAATTTAAACTTTCTCCTTCAGTAATGTTTATAAATTATATTCTCGTAATATATCCCATAATCTTTTCAATTTATTTCCATATTATTATAACTTTTCCTGAAATTTGTTTGTCACTATGCTCACTTTCTTCTTGTATTTTTTTCCGCTACTTATGACTTTATAGCCACAATAATTTTACTTTATTCTAACATTTTGTTTGTTTTTCACAATACTGTATTATGACTTTAAAAAATTAAAATGTATCTGATATCTCAACTTTATGGTACTAAACGTACTAAATATTTCTCCTCATATTATTATGACATCATTCTTGTAAAATGATTACCTTTTCCTTCAAGTAGTTTGGCTATCTTTTAAAATGTTTCTATTTTACTGTATTTTTCTTGTTAAATTATATTTTTTGACAATAAAAAAAAAAGGAGCAGCGGGATGCAAATGGTCCCCAAGCGGGATGCAAATGGTCCCCAAGCGGGATGCAAATGGTCCCCAAGCGGGATGTAAATGGTCCCCAGGCCACACTGGTTCAGCACTAAAGTGTGGAGGTTTTCTAAAATGTAAAAACCAACTAAAGACGCCATGATATCCCAACACCACAGTGTTATCCTACATGGAAAAAAATATGAACATTTTGGAGTTCTTTTTGCAGGAAATATTAGCAGGAGTGGAGGGGGGGGGTTGAATGGACAAAAGAGCAGCTGTCCGGGCACACAGCCTATCTAAAGAAGTGAAAATGAGACAATATTTGGATAATTTCGGGACATATCCCGACACAGTCACGGTTCATGTGAAAACATAGCTTAGCGCAGCATTGGACACATGAATGACTTAAAGGGGGAGGGGGGGGGGGCAGCAAATGGACTAGATCTGTATTTATAATGGAGTCTTTCTCAATGATGCGACTCTCTGTGGCAGCCATGTTAAATGGCTAACAGGACCGCTTGAGGTTTTAAGTAGAGCTACAATATGCAAAAGCAAGAAAAGGTGGGTGGACACAAAGTCATTTATTGAAAACAACATTCATTCATTCATTCATATTCTACCGCTTTTTCCTCACGAGGGTCGCTGGGGGTGCTGGAGCCTATCCCAGCTGTCTTTGGGCGAGAGGCGGGGTCCACCCTGGACTGGTGGCCAGCCAATCACAGGGCACATATAGACAAACAACCATTCACACTCACATTCATACCTATAGACAATTTGGAGTGGCTAATTAACCTAGCATGTTTTTGGAATGTGGGAGGAACCGAACATAAACATTCCAAAAAATGTAAATATTATTTATGTCTTAATTGTTTATGCCTTATATGTATTATTTTCTGTTATGTTTACTATAAATGTGTGTAAAAGTGACTTTAGGGGTGCTATTTCATGTTGAGAGGTCTCTAATAATGTTCATTCATTCATTCATTTTCTACCGCTTATCCTCACAAGGGTGGCGGGGGTGCTGGAGCCTATCCCAGCTGTCTGTGGGCGAGAGGCGGGGTCCACCCTGGACTGGTGGCCAGCCAATCACAGGGCACATATAGACAAACAACCATTCACACTCACATTCATACCTATGGACAATTTGGAGTGGCTAATTAACCTAGCATGTTTTTGCCATTACAACATTGGTTCTGAACAAGAACCATGTCCTCAAAAAGAGCAAATGTTTTCCTTTCAACTTTCTCATGCACTCTCAATCATTGTTATATTATATAAGATGAGCTTTATTTTCTCTTTAAGGTCAAATTGTACAAAACCAAGGGTGCTGGACCTTGCAGGTTCCACTGGATGATGTTTTATGACTTGACAGGAAGGGGAAAAACCAGTCAGTCCAATAACACATAAATATGTCTTCTATGTGTCTTGGCCTTTCCCATCTTGGCATGCGATGAAAGCTCTACAAGTGAAAACTTTGTAGTTGTCAGAAATTGATCTTTTCATTTAGTGTCAGCGGACGATTAGCCTAGAGCGCCTTTTTCACAATTGAAATCCCCGTGTGTGTGTGTGTGTTTTTTTTTAGACGCAATACCAATGCCGATGCTGTTGTGTGCATTGTGGACGTGTGCTTTGGCGGGAGTCTTTGAACCTTTGTCTTTCACTTGGTAGCAAACAAGCAGTGGCCTGTTCTCTTGGAGCAAATGCATGGTGGAGATTAGATCTGTTATGTTAGCCACACATGCACACAAACAGCCACATTGGTATTATATATAGATGTTTTACTCTACTGTAGATCCCCACTAGTGATTCCACAAGGAATCAACATAAGGCCCCGTTGGATACCGATGCAACCTTTTCATTCATTTAGTTGTTACTGTCGCTTTTATAGGAGCAGATCCTTTAACATGTTCAAGACTACGATCTTTATCCCTTAAAGATGGCGGCGACAGTCGAAGGGTTAGGACCAAAAGTGCGTCCCATATATTTTTTTCCTCTCTTTCTTTCTCTGAGTGATCCTCACGAGGGTCACGGGCATGCTGGAGCCTATCCCAGCTGTCTTTGGGCGAGGGGCGGTGGACATCCTGGACTGGTCACCAGCCAATCACTTATTCATTCATTCATTTTCTACTGCTTTTCCTCACGAGGGTCACAGAGGAGTGCTGGAGCCTATCCCAGCTGTCTTCGGGCGAGAGGCGGGGTACACCCTGGATTGGTGGCCAGCCAATCACTTATTCATTCATTCATTCATTTTCTACCGCTTTTCCTCACGAGGGTCGCGGGGGTGCTGGAGCCTATCCCAGCTGTCTTCGGGCGAGAGGCGGTGTACACCCTGGAGTGGTGGCCAGCCAATCACTTATTCATTCATTCATTCATTTTCTACCACTTTTCCTCACAAGGGTCGTGGGGGTGCTGGAGCCTATCCCAGCTGTCATCGGGCGAGAGGCGGGGTACACCCTGGACTGGTCGCCAGCTATTATGTTATTTTTGACATGTATTTATTCATTCATTTTCTACCCCTTATCCTCACGAGGGCCACGGGGGTGCTGGAGCCTATCCCAGCTGTCTCCAGGAGAGAGGCAGGGTACACCCTGGACTGGTGGCCAGTCAATCATTTATTTATTGTGTTATTTTTTACATCCATTCATTCATTCATTCATTCATTTTCTACCACTTATCCTCACGAGTGTTGTGGGGGTGCTGGAGCCTATCCTAGCTGTCTTTGAGTGAGAGGCAGGGTACACCCTGGACTGGTCGCCAGCTATTATGTTATTTTTGACATGTATTTATTCATTGGTTTTCTACCGCTTATCCTCACGAGGGCCGCGGGGGGAGCTGGAGCCTATCCCAGCTGTCTCCAGGAGAGAGGCGGGGTACACCCTGGACTGGTGGCCAGCTATTATGTTATTTTTGACATGTATTTATTCATTCGTTTTCTACTGCTTATCCTCACGAGGGCCGCAGGGGGGTGCTGGAGCCTATCCCATTTTTGGGCGAGAGGCGGGGTACACCCTGGACTGGTCGCCAGTCAATCCCTTATTTATTATGTTAATTTTTACATTCATTCATTCATTTTCTACAGCTTAAAAGTGACTATAGGGGTGTTATTCCATGTCGAGAGGTCTCTAATAATTTTCATTCATTCATTCGTTTTCTACCGCTTATCCTCACGAGGGTCGCGGGGGTGCTGGAGCCTATCCCAGCTGTCTTCGCACGAGAGGCAGGGTACACCCTGGACTGGTTCGCCTGTCAATCACTTATTTATGATGTTATTTTTAACAGCGATGATTTAATCTGATCACACAATAAAACCGTGATCATACTTCACTGTATTGTAATTTGGCTGTGATGTTTACACTAATATGGAATATTGTTGGTGCTTGGGTCGAAGGTCATCATGCCGTCTTCCCACATGGTGTGGAGGGTCTGGGCGGGCCCACTGTCTGTAGGAGCCCCGAGGACCGCACACAGACAGTACGTTTCCTTCACTGTGCACACTATACCCCCCCCCCCCAACCGCACACATGGCTGTAATAAGGCAACAAATTAAGCCATTATGCTGCTTTTAAGGTACACACACATCCGTGTTAAAATAGTTTTAAGACTAGCGAGAGAATTCTCTCTCCAAAGTTCCACTGTTGCTCTGGACCACCAAGGAAACGAGAATCTCATCATGAAGGATTTTTGTAATACATTTAGTTGGCTTTTTTTTGACGAATGACACTCTTGGCTTCCGCAGCATGTTGCTCCGGAGCCACGGGTTGCTGACCCCTGCCCGAGACGGACCGAATCAATATGAACCAGTTAGTGGTTTGGTCTGTATTATATCAGAAAAGAGGCAAAAATGGCAATATTTTGTTTTGGCTAAAACGCAAATAAAATAGGTCTGCTTTCATTGATGACTAAGGATATATTATATATATTATATTACTATATATATATATATTATATTATAATACTATGACTTTATTCTCACAAATGTAAAAGTATCATATAAATACGTTCTTGGGATGGAGTGTTTGTAAAAACGTATTACTTTGACTTTGGTATTAAACTAGTTAATTGGATAATTGATTAATCATCGATTAATTGTTGCAGCTCTACTATTTTTGCAATACTATGACTTTATTCTCACAAACATAAAAGTCTCAAATAAATACGTTCTTGGGATGGAGTGTTTGTAAAAACGTATTACTTTGACTTTGGTATTGAACGAGTTAATTGGATAATTGGTTAATCATTGATTAATTGTTGCAGCGCTACTATTTTTTGCAATATTATGACTTTATTCTCAGAAACGTAAAAGTCTCACATAAATACTTCATGGGATGGAGTGTTTGTAAAAACGTATTACTTTGACTTTGGTATTGAACGAGTTAATTGGATAATTGATTAATCACCGATTAATTGTTGCAGCGCTACTATTTTTTGCAATATTATGACTTTATTCTAAGAAACGTAAAAGTCTCACATAAATACTTCATGGGATGGAGTGTTTGTAAAAACGTATTACTTTGACTTTAGTATTGAACGAGTTAATTGGATAATTGATTAATCATGAATTAATTGTTGCAGCTCTACTATTTTTGCAATATTATGACTTTATTCTCAGAAACGTAAAAGTCTCACATAAATACTTCATGGGATGGAGTGTTTGTAAAAACGTATTACTTTGACTTTGGTATTGAACGAGTTAATTGGATAATTGATTAATCATTAATTGTTGCAGCTCTGCTATTTTTGCAATATTATGACTTTATTCTCACAAACGTAAAAGTCTCATATAAATACGTTCTTGGGATGGAGTGTTTGTAAAGATATTTGACTACAACTTTGGTATTGAACGAGTTAATTGGATAATTGATTAACCATGAATTAATTGTTGCAGCTCTACTATTTTTGCAATATTATGACTTTATTCTCACAAACGTAAAAGTCTCATATAAATACGTTCTTGGGATGGAGTGTTTGTAAAGATATTTGACTACAACTTTGGTATTGAACGAGTTAATTCGATAATTGATTCATCATCGATTAATTTTGCAGCTCTACTATTTTTGCAATATTATGACTTTATTCTCACAATATTACAATTTAATTTTCAAATACTACGAATGTTCTGTCATCACTGCGACTTATTCTTGTTAAGTGACGATAAATTGCATTTTTTTTAAACAACAGCCACAGTTTGCTTGCGTTTGTGTGTTTTTCCCATTTTTGAATACGTCGTTGCCAAGCGAGGGGTCAAAGTGTTTATTGAGCAGGAACAGGCAGCGATGGCGAGCTAATTAATGATGGGTGTGTTTCCCTCCCGCTATAAAAGTTGATTACGCCGCCATTGTAATAATGGGGCTCGCTCAGGGAACTTCTCCGTCGACTGACAAAAGCCGTGGTGTCTTGTAAACTTCCTCATAAACAATAAACAAACAGGATTTCCACTTTTTCCAACTTGTTCCCTCCACACCGTAGGCGATGAAACACTGCCAGAAGTCAGGAGTCCATCTTGAGGATTTTTTATCAGGAATGGGTTTTTAATAGTTTTCCATGTGCAATTGTTTTTTCCAAGCTACTGTTAAAGAAGGAGACACATAAAAAGAGGAGGAAAGGGCTTCCCTGCATGGGAAAGCCAGATGTCAACTGACTTAACCTGCAAAAAAGCGCCGCTTCTTCTTTGTGGTGTCATCAGCAGATGGCAGTAGGTGTCACCTGGCAGGGCTCAGCTCGCCACCGGAAGTCCACATAGGACAAAAACCTAACTCACATAGCCATTTGATCTTACTGTGATACACATATTTCATGAAGTCATAATATGCTGACAAGACCATTGTGGTTTTTAATATTAATATATTATTAGGAGTCTTTTCTTGTAACATCAAGGCTTTTTTTTGGTTATTATTTTCTCATAATAACATTATTGCTATGAACTCCTAATAATATGACCTTCTTACATCTCCTGATATGTCTTTATTCTCGTGAAATAGCAACTATTTGCTTAGAATAAATAGTATTTTCTGAATATTGTCATTTTGTCTTGTAATATTAGAATTTTTTCCTCATAATATTATGACTTTGAACAGTTTTCCTTATAATATTCCGACTTACAATTTTTCTCATAGTACTACACTTTGTCCTCTCAGCTTTATTCATGCGATTGTGACTATTTTTAATTAATATGATGACCTAATATGATGACCTTCTGGCAATATTACATAACATGTATTGACTTTTTTTTTAAATCTATGACATTTTTTTACCGTATGATTGTGATATTATCACTTTATTCTTGTAATATTCATATATTTTCTAATATATTTTAATATATTTTTAAAATATTTATATGTTTTGTATTTTACATGTATGTATAATGTGAGTGTGAATGGTTGTTTGTCTATATGTGCCCTGTGATTGGCTGGCCACCAGCCCAGGGTGTACCCCGCCTCTCGCCCCAAGACAGCTGGGATAGGCTCCAGCAAAAGGAATGAATGAATATACGTATATATATATTTTTCATCTGTTTTTGTCACTTTACCACATTAGTCTCACGTTTTAAATCACTTTTTTTCTCATTACATTGCAACTTTTTTCTCATAATATTATTGGAGTATTATCTCTTAGTAATATGTCCTTTTCTTTTATTAATACAAGTTTATTGGTGTAACTTTATTGTATTTTTAGTAAACGGTGACATGTTTTGTTTTATTAAGGTTTTTATGTTTATTCTTGAATTTGTTATGAATTTTATGTGAATTTTTTTGTTTTTTCTAGTGTCCTATATGATCTGTCATGGTGAAATAGGTTATGTATATAATAAGTGAATCCATAAGTGGCACATGCTGCTAGATGTGTACATTGTGCATGAGTCCACCTGCCTGACGTCGGTCATGCACCATCGTCCAATCAGAGGCCACGTTGTGCAGAGACCCCGCCCCTTTCTCGCCCTCCCCTCCCCGTCGTATAATTGAAGTTTCTCTTTTAGTTTCCCGGCTCATCGCCTTCCCTTCAGTACTGCTCCACACGCGGAGGGATTAAAACCGCAGCCACCGACAGCAAGCGGATCGGGGAACGGAGCACCGCCACGATGTTCACCGGGAGGTTGAGGGCGTGCGCGGCCCTGTGCGCGTTGTGGATTACGGCGTTGACGAGCACGCGGAGCGGCGTGTGCGCCAAGAGGCAAGAGGACTCGTTCTCCACCGCCAGTGTTTACCGAGCACGGTGCGCCTCTCGGTGCCTCAGCCTGCACATCACCCGCATCTCCGCCTTCTTCAAGCACTCGCAGGTACGCACAAGTGCTGGCTCATGGGTCACATCAAACGGGGTTGGCTTTATTAGCACGCTTGGTTGGACCGGATCTTGGAAACTTGTCACTTTAAGGCATTTCTTTATCTCATTTCTTCTGCTTTTACATTCAAACGTCCAATTTACTGGACTCTTGTTTTTGCTGGCGATGCACTTCATGGGGTTCCAGTTTTTTTGGAAGAGGTGTCACAAAAAAGAAAATACCCCGCAAAATGCTGGTGTTGTATCTTTTGCAGTCAGTCTTGCGAAAAGCCAAAGAAAAAGCAAAAAAAAAAAAATACATTTTAAACGTTTTATGTAGCCAGAGAGCATCCCCCTTTGGGAATAACTGTCGCACAAAGATGATGGTTTGGTGCCATATGATGGCATCTCGCTGGCATCTTGTGTGATGGAGTCCCATTTTTAGTAAAAATGCCAAAGAAAAAGCAAAAAAAATATTAGTTTTTACGTTTTTATGTAGCCAGAGAATACCCCTTTGGAAATAACTGTCGCACAAAGATGATGATTGATGGTTTGGTGCCATGTGATGGCATCTCGCTGGCGTCTTGTGTGACAGAGTCCCATCTTTAGCAAAAAAGTCAAAGAAAAAGCAAAAAAATATTTTTTTTTTTACATTTTTATGTGGCCAGAAAATCCCCCTTTGGAAATAACTGTCGCACATAGATGATGGTTTGGTACCATATGATGGCATCTCGCTGGCGTCTTGTGTGACGAAGTCCCATCTTTAGCAAAAAAGCCAAAGAAAAAGCAACAAAAAATTTTTTTTTTACGTTTTTATGTGGCCAGAGAATCCCCTTTTGGAAATAACTGTCGCACAAAGATGATGGTTTGGTGCCATATGATGGCATCTCGCTGCCATCTTGTGTGATGGAGTCCCATTTTTAGCAAAAATGCCAAAGAAACAGCAAAAAAAATATTTGTTTTTACGTTTTTATGTAGCCAGAGAGCATCCCCCTTTGGAAATAACTGTCGCACAAAGATGATGGTTTGGTGCCATGTGATGGCATCTCGCTGGCGTCTTGTGTGACAGAGTCCCATTTTTAGCAAAAAAGTCAAAGAAAAAGCAAAAAAATATTTTTTTTTTTACATTTTTATGTGGCCAGAAAATCCCCCTTTGGAAATAACTGTCGCACATAGATGATGGTTTGGTACCATATGATGGCATCTCGCTGGCGTCTTGTGTGACGAAGTCCCATCTTTAGCAAAAAAGCCAAAGAAAAAGCAACAAAAAAATTTTTTTTTACGTTTTTATGTGGCCAGAGAATCCCCTTTTGGAAATAACTGTCGCACAAAGATGATGGTTTGGTGCCATATGATGGCATCTCGCTGCCATCTTGTGTGATGGAGTCCCATTTTTAGCAAAAATGCCAAAGAAAAAGCAAAAAAAATATTTGTTTTTACGTTTTTATGTAGCCAGAGAGCATCCCCCTTTGGAAATAACTGTTGCACAAAGATGATGGTTGATGGTTTGGTGCCATGTGATGGCATCTCGCTGGCGTCTTGTGTGACAGAGTCCCATTTTTAGCAAAAAAGTCAAAGAAAAAGCAAAAAAAAAAAATTTTTTTTTACGTTTTTATGTGGCCAGAGAATCCCCCTTTGGAAATAACTGTCGCACATAGATGATGGTTTGGTGCCATGTGATGGCATCTTGCTGGCGTCTTTTGTGACGGAGTCCCATTTTTAGCAAAAAAGCCAAAGAAAAAGCAACAAAAAATTTTTTTTTTTATGTGGCCAGAGAATCCCCTTTTGGAAATAACTGTCGCACATAGATGATGGTTTGGTGCCATATGATGGCATCTCGCTGGCGTCTTGTGTGACAGAGTCCCATTTTTAGTAAAAAAGCCAAAGAAAAAGCAAAAAAAAAAAAAAATTACGTTTTTATGTGGCCAGAGAATCCCCCTTTGGAAATAACTGTCGCACATAGATGATGGTTTGGTACCATATGATGGCATCTCGCTGGCATCTTGTGTGATGGAGTCCCATTTTTAGCAAAAATGCCAAAGAAAAAGCAAACAAAATATTTGTTTTTACGTTTTTATGTAGCCAGAGAATACCCCTTTGGAAATAACTGTCGCACAAAGATGATGGTTGATGGTTTGGTGCCATATGATGGCATCTCGCTGGCGTCTTGTGTGACGGAGTCCAATCTTTTGCAAAAAAGCCAAAGAAAAAGCAAAAAAAGGTGCACTCTTGCCAGGTCTCTTGATGATTTTGCACGATTTACCAGAATTGGCTCATCGTTGTGCATTGTTTGATGAATACGAGGCATTGTTTTGGAATACGTCTCGCAAAAACACAAAGAAAAAGCAAAAAAAAAAAGTACTAATTGTTTTCTGCAAGCTTGGCAAAAATGGTAAAGCAAAATGAGAAAAATGCAATCTTTCGTAGAATATGATGATGGTTTCCTGCGACGTCTTAGGTGACCATTAGATCTGTCGTTGACCCCAGTCAATGTCCTGCTATTTACTGGAAAGAAGCTGCTAAAGGATGAGCCTGGCCTTGTCCGATGCTGTCACTCGTACGCGTAAAGTAGCTGCATTGTGTGCATGAGTCAGTGTGGGGTGTCAGAAGTTGTTTTTCACCCTCCAGTGGACTCACTGTTCTCTCCCGGGACGCCAGCAAAGAAAAGAAGTGTCCGCTGATCCTTTAGCCGTCTCTCTATCTGCTGGCTGGCTTCTTTTATACTCATCCCCAAATTTGCATTTGCAAGCCCTCGTTTGGCGTAGGAAGCCTCGGCATCATGGCGGAACTGGACACATTTTGTAAATAGACCCAATGAATCAACTCTCAATTAAGAGTGGTTCTAAATACAGGATAAGTGGAGTCAAAGAAACAAGCAGTGGTGCACATCCAGAGGACACTGTGTTTCTTATTAAAGCGCAACTTGGAGAGAAATGTCCTGAATTTGTTCATGGTGTGTCCAAGTTTTTTATTTTTTATTTTATGGCTGCCTTGGGTTGCAAAGTTAGGACATTAAATCAGCCACCAGCTGGATGAACGCTCCAATAGCTGATGAAGTACCCCCCCCCCCCTTGCAGACTGCAAATATTCTACTGTGGATCCCAATTCCGTCTTACTACCTGAAAATACGATTCTAAATCTGAACAAACCCAAGAAATCAAACTTTTTCCATCATGAAAGCATTATTAACTGTACAGTCAAGGACTTTTGACAACATTTTACCATTTTTCATTGTCACATAGTGGAAACAGATCATTTCATGCACACAGATGGCAGTCAAATTTGGCATAAATGTTGCAAAAATCCAAAGAAAAAGCAAAAAAAAAAAAACATATGCTGATGGATTTGCACAATGATGCCCTAAGATTGGCTGGCAAACCTAGTCCAGGGTGTACCACTCAGCTGGGATAGGCTCCAGCGTACCACCAGGACCCTAATAAGTGGATGAAGTGGAATAGAAATTCAATGAATGAAAGGAGTTGTCTCACATGATGGCGTCCCATCATTAGGAATAAGTGTTGCAAAAAGCCAAAGAAAAAGGAAAAAATTGTGCTTTTGAAAAATATGCTGATGGATTTGCACAACAATCGTCGATTATTGCTCCCTTGCTAAATTGCAGCTTTTCAGAAAATAATTAATGATGGCTGTATGGTGGTAAATTATGGTCTATTATTAGTCCAAAATATATTGAAATACAAAGAATACGTATTCTGGTCACTAGGTGGCAGTCATGACACAAACACATAGCGACATTACCATGAAGTCAGCCATGTCCATGTCCAACTTTCTAGACTGGAAAAAAATATCCTCCCATTCTGTGTGGAAGTGGTAACATTTTGACTTCTTAAGTTTAGAAAAGGGCTGCACGGCGGTCAAGTGGTTAGCGCGCAGACCTCACAGCTAGGAGACTAGGGTTCAATTCCACCCTCGGCCATCTCTGCGTGGAGTTTGTATGTTCAAGACTGGTTCAAGACTCTTCATCCTTGTATTTAGCAAACATCAACTGCTTGTATTGTTTCTTGAATCGGCTCATCGTTGTGCATTGTTTGATTTCCTTACTCAATCTATTCCATAGTTTGATTCCACATACTGAAATGCTATGGCTAGCATAACGTAGTCCTAGCATAGAAGTGTTTCAAATGTAGTTCTTCCCTGAGATCATATTTCTCCTCTCTTGTAGAGAAGTATTGGATGACATTTTTAGCTAATTGCTTATTTTTAGCCTTATGCATTATTTTAGCTGTTTGAAGATGAACTATATCAGCAAGTTGAAGTATTTGTCATTTTAGAAATAAGGAGTTAGTATGTTCTCTGTAGGCGGCATTATGAATTATCCTTACTGGCCTTTTTTTTTGCAGTACATTTAGCGAGTGAAGAATGCTTTTATAGTTATTAGCCCATATTTTCACATAATAAGTAAGATATGGTAGACATGGTAAGATATGGAAAGTATTTGTGATTTTAGAAATAAGGAGTTAGTATGTTCTCTGTAGGCGGCATTATGAATTATCCTTACTGGCCTTTTTTGCAGTACATTTAAGCGAGTGAAGATTGCTTTTATAGTTATTAGCCCATATTTCCACACAATAAGTAAGATATGGTAGAACCAGATATAATATAACCAAATATAATATAAAAATGTTCCATTTATTAAGATTGAATTTCATATCACTGTCAGGACTGGAACCAATTCACGGCTATAAAAAATCTGCATAATTTCATATAAGAGGCTCATGGTTTTGTGAAAAAAAATGTTTTTGTGTCCACACACATAATTGTTTGACATTGTGCAGACCATAGTCCGATTTTTCTCAACAATTTGAGTGGATTTTTCAATTGTTGGCCGATGGAGGCTCCATTGTATTCTTTGGAATGGGAAGACAAGGAAGTGCAGTTTGGGACGAGTGATAAGCAAACCCTGCTTGAGGCCGCTCAAAATAGAACGCCGTTGTTGATAATGTGCAACTGTCTTGCGTACGATCCTTTCATGTGAAATGGTGGGCAAGGGGGGGGGTCTGGTCAGCTGCACAAACACACACCAACCCGACCCCCCCACCCCACACACACACACACACACACACACGCAACGTCTGCCATCAGCACACCTCATAGGTATGCGGAGGGTACAACAACGCAGGGGTCACCTTCTTGCTAAACGCCGGCGCCCGATGGCGCTAAATGCGATAAGCGCTAATGTGGTGTCGCCAGTCAGCACAAACTACACGTGGAGCCGCTTCCCAACGGGACGGATCTCATTACGCTAACAGGCGCACAGCGCTAATGACAAACCTCTTCATTTGGGGGTCACGGGATACGGGATAGGAACGCCTTAAATAGAGATGAAGTTCTTGGGACTTGGAGAGTCTTCATATCGCCGTTAATCTACGTAACGTGTCATTTGTTTTGCTTAACCTGAGAGCGATGTCATTGAAAGTTGTCGGAATCATACCCCCGCCGGAATGACACTTACTGGATTTAACACTTGCACATGCGAAGATTTTTTTTTTTCATGTGGCAAACTCTGAATCTCAGTTTGAAATAAAGACTCCCTTCAGCAAATTTGTAGACCATCTAGTGATGTCATAGCGGTTGCCAAAGCAGATTTATCTCCCCACATCTTGGTGAGTTTGTCACCCCCCCCCCCAGTATAATCGACAGAGGGGGGAACACCCGTCCATAAATATCCACATCGGACACTTTAAAAAGTGGAGAGCGAGCTGGGAGGCACGTAGAAATTCAGTCTATCAGAAAGCGTCAGCCTTGGAGTGGATGATTTATGGGGGGGGCCAAAAAATGGAAAAAAAACAACAAGGCGTGTCCACTGAAGCTCTTATTATGACATTTAAAAAGCCTTTAAATATATTCTAAATTTAGTTTAATTACTTTTAAAAAAAGAAAAAAAAGGGTGGCACGGTGGTCTAGTGGTTAGCGTGCAGACCTCACAGCTAGGAGACGAGGGTTCGATTCCACCCTTGGCCATCTCTGTGTGGAGTTTGCATGTTCTCCCCGTGCATGCGTGGGTTTTCTACGGGTGCTCCGGTTTCCTCCCACATTTTTGGACATTGTTCCAACCATAACAATGCTAACAATGCTAACAATGCTAACAATGCTAACAATGCTAACAATGTTAACAATGCTAACAGTGCTAACAATGCTATTTTCCTATTATTGCTATCTTAACCTTACATTTTGGGCTGCACGGCAGACGGAGTGGTTTGCGAGCAGGCCTCACAGCCAGGAGACCCGAGTTCAATTCCACCCTCGGCCATCTCTGTGTGGAGTTTGCATGTTCTCCCCGTGCATGCGTGGGTTTTCTACGGGTACTCCGGTTTCCTCCCACATTTTTGGACATTGTTCCAACCATAACAATGCTAACAATGCTAACAATGCTATTTTGCTATTATTGCTATTTTAACCTCACATTTTGGGCTGCATGGCAGACGGAGTGGTTTGCGAGCAGGCCTCACAGCCAGGAGACCCGGGTTCAATTCCACCCTCGGCCATCTCTGTGTGGAGTTTGCATGTTCTCCCCGTGCATGCGTGGGTTTTCTCCGGGTACTCCGGTTTCCTCCCACATTCCAAAAACATGCTAGGTTAATTGGCCACTCCAAATTGTCCATAGGTATGAATGTGAGTGTGAATGGTTGTTTGTCTATATGTGCCCTGGGATTGGCTGGCCACCAGTCCAGGGTGAAAAAGCGGTAGAAAATGAATGAATGAAAGATTGAATACTTAAAAAAATACCATAAGTTTGTGCCTTTGATATAAAATGTGGATATCAAACCTCTGGCAGGGCTCATGTGTGGAGGTTTTTCATGCGTCAGAATGGGGGTCTATGTCACTGCCCCCCCCCACCCCCCTTCCTTCTGTAAATGCTTTTAAAGCGTGACACTTGCGCCTGTAAATCTGAGACACCCTCAACCACTCGAATGGACAATAAGACTTCGGTCCTGACTGGAGTCCTTTCTCCTAATGTTTTCTTAACGTGGGACATGCGTGTCCAAGACAAACTCATTTGGACATATTCATGTCCATTACATAATAACCACGTTTATTATACTCACTCTGGCCGATACAAGGGCAGATTTGGAAAGATTTTCAATGCAGGTGTCACTCAAATAAAATGATAAAGTGAACTTGACCTGCTTAACATAGTCCGATCTCAAAAAGTTTTAAATGGACTTTAATTAAATTTGGTATGTCGCTTCTTCAGTACGACCAAGGACCAACTCAATCATTTTTGATTGTGTTCTGAAGCCACGGTTTGGACATTTTCATTTTCAACACGGACTTCACTCAAAAAGCATATTTGGTGCGTTCAAGGGCAAACTGATTCCTCAATAAGAATATGAATGTTTTTAGTTTTAATACTGACATTGCTCAAAATTGTTCATGCATAAGCTGGAGCCTATCCTAGCTGTCTACGGGTGACAACTTTCCGTTTGAGGCGGTACAAGATACCTCAATCGGATTGGGGAAAGGAATATTCCACCCCTGGGAATCCCATTATATATTCATTGGGATTGGCACTTTTCTTTGGGAATGAGGTGTATACAAAGGTTACATTCTTTCCGTTTGAGCAAATAACCCCAATGGAATTGGAATATTTGGGTCCATGTATACGTGGCTAATGACAAACATAAACGGTTCCAGTATTGATGCTTTCATTCTCTTGAAGTTCTGATTCCTCGGTCGGTAAAAGTGTTAATTGGCCTGCCGGTTAGCATTTGCACCAATCAGTCAGTCCACTTCAGTCCACAAGTGGTTAGTTGTGTTAGTCCGTTGGTCGGTCAGTCAGTCAGTCCAATATTTTGTTTGTTAGATCGACATCATTGAGTTGGTCAGTTGAGTCCACTCTTTCGTTGTTGTTATTTATATGCTTGGTTGATTTGTCAATCGGTTGGTTGGTTGGTTGGTTGGTTGGTTAGACCGTTCACTTGTTTAATTGAAGAACGCAGTCTGACAACTTTCCGTTTGAGCGGGTACAAGATACCTCAATCGGATTGGAGATAGGAATATCCCACTCTCGGGAATCCGAGTATATGTTCTTTCGGATTGGCACTTTTCTTTGGGAATGAGGTGTATACAAAGGTTACATTGTTTCCGTTTGAGCAAATAACCCCAATGGAATTGGAATATTTGGGTCCATGTATACGTGGCTAATGTGAGGCTCTTAAAGCAGGAAATCAATACCTTGACATTTGTAGACCCCCCCCCCCCACTCCCCCCCCCTATGGAAGACTGACCGTTTCGACCCTTTATTTAGGTGCAGCATATGTGCCCTTAAGCGTGTTATTTTGGTGTTGCCTCAGGACTCCTGTGAAGACAAAAGACACCAGGACACCCATCTCTTTTGAAGTCTTTTTTTGTCTCGCAAAGAAAACGTAGTCCAACACCTCCAAACATAAATCCTATTTAAATAACTACCCTCCAACGTAAACTGAGATTCATTCAATCCGAAGCGAAGGAACAAAAGACGGGCGTTTTTCAAACGGTAGAGATAAAAGAGGTTTTTGTCGGAGCTCCTCGGCCGTCTAGACAATGCAACACGCCCCCGGCCACCTGCTCCGACCCCTCAGCCGTGTACCTTCTGTGATAAATGTCCTGTTTACACGACTCCGCCAGCGCCAGAAACAAAGCGTTCAACACTGTCTGGGGGCCCCCGGTCTCCTTGACCCCCAATCATAGCGGAGGAGATCTGGAAAACATTCATCGGTCAGGGTCCTTGACAGTCCTCATCGCTGCATAATGTTCAGACTTCGGAGGAATGTCATGGTGAGTCAGAAGGATGAAGTCCTGACCTATAATTATTCCCCGTTGGTCCCTGACACGGTGGGGTCACGCCCGGACAGCTGGGGCAACATCCTGCTGAGCTTCACCGCCACAGGGATGCCATCACAATACAAAATTAGATCCTATGCGGCTGTGTAGATATGAGCGTGTCAACGTTTTATTGATGGACGAGCCAAGCTGTCAGAAAAAAAAGCAGGATTGATGATTTAGGAAGTGGCGTGGACTCGTGACAGCCTTCATAAATTACCCCCAAGGCGATGCCTCCCGTGTACATGTCAAGGTTTTATTTACAGGTTGCCACCAACAGAGGATTTAGCCCCCCTGGTATCGATCATTTCTCATAAGTTAGCGAGCACCGCGGCGTTTTAATCATCCCCTAGCACACGGAATGATGCACCAGCCAGGAATAATTCACTTTTTAATCAACGTTTGGCCAAACTGAATGTTTTATTACGCACAAAAAGGGCAGGAAACCCACTGACTTGGCGCTCATTTTTTTTTACCGCTTTCATTTTTCATCCTTATCTGAATTTTTTTTTTTTTTTTTTTTTTTTTATGAAGCAGATTCTCAAAAAACATGGCCGTACAATCATGAATTCTTTTGATGCCAATCTGACCATTACCCTTGACGCTATAAGCTCAGCACTTCCTGGCACTGGATGTCAAATTAAAACCCTTTAATGATAAGTTCCTTTTTCCAAACGTCTCACGGGATTCTTTTTTTCTGGATTACAATGTGGGAAACGGCTTTGAACTTGACATTGAACCTTAGCAGACTTTGTGCCTGCAGACCCCCTCAAGTCTGGCTGGACGTCATAACCTCAGAACGTCCACAAGTCGAGCTCAGATCCGGGTCGTTAACTGAAATTATTACTTCACGCTCCGGCTTCAATTTGCCGTTTTTCATCACATTTTTATGGATCAAACAAGACCAAAGATGAGGCTGGACTCAGGGATTGAATTTGAACAAAGAATCCGACGGCTGACTGGAATATGACGGGTGTCACATGTGGCTACTGTCCTGTATAAACCAGGGGTCAAAGTCAAACTGGCAATTTTCCACCATCAACAGTTCATATCAAAGCTGTAAAAGAGGCGTGACACCACCTGCGTATAAGGGTATTCCAAAACGTTGGCACTTGAGATACCGGACATTCATAAGTGTTGCAAATACGCACTTTAAAAGCAACAATACAATACAATAAACATACTCTTTATTGCTCTCTGGTTCTACCATATCTTACCTATTATGTGGAAATATGGGATAATAACTATAAAAGCAATCTTCACTCGCTAAAAGAACTGCAAAAAAGGCCAGTAAGGATAATTCATAATGCCGCCTACAGAGAACATACTAACTCCTTATTTCTAAGGTCTTATCACCTCGTACTTCGGTACGTGACAAAAAAACAAAACAAACAAAAAACTTAAACTATATTAGGAAAGCAGGAAGTGAACAAATGTAACAGTTAGTGATTGTAAAAGTACCAGATGGAGGGGTAGGATTTAATAAGCTTTGCTTCTTCCTACTCCTTTTGGACATGGGGAACTGGGAACTGATTACCATGGTACCCTTTATGTCATTGGATGCTCATATCACCTCCTACTTTCCTACGTAATAATTAAAATTAAAATTAAAATTAAAATTAAAATTAAAATTAAAATTAAAATTAAAATTAAAATTAAAATTAAAATTAAAATTAAAATTAAAATTAAAATTAAAATTAAAATTAAAATTAAAAACTGTTTTTTTAAATAAAAAAAATTAAAAATTGAAAAAATTGAAAAAATTAAAAAATTAAAAAAATAAAAAAATGTAAAAAATAAAAAAATAAAAAAATAAAAAAATGAAAAAATGAAAAAATAAAAAAAATGAAAAAATGAAAAAATAAAAAAAATTAAAAATTTAAAAATTTGAAAATTTGAAAATTTGAAAATTTAAAAATTTGAAAATTTGAAAATTTAAAAATTTAAAAATTTAAAAATTTAAAAATTTAAAAATTTAAAAATTTAAAAATTTTGTAAAATTTTAAATTTTTTTAAACATTTTATTTTTTTTGCATTTTTAAATTTTTACATTTAAAAATTCAAAAAATTTCGAAATATAAAAAAATAAAATAAAATCTGATGATGGTTTCATACAACATGCTGATGACTGATGAAGTTATTTAGCATAATCTCTGTGGTCTTGGCACAACAACCGAGAAAATACAAGAATGGAAATAAAGAAATGTATTTTCTAAAATAGCGGTAAGGGAACACACCCATCCAATACACTTTTGAGTGACATCTGACACTTTGGTTGAAAACTTCTCGTTTGTTTGTTTATTTATATGCCTTGCTAATGCATTCTTGCAGCAGCCCTGCTGTCGTCCGTTTCAAGGCAGCACTTGACAACAAGCTTCCAGTGCGACTTGACTTTAAAAGCAGTGGTGTTGTTGAAGAGATTAAAGCTACAAGTTCGATTACCAAGAGATAAGAGCATAAGAGTATAGAAACGTGCGTTCATCCAGTGTCCACCAGCGTGACATAAAGCCCTTGTTGCTCCCAATCTGCACTAATATCGATTCCACGTATATATGCACAAATCCTCTTAGGAGGTCTGCGGAGGCTAAAAACATGTTTTTGACTCATTATTTCCCTTTTTTCATGTCCGTTCATTCAGGTTTCCAAAAGTTCCAGCATAATTTCCCAATCAGGAAACGACCACTCGTGCAGGCCCTTTTAACCCCTAGCGTTCCCTGGCTTAGCGGCTCTGCATATTTACACATACACCGAGCGACATCGGGGGCAAATGTTTGCACGCTCAGAAGGTGGCACTTCCACGCCAATTAGGGGGGGGGGGAATTGTCGGTATCTGCAGTCTCGGCGGGCGCGCTGACATCAGTTCCCGCCTCGGTGACCTCGGGGACGTCTGTGGAGAGATCAAACGAGTCCTCAGAAGAGCCGAGGTCGCCGTGTTGTGCTGAAACTGACCAGAGGCCTGCCCCACGGGGGGGGCCTGGAGCGCTGACCCCGCTTTCCTGCTTGAGTTACATACACTTGGAGCTCCTCTTTTGTGTGTGTGTGTGGAGTCAATCACAGAAAAGGCATCTGGCGTAAAGAATGTGTTAATTGTGACAGCAAGCGAGAAGGCAATTACTAGGAATGTATTTTAATCTTTTAATAACTCCATGCGGTGTGATGACAGGTGATATTTTTCTCTCCCCTCCCCACAGAATAACGGATCCTTGGTGTGGTGCCAGAATCACAAGCAGTGCTCCAAGGTAATGTGGTTACTTTTCTGTCATGAACGCAACGCATGCATGCCTCATTATCGGGGGGGATAATACAACATAAAGTGATGGAGTCACGACAGGGCGAGTCCAGGCATGCGTGCGGGAATCACTCAGATATTTTCACGCAAAAAAATCTCCATTATTTAGACCAGGGGTCTCAAACTCAGTTTACCTGGGGGCCACTGGAGCTAGGGTCTGGGCAAGGCTGGGCCGCATCAGGTTTTCCAAAAAAAAAAAACCACGCATTTATTAAAAACAGAAAAATATATAAACTTTTTCAGTGCTTTGGTTCCGATTTTCTACAATAAAAGCTCTGATAAAACATTCCACTGTTCTCAAATATCTTAATTTTTATTTTTCTGCACAAAATAAGATGAAAAATAAATAAATAAAATAAAAAAAATCAATCAATCAGTAATAAATAAATATAATAATAATAATAATAATAAAAACTTAAATAACCACATATAGTTAGTGGGTAGACAAATGATTTTTTCCAGATTAAAATGAACAAAGCATTATTAGAGCCCTGTAGACATGACAAAACACGACTATAGTCACATTTATACTCTTTTTATTTACAACATATTGCGCAACTGCAGGGTCTTGAGACACATGCTAACTCGCAAACTAGAGAGCTAGCGACCTAAACGGTAGCCTCCGAGTTATTTCCTTTCAACTTAAATAGCCAAAAACTTACCACTTCCACACGGATAGGGAGGATAACTATTAACAGTTATTTAACCTTTAACATGAACATGAATCAAACGTAATAATTTTTCCTGGGTACATGATACCATACAGCATCCATATCAAACTTGCGCTTAAACTTTCATATCATATCAAGGCGGGGGCCTCAAAGTAGTGTCCTGCGGGCCACATTTGGCCTGCGGGCCACGTGTTTGAGACCCCTGATTTTAGACCCCGAAATCATTCCAACAGTTGACGCTGGCTTTTTCGGATTCTTGTTATTCGGAATGCATTGTGGTGCCTTACGTCCCCTTCCCGCAGGGCTTGTTTGTGTTTCATGCCCCCCCCCCCCGCCCACCACTGCCGCCGTCCCTAAGAAGTCTGATATAAAGCTGCTGTTGACAGCTCTCTTGAAAAGATGGCGCTGACAGGCTCCCCCGGATCCGTTGACAGGGCCCTCGGAGTTGTTAGAGAGGGAATAGTAAGAATGATATGCCGGCACAGCGTGGTCCAACTTATGAAATGTGAACAATGCCCACTACGGCTGTCAGAGCCTCGCATCTGCTCACAGACCGTGAAACCACAATTCAATGCTGTTTGGCCGCAAGGGCTCCGAATGAGGCGCGTTCAATGAGTACTGTTTTGTCCGTCTTCGGCTCTGAGAGCACGTCGGTATAAATAAATGTGTAAGTCTGCTGAGGGGCTGCGTATGGAGTATCTGAGACCGCAACTAAATCCCACTACAGCTATTTAGTCGGAAATCATACAAAAAGTAGGACTAGGCGTTTGTTTTATTCCGCATTATTTCGCACAGGAAGTAACGGGAATTTATTACCCTGTTTCGGCAGTAAACTGTCAGCTTCATGAGACCTCGGTGAACATAGAAAATAGTTTGAGTTAACTGACATTTAACGTTAACATAACGGTTAATTAACTTTAGCTGTCATACAAGTAAAAATAACAGTCGAAACGCTCAGTAGCCACGTATACATGGACCCAAATATTCCAATTCCATTCGGGTTATCCTGGTGTTTTTCTTCTTCTGTTGTTTAACAATTAAACAAGTGAACGGTCTAACCAACCAACCAACCAACCAACCAACCGATTGACAAATCAACCAAGCACATAAATAACAACAACGAAAGAGTGGACTCAACTGACCAACTAACTGATGAACCAACTCAATGATGTCGATCTAACAAACAAAATATTGGACTGACTGACTGACCGACCAACGGACTAACACAACTAACCACTTGTGGACTGAAGTGGACTGATTGATTGGTGCAAATGCTAACCGGCAGGCCAATTAACACTTTTACCGACCGAGGAATCAGAACTTCAAGAGAATGAAAGCATCAATACTGGAACCGTTTATGTGTGTCATTAGCCACGTATACATGGACCCAAATATTCCAATTCCATTGGGGTTATTTGCTCAAACGGAAAGAATGTAACCTTTGTATACACCTCATTCCCAAAGAAAAGTGCCAATCCCAATGAATATATAATGGGATTCCCAGGGGTGGAATATTCCTTTCCCCAATCCGATTGAGGTATCTTGTACCCGCTCAAACGGAAAGTTGTCAGACTGCGTTCTTCTTCTTCTTCTGTTGTTTATTGGCGGTTGGCAAGCAGCTTTGGTGTGCATTAGCGCCATCTGTGGAACAGAATCTAAACCCTTCTATACGCCATTCACAAGTCCACTTTTATTCCAAAAGAAAATACATATCTATATAAAACATGTGCCCAGCTTCATGATCAAATATTAGCAAGATTGAACTTTATCTTTTCCTGTTCCCGGGTGCGTTCTTTCAGCCAATGCTGAGATATGACGTAACACGCAGCTCCAGACGTTCTTCACTTTTAAAAATGGAGGCCAGCAATCGGCACTGGACTGCTAAGGAAAGTTTGTTTTGGATTCAAACTAAATTCCAAGACTGGATGAAGGAAAAACTGGCAATACCGAGTTATTCCAACAAGTGGAAGAAAAACTCCAGGAAGTCGGTATCACGTGATGTTGGTGTTTACGTTTTACTGGGCATGCCCCATTGACTATTCTGGTTGATTATAGCGGCGCATGGAGACACGAGATTGGAATATTCCTTTCCATGGATACCATTGCTTTCGGAAAGGTCATTCGGAAAGAGAAAAACTTATGTAAACATGGCTAATGACTGACCATCTACAGCCATGGGTCAGTCACCTTTTTATCTTGTACTGAGCAGCCTGGACAGAGGGCAGTGGATCACTTTTATACAGTATGTTGCAGCATTTGTGCTTCTATGGTTGTCATCGCATTTCCCCCCAAAAAACCCATCGTTGAATGTTAGTCAAGGCAGCAATATTGGTATTCTATAAAAAAAAAGTGAAAAGTTGTATAAGGACCCCCCCCCCCCCCCCCACTACAGGGCATGATTTTCCAAACGAAGAAAAATTGTTTTGTGTACAAACAAAGGCCAAATATTCCTGCATGGTCGTGTTTCATAAGAACATCCACAAAAACAATTATAGCGGACATATAAGTGCCCCGTTTTCCTCGAATAAATTTCCCTGTAACCCTCAGTGGCGTCTCTCCAAAGCATACATGCTGAGAAAGGCAATAAATGATGCTAATTAAGTGCAAATTCAGGAAAGGAATAGTGGCTGTGCTGCTTACTTAAACATGGCCGCACAGCTGGTGACAGTGTTAATCACAGTCAGTGTCTTGTACCAACTTCCTGAAGAAAATGACCTCCTTTGTTAGCCTCCTAAACACCCCCCCCCCCCCCGTTCTTTTTTTAATCCCACATGAGACTTCTATTTGGCTTCTCATACAGCAGCGCTTTTGTACCGTGGCTCCTCCGTATGTACGTTTGTACGTTTCCAACACCATGTAGACACCATGGACATGAACGTTAGCAATAAAATGTCCTCATTGCTGTCTAAGTGGTCATTTAGCAAAGAAAAGCATGTTGGCTGACAGGCTCTTTAGCCAATAATGTGCTTTTATGACTTAAATACTACTATGCCCCCCCCCCCCCCCCCGAGTACTTTAAAGTTAATAAGGCAGACTCTGAAGAAGGCCAAGCTCTTCTTTAGTCTCCTTTTCCACTCCTATGGCCAATATATATATATATATATATATATATATATATACACATACGTATATACATATATATATAGACATACACATACATATATACATATACATACATACACACACACACGCATATATATACACACACATACATATATACATATATATGTATGTATATATACATACATACATACACACACATAATATTATGAATATAATATTCATAATAATATTATTATTATAGATTTAATAAGCTTTGCTTCTTCCTGCTCCTTTTCAGACATGTCAGAGTAATGGGGTGTTATAATTATATTATTATGAGTATAATATTCATAATGTTATATTCATAATATTATATAATAATATTATTATAGATTTAATAAGCTTTGCCTCTGATGAATATTATATTCATAATATTATATTCATAATATTATATTCATAATATTATATCATATTATTATTATAGATTTAATAAGCTTTGCTTCTTCCTGCTCCTTTTCAGACATGTCTAGTAATGAGGTGTAATGATAAATAATCATATATTAATATTTATATATTATGTATAATAATAATTATAATAATTAAATATAATATAATATAATAAACATTATATTATAATATTACATTACATTATATTATAATATTACATTACATTACATAACATAACATTATTTTATATTGAATCCTGCTTTGCATAAATTCACTTATCACATCGCGATCTGGAACTAATAAACGCTAAAGGAGGGATGACTGATGACTGTACAATTATGGAGCTATTAAAAATTCAATCTTGCATAATAATGGACTCCAAGTTGAAGTTATGGACAAATGTTGGTTGAAAAGACGTACCTACTTGCATCCTCAGCCTTTCAGGATTCACACCGGGGTTTCAGTCAGAGACAGAAGTCAATATTGGTTAGCAAACAGCAGCACACGTAAAAAAAAGCGTCTACGTAAACAACTTAAGTGCCCAGTGAGGGCCCCCGTGCTATTGTGGCCCCGCTAACAATCGTGACAAACGGGCCCGTGCTGTACAGTCAATAGCCCCACAGCCACTGATTAGCCTCTTGACTTCATGAAGAGCGCACAGTCAAACAGACGGGACAAAGGCAGCTTCTCCCCTGGGGGGGGGGGGGGGCACGAGGTCTGCCCAGCCGGCGGTCACACAGAGTCGAGCAAATGTGAGGAAAGGTTGCCTAATAATTTCGACAAAGACACAGTGACCCCCCCGGGTCCATCTGGCTAAGTTCTCCCAACTCAAAGCCTCCTCTTTCCATTCGGCTTGAGAAAGTCATCCCGGTCATCTCGCATGGAGCGTCCGGAGTCAGGCCGGCTCTCAGGGTTCCCTTTTGTCATGCTAACGAACCTGCGGTGGTGGCATTTGGGGTCTTTATCATGCCGTCACATCGGACCATCAAGTCCATTGAGCACGCAGACCCAAGTCTTTTCTGGGAGCTTTTGTCTCAGAACTGTTTGGAGACGACCAAAAACTCTGGGGTCTGCAGGCCATCCACCCGAACATTAGACTCAAACACCGACCACCCCTTTAGCTATACTCCCAATGCAGGGTCAAGGGGCGTCGCCGCTACTCCCACTGGATATTGTTCACCAAAAACCACTGCTTTTTGTTCCGGAGGGAGTCAAACCAAGGGAGTCAGACCAAATCATTAGAAAGAAATGGTCACACTAAAACGATGGTTTTCATCGTTGATAATAGATTGTCCTTGAACCTAAATAAAACTAAAATCATGCTGTTTGCTAACAGCAGAAAGGACACGCACCAGCAAATACAAATAGACGGTGTAGACATTGAAAGGGTGAAGGAAAATACATTTCTGGGGATCACAATAGATGAAAATATGAGCTGGGAACCTCATATTACAAATATACAACATAAGGTGGCCAGAAATATTTCAATATTGAACAAAGCTAAATTTATTCTCAATCAGAAATCACTCCACACTCTTTATTGCTCTCTGGTTCTACCATATCTTACTTATTGTGTGGAAATATGGGCTAATAACTATAAAAGCAATCTTCACTCGCTAAATGTACTGCAAAAAAAAGGCCAGTAAGGATAATTCATAATGCCGCCTACAGAGAACATACTAACTCCTTATTTCTAAAATCACAAATACTTCAACTTGCTGATATAGTTCATCTTCAAACAGCTAAAATAATGCATAAGGCTAAAAATAAGCAATTAGCTAAAAATGTCATCCAATACTTCTCTACAAGAGAGGAGAAATGTGATCTCAGGGAAGAAGTACATTTGAAACACTTCTATGCTAGGACTACGTTAGCCATAGCATTTCAGTATGTGGAATCAAACTATGGAATGGATTGAGTGATTGAGTGAAATGTAAAATTACAAAAAAACGTTATTAGGAAAGCAGGAAGTGAACAAATGTAACAGTTAGTGATTGTAAAAGTACCAGATGGAGGGGTAGGATTTAATAAGCTTTGCTTCTTCCTACTCCTTTTGGACATGTGGAACTGGGAGCTGATTACCATGGTACCCATTACGTCATTGGATGCTCATATCACCTCCTACTTTGCTACGTAATAATTAAAATTAAAATTAAAATTAAAATTAAAATTAAAATTAAAATTAAAATTAAAATTAAAATTAAAATTAAAATTAAAATTAAAATTAAAATTAAAATTAAAATTAAAATTAAAATTAAAATTAAAATTAAAATTAAAATTAAAATTAAAATTACACAATTATAAAATTTAAAAATAAAATTAAAAAAATATTTAAAAAAATGTAAAAATTAAATTATATTATGGAAAGCAGGAAGTGAACAAATGTAACAGTTACTGATTGTAATAAGCTTTGCTTCTTCCTACTCCTTTGTGGAACTGTGAACTGATTATGGGATGTATCCAATTGTAATCTGATGTATGTTCAAATGAAATAAAACCATTACCATTACCATTACCATTACCATTACCATTATTAAAACTGGTGTCGTTTTAAGAGCTTACATGAAACTTTACTAAAATGGAAAGTATAAAGCTCAGGTAAACATTGCTATTGGCCTGAGACAACTCAACAGCTTTCACAGCTTATTTTGTGTCTAAGTGAAAACACTAACGCAAAATGGGGGGAACAGGTAGTGGACCTGCCAAATTTCCAGGTTAGGAGGTAGTAACATCTGTACCAGATGTGGGGGGACCATACCTGCAAGAATATTCCCAAAGCCTTGGCAGGACTCATACCTGCTGTCCTGTCGTGCGGGTGACCAGTTTTATACATCACACTCCACTCTGGCGTGGTCGTCATCACGTCGGCAATGAAGTGATGGCAGGATTCTGTGTGAAAGCACAGTCACGCTTCGCTGGGTTCTGTGTGAAAGAGACTCAAGTCGTGTGTTGGCTCCAACCCAGGAAGGTAGAGTATAAAACTACACGTGCGAATCCACTTTTTTTCCCTGAGGAAGTCCAGGTCGTCAAAGCTGTATTTTTCTTATATAAAGAATATAGTCATAAACAAAAAAAGATGTGGTATTGTTTCTCCGCCGAGACTGACCTGGTTCAGTTCTACAATGTCGGCACGAAGAGAATTAAAACATCATTTGGTCGTAACGTTGGGTTGTGTGGTATGATGACTTTACCGTACCTTGCATTTTATTTACAATAAGAGAACATTGTCTGCTCTCGGCTTTCATGGATCCGTCACTTGTTCCACTTCCCTTTTAAGATTCCCATATATGGATCATAGAGCCGTTATCTTAAACTGGATACAAAACAATAACAGTAAGGATTTAGACAAAACTGAAATGTTTCCGTGTTGTGACTTTTTGTAAAGTTCTTTATTTTTCTATGTCTTGCGATGCTTGCGCTGCTAGAAAATAGCATTTACACCAGGGGTGGGCAAACTACGGCCCGGGGGCCACATCCGGCCCGCCAAGTGTTTCCAAAGTTTTTTTTATTTAAAGTCAACATACAACCTGGCATCATGGCTTGAGCCAACATTTTCATGGTTTATGTAGCTGTAATTTCATTATTTGATATGGTCTGTTGTTTACAAAGCGCTCTTGAAAATAGGGACACAAGCACATAATAATAATAATAATAATAATAATAATAATAATAAGACAGCTGGGATAGGCTCCAGCACCCCTGACCCGTGTGAGGAAAAAGTGTTGGAAAATTAATGAATAATAATAATACGACAGCTGGGATAGCACCCCCTTGTGAGGAAAGGGGTAGAAAAATAATAATAATAATAACCCTAACAATAATAATAATAATAATAATAATAATAAGACAGCTGGGATAGGCTCCAGCAACCCCTGCGACCCTCGTGAGGAAAAAGCGGTAGAAAATGAATAATAATAATAAATAACTAATTATATAAATAAAAAATACTAAAAATACTAAAAATAATAATCATAAAAAATCATAAAAATCATAAAAATCACAAAATCATAAAAATCATAGAAATCATAAAAAAAATCATAAAAATCATAAAAATCATAAAAATCATAAAAATCATAAAAATCATAAAAATCATAAAAATCATAAAAATCATAAAATTATAAAATAAAATAAAAAATATAATAAATGTATTATTATAATAAATTTATAAAACACTTTACATCAAATAAATGATCTCAAAGTGCACATTTTCGCAGATTGCAGGACACTTTTCCAGATACAATAATTCCAGTTGGACTGCTACATACAGCCCCCCCCCCCCCGTCAATTTTGTTAAATCAGTCCAAAACTTTGCCCACCCCTGATTTCCACTATTGTAGCATTTCTTGCTAAAGTGTCGTGAGAAGATCTCTGACCGTCTTTGCAGGGCCTGAATTGAACAACAGCCCCTGGAATGCTACTATTGGAATGCTACAATTGGAATGCTACAATTGGAATGCTACTGTGTCTCATTCAGGCTGGTCCCTAAAAGCCCACCATCAGACACCCCCCACCTTTTCTCACGCCAAAATAAATAGCTTGCACTTTCCCATTGACTGTTTTTTCAGAAGCTGTTTCTTTGATTATTAGGGGGGGGGCAGCTTCTAAGAAAGACGTAATCCTTGCAGACGTTTGTGTGGTCAGCTCGTCGCTGGCGTTTGGTCGTTGATCCCGCTACAACGCGCTGCAGGGATGTGATAAAAAGGGTCCAGGCTGGTACGCCACTGCCGCTTGCCACTGGGATTGTGAGGTGCAGGACCAGACTTCAAAGCACCTTTTGGTCCGGCCCAGGCCAGACGTTGGGTCTCACCTCGATGTGTCGGCCATATTACCGCCAGACACCTTTGCAGCGTGTGGACCGGGACGCCATCTTGACAAGCGATGGACCGTGGGAGACGTTTTTACTTATTGTTAATGAGCCAGGGATTGATTGGTGTTTAGTGGGTGGGTGTGGGTGGCTGGGTGTGGGTGGCTGGGTGGCAGAGGAGTGTAAAAACAGGGCCGGTCAGTCCCAGCAGGAAGGAGCTGATCTGGACATGGTTGTTAAGTTTCATTGGTCAAAGTGGGGGTGGGGTCGCTTCATTGGTTGCTATCTGTGGAGCTCATTATTCACATGGTGGGTGGCAGAAAGTGGAAACCCCCCACAGCAGAAAAAAAAAACGCAAAGACAAGGCCACAGGAGAGGAGGTGAAAAGGCTGCAGGGACCGGAGTTTACACTTCTCCACCGGTTAGATCCCACATCTGAAGTTGGACCAGTCGGTCTGAAATGCCGGCATTCCGAGAATTCTTGAAGGAAATTCATAAATCAAAGCAAAAGGATGCTTGTGTTTTTTTCTGACCCCCCCGATGGAGATAATCAACCTTTGGCACACGACCTGATCCCTTATATTTTCCAAGTCCAAAGGGATTTAATTCCGTTGTAGGATTATTATAGCCAAAGCTTTTGCTAAAATCCTCTTTTGGATCCGTCGCCTAGACAATCTGCTGTCATCCCGGTGTTTATTCCTTTCCCGGGAACGTATCTCACCGCACATCTCAACACTTGCCATATTTCCCGAGGTTCCCATTTGGGACACACATTCCCCGTCAACAACAAAAGGATGATCCTGCTGCTTTTTATGTCCCGTATTATTTTTATTATTATTATTACGCCACTGAATAGTCGCGTTTGCCATCGGGAAAGATTAGAACGCGAGGATCTTAAAGCTGATGTGCTTAGCAGATGTGGGCTCATCGATTTATAACAGCTGCAGCGTTTTCAGGATCATGGAAAACCGCAATGTTAGCGTCAAAGACTCGGGAATCGACAGCTGTCTTGACCTCTGACTCGGGGTTGGCGGCGACAGCAGAGTCAAATACCGTCTCTCCTTCTTATTGAAGTCTTCATTATCAGTTTATAATCGTACAATAACATAAAACGAAGGAATGGAATGCATTGTAGCGCTCTGGCAAAGATTCCCAAGATGTTTTGGGATAATTTGACGTTTGCCGTTTCTGCAAGGATCTGCTGCCGGGAACTCGGGAGGACAAGTAGGATTAGTGGATCCGAAGTGTTTCTGCGACTTGAATAAACACATGGAGATAGTGATGGAATGTGTCTGCAGTGTGGGATTAGGATGCACCCCCCTCCCACCCAATCCCCCCTCCCCTCGTCTTCATCCGGCAGTGTCTTCCATGCTGTTGCTTCTGACCTCATTTCAATGTTGATGACCAAGACCGAGTGGCCATTTGTCAGTAAGAATCGTTAAGGCGCCAACAGTCCTTCCTTCTTTGGTCAGACATTTTTATAACTCAAATGATTTGGAGGATATTTTTTACACTGAAAATCTATATTTGCTGGGATTTGAACCTGGAATCGACTCAGTGCTACCCGTCTGAAAGACAGTAAAGTGTACTGTACATCTGCACAACCACCGTACAAATCTTCACCGTACAAACACCCCCTATGAATTGTGCTTAAAACGGTCTTTGGAGGGCGGCACGGCGGTCGAGTGGTTAGCGCGCAGACCTCACAGCTAGGAGACCCGAGTTCAATCCCACCCTCGGCCATCTCTGTGTGGAGTTTGCATGTTCTCCCCGTGCATGCATGGGTTTTCTCCGGGTACTCCGGTTTCCTCCCACATTCCAAAAACATGCTAGGTTAATTAGCCACTCCAAATTGTCCATAGGTATGAATGTGAGTGTGAATGGTTGTTTGAGGATACGCGGTAGAGAATGAATGTACTGTACAGGCCAACAATACCTAGCTGTGGACCACAAATGGCCCCCAGGCCACACTTTGGACACCCCTGATGTAGTGTTAAAGTCGAAAAAAAAATCTTGAAATTGTATTTGCTACGAAACAGAGGACAAAATATAAAAAAAAATTATCTCAAAAGCGTGGGTTTGACTCCGGTTTCCTCCCACATTCCAAAAACATGCTAGGTTAATTAGCCACTCCAAATTGTCCATAGGTATGAATGTGAGTGTGAATGGTTGTTTGTCTATATGTGCCCTGTGATTGGCTGGCCACCAGTCCAGGGTGTACCCTCACCTCTCAGCTGGGATAGGCTCCAGCACCTCCCACGACCCCCGTGAGGATAAGTGGTAGAAAATGAATGAATGAATGTACTGTACAGGCCAAAAATACCTAGCTGTGAACCACAAATGGCCCCCAGGCCACACTTTGGACACCCCTTATGTAGTGTTAAAGTCGAAAAAAAATTCTTGAATTTGTATTTGCTGCGAAACAAAGGACAAAATATCGAAAAAAAAATATCTCAAAAACGTGGGTTTGACTCCGGTTTCCTCCCACATTCCAAAAACATGCTAGGTTAATTAGCCACTCCAAATTGTCCATAGGTATGAATGTGAGTGTGAATGGTTGTTTGTCTATATGTGCCCTGTGATTGGCTAGCCACCAGTCCAGGGTGTACCCCGCCTCTCGCCCTAAGACAGCTGGGATAGGCTCCAGCACCCCTGCGACCCTGGTGAGGATAAACGATAGAAAATGAATGAATGTCTTTATAAGACATGCTAGCATACATGTAATAAAATATCCTCCAAACTGTAAAATCATTTGTGGAAAGATTTCATTGGCACAGGCAAGCAATTTCATGGTTCTTTGTCTTACCAAAACATTTTGGAAAATTGTACAATTCCAATTTGCTGGGGGAAAAAATGTAATAATTATATGACAGATTGGATGGAGTCTTCCAGAAGTGTGGAAGATGTTCTCCAGTGTTCCTTCCCTGTAGGTGAAATGGCCATCGTGTAAATAATATCTTGTTTGCCGCCTGCCCAATCCTCAGCGGCCGCCCTGACAGTGATGCATTTATTTAGTTCTCCGTGCGGATAGAGCGAGTTCATTATCAGGGCTTTTGACAGCTGCAATAAATGGCCGTGGGTCTGGAGGAAGTGAGGAAGTGAGGAAGTGGTCCACGTGATCATTTTCATCTCTCACTCCCTTGCATCTATCATGGAAACGTTTTTCCGACCGGATCAGAGCGGCACTAGAGAGCGTAAATCATGTGTTCAGATACGACGAGGCTTCCCTTAACCCTTCGATGCACGAGTGATTGAACCCTACACTCTTCCATAAGTGGGTCAAAAATCACCCGTACTAGAATCAATGCCTTTTTATACCAATTTTGCCATTTTGGTTAGGAATAATCACTTGTATGATATTAAGTATTATATTTAGGACCACACAAGAATGATTTCATCCAGCATCTGTAAACAAAAGAGTAATACCCAACAATACGTACATATACTAGTATGTTATATATGTTAGCCACATAGTTCAGCTAGTTAGAAAATAGGATAATTTGTTGACACATACACAATATTATATGAAGATAATACTTGTTGTATTAGCACTTTATGTGTAAAATCATCTTCCTGAGGGGTGACACTTCTGATATAGTCTGTTTGCTCTACAGTTCATTTATTCCTGACGGCCAAAGTTGATAAGAATCAAAGGTTCCGATTGGATTCCATAGAAAATACATGCGGGTCATTTTTGACCCACTTATGGAAGGTTGGGGTAGTAACATAAAAACTACAATTTATTAAAATATATAAAAGGTAAGTTAAAAATGTGAATGACATGATATTAAAAACATGTTTTTTTTAGGAATACCTGGAAAATAAAAATAAAAATAAAAATAAAAATAAAAATAAAAATAAAAATAAAAATAAAAATAAAAATAAAAATAAAAATAAAAATAAAAATAAAAATAAAAATAAAAATAAAAATAAAAATAAAAATAAAAATAAATAAATAAATAAAAAATTCATTATGAAGATATTTCAAGAAAACAACCTGACCAGGCCATTTTTGACCCACTTATGGAAGGTTGGGGTAGTAACATAAAAACTAAAATTTCTTAAAATTTATGAAAGGTAAGTTAAAAATGTGAATGGTATGATAGCCAAAACATGTTTTTGAGGAATACCTGGAATATGAAATGATGAAAAATTTTCATTACAAAGATATTTCAAGAAAACAACCTGACCTGGTCATTTTTGCCCCACTTATGGAAGGTTGGGGTAGTAACACATAAACTACAATTTCTTAAAATGTATAAAAGGTAAGTTAAAAATATGAATGACATGATATTAAAAACATGTTTTTTTGTTAGGAATACCTGGAATAGAAAAAATAAAAAAAAAATAAAAAAAAATAATAATAAATAAAAAAAAAATGTCATTACGAAGATATTTTAAGAAAACAACCTGACCGGGTCATTTTTGCCCCACTTATGGAAGGTTGGGGTAGTAACACAAGAACTACAATTTCTTAAAATGTATAAAAGGTAAGTTGAAAATGTGAATGGCATGATATTAAAAACATGTTTTTTTAGGAATACCTGGAATAGAAAAATAAAATAAAAAATATTAAAATAAAATAAAATAAAAAAAATAAATTCATTAGGAAGATATTTTAAGAAAACAACCTGACCGGGTCATTTTTGCCCCACTTATGCATCTCATGGTTAAGCAGCACAGACGCGGGTTTGGTCCCGGTATGGACCCACTGGCCTCTTTATCGCCGATCTGACCTGACGTGATGGATACGTCCTGTGTAGTCTAATTGTCACCAAATGTAAACCGAGCTTGCAGCGCCGCGATAAGCCAGGCTCCGGTTACGGCCACTGTATGCGGGCTCTTATCGCCGATAGCAACAAGAGGACCTGCAAGAGGAGTCGCCCAGGAGGCGTGTGGCTGAAACCTCAGACGTATTAAGCGAAGCGTCATTGACTACTACGGCGGACAAAACGTCATTGGGGCCAAGCTGTGTGGGCTTCCTCGCTCATAAATAAGGCAGGCGCCTCTGATGGGGGGGGGGGGCTGGATGTATAATTCATGCACGGCCCCTCCTGCTCCTCCTCACTTTGTGCCAAGCTCTTCCCTGCTCGGCCTCTTTGTTGTCTGAATGTAAATGAATAATTAAAGCTCATGCTTCAAAGAATTTCTATGATACCACCTGCTAGCCCGTTTTGCTCAACAAAACACCACGTTTGGAGGATCCAAACATTCCCCAGCTACAGTTGTTTTACTGTTAGTCATTGTAAATATTAGGAGGTTACCACACTGGTGGGAACAGCCGGGCCATAATTCATACGGTAATTTGGATAATAAATGCTGTTAGTCATCGGAGAGGAAACTAGAAGCTGCCTCGGAATGAATGAATTTATTCAAATCCTAGTTAGCTACGTCTTTTATCCGTTATAAACCATAAACAATGTCTCATTTTGTGACAAAGACAAGTTTTTAATTCATGTTGAATCTCTGTATATGAATTCATTCTTTCATTTTATACCGCTTATCCTCACAAGGGTCGCGGAGGGTGCTGGAGCCTATCCCAGCTGTCTTGGGGCGAGACAGCCAATCACAGGGCACATATAGACAAACAACCATTCACACTTTATGCTGCAAGTTCAGCCAATCTGAAGCGGCAGGCTTTATTTTAAGATGTTTAGCGAAGCCTGGTTTTTTAAAAATACACAGTTCTCGCACAATGTCATGAAAACACGTAACGTCAAAAGCGACCATTTGAGAGCCTCTTGTCTCACAAGCGGAGCCAAAAAGTTCGATGCCCATGAACCGACTCTAGGGTCAAATAAATTGTCATTATTTCATAATGATGTCATAATTTAGAACATCTTACAATATACAGGGACAGTAGAGGAGGCCCTCGTTTATCGCCGTTAATAGGTTCCATATCCTACCTGAGAAGTAGGATTCAATATTTTAAAACAAATATTTTCACAATATTTAAAAAAATATTTTCACAGTTAGAACATAAAAAACCTGTTCATGAAAAAAAATACCACTTCCACACAGAATGAGAGGAGAGTTTTTTTAGTTTTTTTTTTACCCACTATCTCGGAATTTGCATCCATGGCTGACTCCATGCTGCAAGTTCAGCCAGTCTGAAGCGACAGGTTTTATTTTAAGATGTTTAGCGAAGCCTGATTTTTAAAAAAATACACAGTTCTCGTGTCTCACGTCAAAAGCGACCATTTGAGAGCCTCTTGTCCCACAAGCGGAGCCAAAAAGTAAGATTTTTCTTGTGTTCATGGACAGATGGGCATATTCTAGGGTCAAATAAATTGTCATTATTTCATAGTTATGTCATAATTTAGAACATCTTATAATACACAAGATCAGGCAAAATGAACATATTTGTAGGTTAAATAAAAGCTAAATAAAGCAAAGAAACAAAAAGTGTTTCTGTTTTGCTTTGTTTCTTTATATTGCCATTGGTTTTGCTTTCTTTTGGTTATTTTTCAAAAATAACTAGCATGACGCTCAACAGGACGCACATCACAATTCAAAATACCGCAGCTTTGACAATTGATTGAAAAATAACATGCCTGTCTTAATCCACTCCAGCCCCGCTGGTGGCGGAATGGGCATTCCCAAATCAAGTACAAAGCTTTCCGTTGCTCCGGTCGTATCAGCTGAATCTGTTTGGACCAACGCGACGAGACCAGAATAAGTTATTCCATCAGCGCTTTTACCAGGATTGATGGTTAAGAATTGTGTCCTTTGTGTGGAATGATTGGTGGTGATTCCGAGTCTTGAAGCCATTGAGGAATAACGGAGTGCAGAGATGCCGTTGATGAAGTCGCAACCAGTTATCTGTCAGGAAAAGCACAACGCGACCACATCCGAAAATACGTCCTTAAGACTTACGACCGGGTCTGCAGACAGAATTTACTCTGCTCAATTCCAGCTGAGAACACTCAGAGATTTTGTCATCTCATTAATATTATTACAAATATAACAATTCATTGTTTCTCTGGAATGGATCAAGGAAATTCCATCAAATCCATCATTCCGAGTTAAAGCCAACTGGATTGCTAATATAAGTCAATATTTTGATGAAATATTCATATACAGGGGGCTGCACGGTGGTCGAGTGGTTAGCGCACAGACCACCTTGTTGGTGAAAAATAAAGAGTAAAAAAAAAAAGCTCTCCTCTCATTCTGTGTGGAAGTGGTATTTTTTTTTCATGAACAGGTTTTGAACTGTGAAAATATTTTTTAAAATATTGTGAAAATATTTTTTAAAATATTGTGAAAATATTTTTTAAAATATTGTGAAAATATTTTTTAAATGTGAAAATATTTTTTTAAATATTGTGAAAATATTTTTTTTAATACATCACGCCCTCAAACTGTATTTTTTGCTACGGTTACACAATGTTGTGGATACACACAGTTATCCACAAGATGTTTTAAATTATGACATAATTATGAAATAACGACAATTTATTTGACCCTAGAGTCTGTTCATGGGCATCGAACACAAGAAAAATCTTACTTTTTGGCTCCGCTTGTGAGACAAGAGGCTCTCAAATGGTCGCTTTTGACGTTACGTGTTTTCATGTTTTCAAAAATCAGGCTTCGCTAAACATCTTAAAATAAAGCCTGCCGCTTCAGACTGGCTGAACTTGCAGCATGGAGTCAGCCATGGATGCAAATTCCGAGATAGTGGGTAAAAAAAAAAAAAAGCTCTCTTCTCATTCTGTGTGGAAGTGGTATTTTTTTTTTTCATGAACAGGTTTTTTTATGCTCTAACTGTGAAAATATTTTTTAAAATATTGTGAAAATTTAAAATATTGTGAAAATATTTTTTAAATGTTGTGAAAATATTTTTTTAAATACATCACGCCCTCACACTGTCAAGCAATTCATTAATAAACGCTCACTGTTTTGTTGTGAATAATATGCCTTGCTATTGTTAGTGAAAAATATGCACATTTAAAGAAAATTCTTAGCATGAAATAAGCATTTTCCAAGCACATGAATGCCTCAGTGAAGTAACCAAATGATCCGACATACAAATACAGTGCAGATGTAGCATTCCGTAATTGGGAATGTGCACCCTGCTAGTTATTTTTGTAACTGTATTTTTACAGACATTGTGCAGACGTCTCTAACAAAATGTCCGGTCCTGCCCCCCTTTTGGAAAAGACCGAACTAAGCGAGCTTTTGCACGTGGAGTCGCTAAGTCGCATCTCAAGTCTGTTAATCATTTTTAGCCTCGGTGATCCTTAGCATTAGCCAACCCCGGCACGCATAAACACACCTGGGCAGACGGCTATCTCGTGGACCTTGGACGCGAGGCGGGCGGAGGAAACGATGTCTAGACATTCTAACGGCGATATCGCCTGCCTGATTTACTCTCATCTCGTTTTACACTCCTTTGAAACTTTACGGCACTCGAGAGACATGGCGGAAAAGCTTTTTTCTTAGCGTTTGGTACGTTTCGGACGCTTAACCTTGAGTGAGAGTCTCACAGGGCTTCCATCCTGAAAGGAAGATTTTGGATGCGCAAAAACACGGACTGACATTTCAGATTCTGTAGAGACGGTTTGAAGAGAGGCATGTGGCCTGCGGAGTGTGAAAGAGAAACCCAAAAACCACCAATGCGGCTTCTCTCAGGGAGAAATGGAACAAGTGACTGGCAGGCTGAGATTGGAGCCGCACAAGTCAAACACGACTCAAACTCCCACATTGGACTATTTTTCTAGCGTTTTAAGTAAGCCTCAGAGGTTCCGTAATTGTACGTTGTCCAAAATCTAGCCTTACTGGGAACATGATGTTTTGTGTGTGATGCTAATGATGCTAATGATGCTAATGAACTGTGTGTGCGTGACTCCAAGAATTGCAATCGTACACTTTATCCATCAGTAACTGGAACTCTTCACTTGGCCAACATAATGGATGCCATGTACACCGTAAACCCCAATTTAGCCCGAGTTAGCAGAATTCAAAACAAGTGACTACAAATTATTTTTAGTTGGTAACACAAATCTGCAAAAAGTTCACATCATGAAAAATCACAATTTAAACAAACTGAAAAGTCAACATTTATAAGTAGAACTTTTTACTATACTTAAACTATACTTATACCAGGCAGCACGGTGGTCTAGTGGTTAGCGTGCTGACTAGGGTTCAATTCCACCCTTGATTCCTTTCAGGAAATCCATTTATAACACACCTCATTGGACAAATATTAACATTTATTTTATGTTTATTTTATGTAGCATTATTCGGTCCGCCCCCCACCCCCCCACCCCCATGCATGGGATGGCCCTTTTGGTTTTGGGGGGGGGGGGGGGGGGGGGGTGTCATTGTTCAAGGCAAACCATCATTTAGATTTTATGAAAAGTCCCAACAAATGCAAAACAAATCAGGAATTTATGAATTTAGCACCGCAAGCTGTGGCAAATGTTATCATTGAAATATTGATATGGAATTCATGAATGTTTGGATGCTGTATTTTAATGCATCGTTTACTCAACTCTATTTTTAGTTATTTTTTTCTCTACTGTAAAGCGTCTTTGAGTGCCATCATCATCAAAACAAATCAGGAATTTATAAATTTAGCACTGCAAGCTGTGGCAAATGTTATCATTGAAATATTGATATGAAATTAATGAATGTTTGGATGCTGTATTTTAATGCACCGTTTACTCAACTCTATTTTTATTTTATTTTTTTTTATAAAAAAAAATTATTTTTTCTCTACTGTAAAGTGTCTTTGAGTACCATCATCATCAAAACAAATCAGGAATTTAGGAATTTTGCACCGCAATCTGTGGCAAATGTTATTGACATATTGATATTAAATGAATATTAAATGAATGAAATGATATTAAATGATATTAAATGAATGCAAACCATCATTTACATTTTATGAAAAGTACCAACAAAGGCAAAACAAATCATGAATTTATGAATTTAGCACTGCAAGCTGTTGAAAATTATTAATATTTATTATTAATATTAAATGAATTAATGTTCGGATGTTGTATTTTAATTTTAATTTATTTTTTTCTCTACTGTAAAGCATCTTTGAGTACACTGAAAAGCGCTATATAAATAAAATGTATTATTATTATTATTAAATGTGTTGCGCATACCATAGAGCGACAACGGGGCATGTGTCTAACATATCCTTCACATTATGTGCCTTGCTCTAGGGTAAAAAAAAAAAATGCTGCCTTCTGGCAAATGAAGAGGTCTTGGCCATAGCTCTGAAAGATATATCACATGATATTAAAAAAAAAAAAAAGAACTCACTTTGCCGCAAAAGCAACACAAGCCTGCGGTTGTCAAATGTATCTGCTTCTGGAGAGAACCTTGGAAACATTCATCTTCTCAACGCAGGCTTAATGCACATGGAAGGATGAAACTGCCGTTGGGGGGGGGGGGGGGGATGAGTTTTAAAAGTGTATTACATGGGACATGGCCTGAGAGGTTGATTGTTTTTATTTGTTTTTATTTATGCACGGGGAGAACATGCAAACTTCACGCAGGTGGGATTGAACCCGAGTCTCCTAGCTGCGAGGTCTGCGCGCTAACCAAATTTTTAATTTTAAATTTTAAATATAGGAAATAAGGAGTTAGTATGTTCTCTGTAGGCGGCATTATGAATTATCCTTACTGGCCTTTTTTGCAGTACATTTAGCGAGTGAAGATTGCTTTTATAGTTATTAGCCCATATTTCCACACAATAAGTAAGATATGGTAGAACCAGAGAGCAATAAAGAGTGTGGAGTGATTTCTGATTTTTGCTTTGTTGAAATATGATTCTACTCATATTATTTACACAAATCTGCAGAGAAAGAGAATAACTATTTCAGCGTTTTACCATCTACAGTATTTTATGATCAGCCTATGCTGGGCTTATTTTTTTTTTTGATACTTTTTTTTGCGAGTGGTGGCGTATGTCTCAATTTCACAACTTGTCAGTGTGCCCCCCCCCTCCCACCGTCCACACCCACTGGCCGACATTTAAGAAGAGGAGACGAGCGTCGCTGAAAGACGTCCTGCCAAAGCAAACAGAAAAAGGCTGCATGCCATTACAAAAGGTGCTGTCATCAATCAAGTGGCCCCCATTCCTGTTTAGACAGTACCGTACCGTACCGTGCCGTACCGTACCGTGTGCAATCTAATCCATCCCGATGATGCCAGAAGCAAGTTTGGGAAAAGTGACAGAATATTAATCGTCACCAGCTTAGCTTATCTTGAGAAGGAGACGTTGGAAGCCCCGACTGAAGTAGTAGATGTGGAGTATTAAGTATACTTAATACTCATCCTTCAATGAACTACAGTAAACCTCGGATATATCGGACTCAGATATATCGAAAATTCGCTCACAACGGACAGATTAAAAAAGGAACCAATTTTTCTGTAATGCATTTTCAATAAAAAAATTCATTGCATATATTGGATTTTTTATAACGGATTTCGCCTATTTCGGACGCTATACGACGTCATTTGCAGCGTTGCCAGGTACATTGGAAGCATAGTCAAGGAAGTGCCTTTTTATAACGGATACCCTAACCCTAACCCTAACCCCAACCCTAGCCCTAGCCCTAGCCCTAGCCCTAACCCTAACCCTAACCCTAACCCTAACCCTAACCCTAACCCTAACCCTAACCCTAACGGACCTTTTCCGGTATACGCACATAACGGATTTAGCTTATATCGGACCAAACCAGTGGGAACAATTGAATCCGATATATCCGAGGTTTACTGTACAAGTATGCTTTTGGACTGATCCACATCGTAAGTCTATGTAGCGGTTTTTGGGTGGTACCACATGGGTGTCCCTCGAGCAAATGGCCCATGAATCAGATAGCATCTGCCTGAACAGACGAAGGAATGAGCGAATTATCCAGTTGGTGTTTGTCAACATATTAGTGGGGCAAATTCAGCCCTCATTTTCTCCAGGAAGTAAACAAGAGCTTGGGGTTGTTTTGTTGTTTTGTCGTGGACTTGAGCATTTTTACGTCTTCACAAAAGGAAGTGTTGCTGTGTGGCTGATTTCCCCTTTTGTCCTCTTATCTGCCCCCCCCCCCCCCCCCCCCCCCCGCCCCCCAGTAGTGACACACACTGCATGGTTAAGTAGGAACTTTCACAGTGGTCTTTCAATACCCATTTCACGCTGTAATAAAATGCTGTGGTGGTGCTTGAAGGGAGGGGGGGCTTTTGGGGGGGGGGGGGTGATGCCACAGCCTATCTTCATTTTGTCGAGGCTGGGACAAGGCGGTCTGAAGGAGCAAATAAAGGAAGTAATTGTTGTGTTTGGGAACCCTGCTGGTGAAACCGCATCTACTTGGGATGGCCGTGTTTCCTTCCTGGACAATGGACGTTACTAATTAGTTCACTAATTCTTCATTAATTTATGCACTAATTATTAACTGATTTCTTTTTTTAAACATAATGAAACACAATGGATTATGTGATGCACTCAATTGTAATCTGATCTTTTATTTAAGGGCTACACGACTGCCAAATATTAGTTATTATTATTATTATTACTAGGCAGCACAGTGGTCGAGTGGTTAGCACGCAGGCCTCACAGCTAGGAGACCAGGGTTCAATCCCGCCCTCTGCCATCTCTGTGTGCACAGAAAGTGCCGTTTTGATAATATTACATTTTTTAAAGAAAACACTCATGGCTGCACGGTGCAAAGTGGTTAGCGCGCAGGTTCAATTCCACCTTCGGGCATCTCTGTGTGGAGTTTGCATGTTCTCCCCGTGCATGCGTGGGTTTTCTCCAGGTACTCCGGTTTCCTCCCACATTCCAAAAACATGCTAGGTTAATTAGCCACTCCAAATTGTCCATAGGTATGAATGTGAGTGTGAATGGTTGTTTGTCTATATGTGCCCTGTGATTGGCTGGCCACCAGTCCAGGGTGTACCCCGCCTCTCGTCCAAAGACAGCTGGGATAGGCTCCAGGTAGAAAATGAATGAATGAATGAGTGTAAAGGTGACTGTAGGGGTGTTATTTAAGGTCTAGAGGGCTCTAATTATGTTAAAAACTGTATTTAGAAGGTCATGAATGGGTTCTCGGCTGCACAGCGGACGAGTCGTCAGCGCGCAAGTTAGTCCAGAGTGTACCCCCCCCCCCCAAGACAGCAGGGATAGGCTCCAGCACCCCCCACGACCCTTGTGACGACAAGCAGTAGAAAATGAATGAGTGTAAAGGTGACTGTAGGGGTGTTATTTAAGGTCTACAGAGCTCTAATAATGTTTAAAAACTGTATTTAGAAGGTCATGAATGGGTTCTCGGCTGCACGGCGGACGAGTGGTTAGCACGCAAGTTAGTCCAGAGTGTACCCCCTCCCCCCCAAGACAGCTGGGATAGGCTCCAGCACCCCCGCGACCCTTGTGACAACAAGCGGTAGAAAATGAATGAATGAATGAATGTAAAGGTGACTGTAGGGGTGTTATTTAAGGTCTAGAGGGCTCTAATAATGTTAAAAACTGTATTTAGAAGGTCATGAATGGGTTCTCGGCTGCACGACGAACGAGTGGTTAGTGCGCAAGTTAGTCCAGAGTGTACCCCCCCCCAAGACAGCAGGGATAGGCTCCAGCACCCCCCGCGACCCTTGTGACGACAAGCAGTAGAAAATGAATGAGTGTAAAGGTGACTGTAGGGGTGTTATTTAAGGTCTAGAGGGCTCTAATAATGTTAAAAACTGTATTTAGAAGGTCATGAACGGGTTCTCGGCTGCACGGCGGACGAGTGGTTAGCGCGCAAGTTAGTCCAGAGTGTAACCCCCCCTCCCAAGACAGCTGGGATAGGCTCCAGCACCCCCCGCGACCCTCGTGACGACAAGCGGTAGAAAATGAATGAATGAATGAGTGTAAAGCTGACTGTAGGGGTGTTATTTAAGGTCTAGAGGGCTCTAATAATGTTAAAAACTGTATTTAGAAGGTCATGAATGGGTTCTCGGCTGCACGGCGGTCGAGTGGTTAGTGCGCAAGTTAGTCCAGAGTGTAACCCCCCCTCCCAAGACAGCTGGGATAGGCTCCAGCACCCCCGCGACCCTTGTGACGACAAGCAGTAGAAAATGAATGAGTGTAAAGGTGACTGTAGGGGTGTTATTTAAGGTCTAGAGGGCTCTAATAATGTTAAAAACTGTATTTAGAAGGTCATGAACGGGTTCTCGGCTGCACGGCAGACGAGTGGTTAGCGTGCAAGTTAGTCCAGAGTGTACCCCACCCCCCAAGACAGCTGGGATAGGCTCCAGCACCACCGCGACCCTCGTGAGGATAAGTGGTAGAAAATGAATGAAAAAAAAAAGTCCCAAATACCAAAGTTTTGAGCGTTAGCGTATAGGATCAGGATGTCTGACTGGGAACAAATGACTGATTCCAATTAGACTTGTTGGGCCTTGTTTGATGGGAACATTTTGCACCGAGGACTAAATGGAGAGGCAAAAAAAAAAAAAAAAAAAAAAGGGCCTGAGCTTGTGTTGCAATATCCTTAGAGCGGTGCTAATTCATGCTGCCTGGCACGCAAGCATGTCGAGGTAATGATGAATCTATTTCCACTTGTATGGATGCGATTGTGGGGAAGCCAGAAGGAGATTCATCCTGAAGAAGAAAGCCAGAGGAATGCATTGAGTGGGTGCACACAAGACCTTTGAATGAGTAAAATGAGCCTGATCCTCGGGCTTATGCGCGTATGCTCGGTGATTTGTTGGAGGGATTTAGGGGCTTTACCGTGTGGACGCCTTACCGGCGGAACGTCCTTAAGTCGTCGCCGCCGCCCTTTATTGTTGCGACGTTTGCGAGATTGCCGCTACCTTCTGAACTCCTCGGAGGGGCGTCGCGGATGTCATGCCATGAGCTCACCGTTATTATAGATAGCAGATGATAATAAAACTGCAAAGCATCCTGGGTAGAGCGACAACTTTTGCATGAAGCAACTGAGAAGTTTTGCGGTAAGACGGCAGTTTCTTGTGGAGCTTTCAAAGGTCATAACTCCCAAGCGCACGCATGACATCATCACGGCGATATATCTGCATTGTGAGGAGGTTGTCGGATAAACCCCCCCCCCCCTTTCGCAGCTGCGAAACACCCACCAGGCGGGCCCACGGGGACCAGGGTGCAGGGAAGCTGACGCCGGAGTGAAGTGGAACCGAGAGCTGGCAGGCAGGCAGGCAGGCGTGGGCTCGGCCCCGATTGCAGGATGTTCCTCCAGAAGCCAGATTTATGTTTCATCATCCGCCCGCGCTGCACACTCCATAAAAAGCAAATCAACTTTTCACTAGCAATGGCGGGATAACGACAGAGTCGGCTAATGAGCGAATTAAAGGCTCGTAAATGGAGCTCCGGCCTCCTCCATGGATTCTAACGTTTCTTGCATCAACACTGGCTTTAATGTCCGCCTGTACAGTCGGTGCCCTCATTCAGCCAACTCTTCCATATGTACCTTATAAACACGGCATTCTTCTTGCGATTGCTTAGGTCTGCTCGCCGATTACTGTTGTATAGATATTGGAGATGGTATTGAACACAAAATTCCCAAGCTAACTTTAAAAAATTACTGTTTTATGTATGCAATTTCTTTTTATATATGCAATTTTTTGTTTGTTTTTTTTATATATGCAATTTTTTTTGTTTTTATATATGCAATTTTTTTGTTTTTTATATATGCAATTTTTTTGTTTTTTATATATGCAATTTTTTTGTTTTTTATATATGCAATTTTTTTATATATGCAATTTTTTTTATATATGCAATTTTTTTATATTACATTTTTTTGTTTGTTTTTCATTTATGCAATTTTTTGTTATTTTTTTTATATATGGAATTTTAATGATTTGACAGATAAGGAAGCTGAGGTCTAACATCATACATAAATTAGAACCACAGAAGGACATTTGTGGCGCACTGCTGTTTTTTTATTGGCACATTCTACATTCATTTTTTTTTCAAACAGCAAAAAGTGAAAAATCCGCACTAATTGTACGAGAAAAAAGCATAAATATTAAGACAAAAAAAAGTCATTCAAAAGACCTTTGCATATTCATTTATTTATTTTCTACCACTTATCCTCACAAGGGTCGCGGGGGGTGCTGGAGCCTATCCCAGCACGAGGCGGGGTACACCAGCCAATCACAGGGCACATATAGACAAACAACCATTCACACTCACATTCATACCTATGGACAATTTGGAGTGGCTAATTAACCTAGCATGTTTTTGGAATGTGGGAGGAAACCGGAGTACCCGGAGAAAACCCACGCATGCACGCGGAGAACATGTAAACGCCACACAGAGATGGCCGAGGGTGGGAGCGGTAATGTTATAAAAAATAAATAAAACAACAAATAAAGTTCTCATTATGGGAAAATTTTGTTGCGGAAAATGTTATGTTATGAGAATAAAGTCAAAATATTATAGGAGTACCGTCACGATTAGGAGAAGAACATTTACAAGAAGAAAGTGGAAATAGTCGGACAATTAGGAGAAAATAACAGCAGGATTGAAAAACAGCTGAGAATAAAAAATAAAGTCAAAATATTCAGGGGATTATTACAATAATGTCGTTTTAGCAGCATCAAATATTAAGAAAAAATATGGTTCACAAACGACTTTATTTTTTAATTTTTTTTATTATTTATTTATTTTTTTTAATAATATTATGAGTTTATTTTTGGAAAATTGCAGCTTTTTTTACTCATTTTAATATGACTTTTTTTCATCATATTTAAATTATAGCTATAAAATGTGCCAAAAAAGGCCAACACCCCCCCCCCCCAAAAAAAAAAACAGTTATGAGACGCAAATGGTCCCCGAGCCACACTTTGGACACCCGAGATGTATAGTTCATTGTTCTTCTTCATTCATTCATTGTTCTTTTCCCTCCCTGCCAAAACGAGATCTCTTGGTGGGCCCAACCCTGACATGTGCTCCAGTGCCTTGGCGTTATCCGCCATGTTTCCACCACCCCGCTGCAAAACGATCGCAGCATCCCGGATCAAGAATGTGTTGAAAAGCGAGCAACTATGTCGCGGTGTCACAGCGCTAAGACTAAGACCAGGCATGTGCACAACGAGCGGCTTTGGCTCGGCTCGGCGTGGCGCGGCGCGGCGCGGTGCGGTGCGGTTTTGGGCCGCTCCGGTTACTTCAGAGATGCAGTCTGGCACCACTTAGTGATTTCATGCCGACTCTCAAAAGGCCGACACCCTCGGTACCGTAGAACCCCTTCACTCTCTCTCAGTCACATGTGGACCCCCGCCCCCACCCTCCGCCCCCCGCCCCCGAGGCTGTGTGTGCCAGGTTCTATTGGCCGTGCACGGATGCACAGTCACTCTTATTGAATGTGATTCATTTGGGGTGAAATGATGGATTAAACGCTTTTTTTTTTTTTAAACCAAATGACTTCTTCTAAATTCTATCATCCTATTATGTTTGTCAAAATGGTGCCTTGCTCAAGCCCATTTAGCCAAATGTTTTCCAAATGCGTTCCATGTGTTATTGTTTTTTTTAAAGAAGGGAATCCCAAGAACTTGAACGTTGTTGTGTGAAGTCGGCGTTAAAGAGGAGGAGTTTGCTCCCGGTTTTCCAGACAGTATCAGGCCTGGACATGAAAATGAGGAGCAGGTGAAGCGGCAGTCTGCGGAGAATGAGGTGCAGACAGTTTGGGAGGGTGCTGGTGGTGCTGGTGGTGGTGGTGGGTTCATGCTGTTCAGGCATGAAGAAGGGACCCGTCAGGGGCCACATCAAGCAGGGAGATTACAAGAGACAGGGCGTGTCTGTCTGCTCATTATGGACCCAACCTGACGGGGGTTGTTGAACTGTTTTCGAGGTATGCGGGGCATCCGTGGCAAAGGGAGGCGTGGGGCCTTTGTGATGAGGAACTGCAGCACCTGATCTTTTCATGTACTTGACACTTTTTTCTCCTTTTTTTATGACAGTGCCTGGAGCCCTGCAAGGAATCCTGGGACCTGAAGGAAAACCAGTGCCAGGATTTATGTGAGGTATGTCCTGAGCAAGGTTATATTTGTATTAGTACAATTGAGTGCATCCCATAATCAGTTCCCAGTTCCACATGTCCAAAAGGAGTAGGAAGAAGCAAAGCTTATTAAATCCTACCCCTTCATCTGGTACTTTTACAATTAGTAAAAGTTCACTTTTACTGAGCTTTCTTAATTTAATTTAATTTAATTTAATTTAATTTAATTTAATTTAATTTAATTTAATTTAATTTAATTTAATTTAATTTAATTTAATTTAATTTAATTTAATTTAATTTAATTTAATTTAATTTAATTTAATTTAATTTAATTTAATTTAATTTTCATTCATTTTCTACCACTTATCCTCACGAGGGTCGAGGGGGGTGCTGGAGCCTATCCCAGCTGTCTTCAGGCGAGAGGCGGGGTACACCCTGGACTGGTGGCCAGCCAATCACAGGGCACATATAGACAAACAACCATTCACACTCACATTCATACCTATGGACAATTTGGAGTCGCTAATTAACCTAGCATGTTTTTGGAATAAAACCTGTTTATGACCGACCGAAACAGGTTTGGAGCCCTGTAGACATGAAATAACAACCCTATAGTACACATCATGTGACAATAACACACAATAACTCACATTATGCACGACTGCTGGCTTTGTTTACATCTCTATACATGCAGGATCTCCACAGGGACATAAGAGACGGCTACCGCGCTAACAAGTTAGCCTCGAATTTAATTATTCTAAACTTAAAAAAAGGGTTTGAAACTGAGCGAGGAAAGAAGGACAAAGTGAGAAGCCAAAAATGCACCACTTCCACACTGAATGGGAGGATAAGTTTTTTCAGTACAGTATGTGGCTGACTCCATGTTAAGGTAATGTAATGTAAGATAATATTTGCTTAATAATAGACCATAATCCACCACAAAACAGCAATCATTTTTGAAAAACAAACATGAAATTCTCGACCTTAGCTCGCAGTGTACTTGCCTTACATTCACCCCTCTATTGAGTGTGGGGAAAAAAGCCAAAGAAAAAGCAAAGGACTACCGATGACAGCTCTCACGCGGTACGCTCATGACGTCGTCCATCTTTTTAAAAGTGTTGCAAACGTGAAAAAGAACAGGCAAATCCCAGGGGATGTCAGGCATGATGGAGGTGGATCTCCAAAGGCTTCCGAGGAATATTTCCACCTGAAACCGCGCTCAAATTCCCAATTGTACGACTTCAGCTTTTCCACTGTGATGGTGTTATTTTGCTCTTGGGCTCCGGGGAAATCAGCTTTAATTAATTTTCGGTGGTAAATGTATGAAACTAAGTCTGACGTGTCCCCCCCCCCTCCCCCACCCCTCTAGCCCCTGTTTCCCAAGAAGCATTACGAGTGTCTCACCAGCTGCGAGTTTCTCAAGTCCATCGAGGGCGTCAAGCAGGGCGACTGTCCCGCCCCGGAGAAGGCCAGTGGCTTTGCGGCGGCCTGCGTGGAGAGCTGCGAGGAGGACGGAGAATGTTCGGCCGTCAAAAAGTGCTGCTCCAACGGGTGTGGCCACACCTGCCAGCTCCCCAAGAACCTCTACAAAGGTGACTGTGCTCGCTAATAATAATCATTCATTCATTCTTTTTCTTTGCATCACAAGGGTCGCTGGAGCCTATCCCAGCGGGGTACACCCTGGAATGGTGGCCAGCCAATCCCAGGGCACATATAGACAAACAACCATTCACACTCACATTCATACCTATGGACAATTTGGAGTGGCTAATTAACCTAGCATGTTTTTGGAATGTGGGAGGAAACCGGAGTCAAACCCACGCTTTTGAGATATTTTTTTTCGATATTTCCTAGCAAATACAATTTCAAGAATTTTTTTTTACTTTAACACTACATCAAGGGTGTCCAAAGTGTGGCCTGGGGGCCATTTGTGGTCCACAGCTAGGTATTTTTGGCCTGTACAGTACATTCATTCATTCATTCATTCATTCATTTTCTACCACTTATCCTAACAAGGGTCGTAGGGGTGCTGGAGCCTATCCCAGCTGTCTTCGGGCGAGAGAGGCGGGGTACACCCTGGACTGGTGGCCAGCCAATCACAGGGCACATATAGACAAACAACCATTCACACTCACATTCATACCTATGGACAATTTGGAGTGGCTAATTAACCTAGCATGTTTTTGGAATGTGGGAGGAAACCGGAGTACCCGGAGAAAACCCACGCATGCACGGGGAGAGCATGCAAACTCCACACAGAGATGCCCCGAGGGTGGAATTGAACCCTGGTCTCCTAGCTGTGAGGTCAGAAAAGTCTGTTTGAACACATCTTCTCTCCAAAAAACAGTTGTTGTTTCTATTATCTTTCAGCGAATAAATTAATAAATTGAATATTTTAGTAATTACAGCATTGAAAACATGTTTATGACTTTCTAAATAAGTTTTTTCACCATTATTAGAGTCCTGTATACATGAAATAACAGCCCTACAACATACCTATTAGGTATGTTTACACCACATTGCTTGTGCGCAGACTATGGGCTCATTGCAGGGACACAAGCCATTGCTTGTTCACAAATAAACTAATTAGCCCTCATTTATTTATTTTAAACTAAAGAAAGGGTTTCAAACAGTGTGCGGAGAAAAGACTAAATAGGAAGACAAAAACTTAACCACTTCCACATGGTTGTCCTCATGTTTGGACCATCAGTGGTAATCTAATGTAGTCTCATGGCTTATCGTTCGATATTATTTGACTAATAATAAACGCTCTAGTAAACCACAAAACGGCGATCATTTATTTATTTTTTTTGTTTTGTTTTTAAAACCACAATACAATGAGCAAGCGATGGTGCAACTGCAAAGTGGAAGGGATTAAACTTCGAGTATCTCATTGCCCGGCTGAGTGTCCTGGTTTTTGGTAACCAAAACATGGTCACGCCACCCATAGCAGGCGCCACAAATGTCCAATTTCTATTCACACGACTTTAAGACTCCAGTAAAACAATTTAGTAGTTCTTAAGTCGCCCGCTGTGAGGGCGTTGAGTCGTTAAGTGAGCTCGGCGAGATGGTAACTGGAACGCCGTCGCGTCCGCCGTCAGCACGTCAGCTCCAGGCCAAAACAGAGAGCGGCGTAGGATGAGAACGGCATCGATCTTTGAACCGCGGCTGCCACGGCCTGCTTTTAATCACGCCGCAGTCACATTGCGCCGCAATCATGTCCTCGCTGCGTTCGGTAATGAGAGGCAAGTGCACGCAATCTGGAACGCGAGCTCGTGGACGCAGATGGCGGAACAATCTCAAGAGAGAGAGAGAGACTCCATGGCAGATGTCAAGATGTCATGCCCCCAAAAGGTGAACAGAATGTTAACGTGGAAAGATGAAAAGAACCCTAACCTTGAAAACTCCAGTGACCCGGTCAATGAAAACCATCCAGTGTTTTTTTTTTGAGACCTTCACAAGCAGCCGACTACTTGATGACTTCAGGGAGCGCGTGACAGCTTGCTGTTGCCGCTACATTTATGCAGAATTACACAAACATTTTGGTGAAGGTTCCAGCCAAATTGCTGCTGCGGTTCTCCTCTGTGTTAAAGGTCTAATTAGTAGCTCATGGTTTAAAGAGTATAATTGTTTCTATGTGTTCACGTAACGTACGCGATGGGTGCAGCCTCCGCCACCATGAGCCATGATGCTGGAAGCCATTAGCAAACACAAGCACAGTGAAATAGAGCATTTCCCCCCAGCGAGATCACTCTCAGATGTCTCTAAATGTGCCTGAACATCTTGGGACCCCCAACGGGGCTCCTGATACCACTGCAATATGCAGCCACTTTCTTCAGGTGGGATTCATTCATTCATTCATTCATTCATTCATTCATTCATTCATTTTCTACCGCTTATCCTCACAAGCGTCGCAGGGGGTGCTGGAGCCTATCCCAGCTGTCTTCAGGCGAGAAGCTGGGTACACCCTGGACCGGTCAATGTGTGGCCAATCATGGGCCACATATAGACAAACAACCATTCACACTCACATTCATACCTATGGACAATTTGGAGTGGCTAATTAACCTAGCATGTTTTTGGAATGTGGGAGGAAACCGGAGTACCCGGAGAAAACCCACGCATGCACGGGGAAAACATGCAAACTGCAAACAGGGTGGGATTGAACTTGGGTCTCCTAGCTGTGAGGTCTGCACGCTAACCACTAGACCGCCGTGCAGCCGAGAACCTGTTAATGACCTTCTAAATACAGTTTTTAACATTATTAGAGCCCTCTAGACCTTAAATAACACCCCTACAGTCACCTTTACACTCATTCATTCATTAATTTTCTACCTGGAGCCTATCCCAGCTGTCTTTGGACGAGAGGCGGGGTACACCCTGGACTGGTGGCCAGCCAATCACAGGGCACATATAGACAAACAACCATTCACACTCACATTCATACCTATGGACAATTTGGAGTGGCTAATTAACCTAGCATGTTTTTGGAATGTGGGAGGAAACCGGAGTACCCGGAGAAAACCCACGCATGCACGGGGAGAACATGCAAACTCCACACAGGGTGGGATTGAACTCGGGTCTCCTAGCTGTGAGGTCTGCGCGCTAACCACTAGACCGCCGTGCAGCCGAGATGGACAATTTGGAGTGGCCAATTAACCGAGCATGTTTTTGGAATAAAACCTGCTTATGACCTACCGAAACAGGTTTGGAGCCCTGTAGACATGAAATAACAACCCTATAGTACACATCATGTGACAATAACACACATTAACCTAGCATGTTTTTTGGAATGTGGGAGGAAACCGGAGTACCCGGAGAAAACCCACACATGCACGGCGGGAACATGCAAACTCCACACAGAGATGCCCGAAGGTGGAATTGAACCCTGGTCTCCTAGCTGCGAAGCCTGCACGCTAACCACTTTTCACCGTGCAGCCCGAGTGTTTTCATAAAAAATGTAACATTATCAAAACGGCACTTTCTGTGATAGAAATGCAAATGTCTTGGAGTATCATAAGCTTGAAAACGGAGCACAATGATTACGTTTAATTAGCCTTCCTTGGCCGATGGTAACGCTTTACCGCCACTCGCGTGATTAGCGCACTTCTAACGACAGCGTGCAAGTTAGCGGTGAGAAATGATATTCCTGGTTTCTAATTGCTGGCAGGATGAAGACATGAATGGACGCTTTCCTGTGGACGCTGCTCCGACAGCGGGCGGTTACGTCACGTTGCCTGGAGCGCGCATGTCGGCCATTTAAAAAAATGAACGCTGTGTGATTCTTGGAACGGGCCCGACTCCAAAGTTATCTTTGGAAGCTGCAAAAGTGAAAGAAAAGTGCATTTGATACCCTCCCACATGTTGCAGGAAGGAGAGAGGCAGCGAGCAGATGTGCGTTGGTGCGCCGGTGCGCCGGTGCGCCGGTGCGCTGGTGCGTATGTGCAAGCGCGGTTTGTGTGTCTGCACCAGGACTTGGGTGACTTTGTGGGAAGATGAGCTAAGACGCAGGGAAAGGAGGAATGCTGTGGTTACTTTGGCGCACATTGCGGCGCAGGAAATGTGACACGTCGCACGCACACAAACACACACAGTGACCGCGCCACAAGAGTTGTGAAACCGCAGTGCAACGACCCCCAGCTGTACGCATGTAGAACGTTGTTATCGGACGCACGTAACAAAAGTCTTTCTTCATCGTCCAGTGTTCATTCGATGGCTTTTATGAGGAGTTATAATTCGATAAAGCGCTCCGAGTCTTCATCATGTTGCTCACCAACTAGCCTTGCGGTAGCCTGGAGCGTTCCTCGGACAGCAGAGGTCCAACAGAACCTCCTAAAGTGCTTGACAGCTTATTGACGGAATACTCCCATTCCCGTCTCATTATCAACGAAGCCAACGCTCCCATCTTCCGATCCTGCAGACTCCTGCACTTCATAACATGGCGTTTATTGAGCGAGTGGCTTTGCAGGCTGAATGTAAATTGCGGTGATGCGCGTCAACCTCCAACGCCATGTCGCGATGTGTCACAGTGGAGAGAAGAGGCTGTTGACCCAGTGAGCTCACGTCTCGTTCTGCATTTGTTCTTAAGTGTGGTTTTTTTTTTGCGCAAAATGAATAAAACGCCGCATTAACTTCCAAACCGCTGTGCTCTTCCTCTGCGCCGCGCCGTTAGGAGTCCCCCTGAAGCCCAGGAAAGAGCTGGTGTTTGCCGAGCTGCCCTCGGGTCACTTGGAGATCCGCTGGTCCTCCAAGTTCAACATATCCGTGGAGCCTGTCCTCTACGTGGTGCAGCGCCGCTGGAACTTTGGCATCCATCCCAGCGAGGATGACGCGACGGAGTGGATGACCATCGCACAGGTAGGAACGTGACACATGAAAAATACGACGGGGCTTTGCTAGTATGCTAGTAGTACATCACAACAACAGATCTTGTACATGTCCTTATGCGTATGCTTGAATTCATTCATTCATTCATTTTCTACTGCGGGATTGCTGGAGCCTATCCCAGCTGTCTTCGGGCGAGAGGCGGTGGCCAGCCAATCCCAGGACACATATAGACAAACAACCATTCACACTCACATTCATACCTATGGACAATTTGGAGTGGCTAATTAACCTAGCATGTTTTTGGAATGTGGGAGGAAACCGGAGTACCCGGAGAAAACCCACGAGGGTGGAATTGAACCCTGGTCTCCTAGCTCTGTGCGCTAACCACTCGACCACCGCGTCGCTATGCTTGAATTGTATCTTCAAAATGGATGTGCAATCGTCCACTCGCCACTTTGGGGTTCAAATTTCACAGTTTCACATTACCGTGGCTTTTTAAAATAAATTAATCAATTACCGCTGTTTCGTGGTTAACTGTGGCCTGGTATTTAAAAAAAGGCATATTTAATCCAAAAGTATCCAATATGTCTTATTAATTTCTTAAATATGTGTATTATTTTGATAATAAGAGTGTAAAGTGGTCTAGAGTGGTCTAATAATGTGAACCATATTCAGAAGGTTGTAACTATGAAACCATTATATTTATAAAGAAGGAAACCAATTAACCGTGATAAATGGGAGGTTACTGTACTTTTAAAAATGTGACTTTTATTTTATTGAGATATAGAATCTCTTTTTTTGAAAAGGGACCTGGCCATTGTGTGTTATTAACTCATTTGCTCACAAAAGACATTTTTGTACGTTTTTTTCAGCCTGATGACAAAGACATACTTATCCGTCTTTTGTTAGAAGGAGGCAAACCGAGGTGATGACGCAACTACACGATAGAAGAGATCATGTTTGGTGCGGTTTTAAAAAACACAATGTCGATCCTGGAAACCGTCAAAACATGTAAATTAACGTAAACAACAACTTTTTCGTTGTCTGCGGATAAGGAAAATGCTGGAAAAGCATGAATCCTACATCCTTTTCTGACTTGTTTTGTAGTGTGGAATATTAAAAAAGATAATACATAGCATAATATAGCGAAGTTCGAGGTGCCCAATGAAGCGTTTAAACCAGACATTACTCACCACCGACAGGGGTTGGCTCTTTTCTGTTTGAGCTAATGATTTTTCGGCGTTTTCGTGCGTGATGCTGCTTCATATGCACGACGGGGTTCATCGTATTAAACTTCCCCACATGTGTACCGCTGCGGGAAACTTGTGCATGACAAGTTTTGCACTCATCTGAGACGTCGTTTTACCGCCACACAGCTGTTATCACTGACCTATGCTAGTCGCTACTTTGCTAGCATGTCAGCAAACACTTGCTGTGATCATGTTGGGTTTTGTACGGAATCCACTGCTTGTTTTGGAGCACCAATATCGGAGATTGGAGATGCAGGACCAAGTTTTTTTTTTGCCCAATATTAATACTGGATTGACACTTTTTTATTGGCATAATAACCAGGTAGGGCTGCACGGCGGTCGAGTGGTTAGCGCGCAGACCTCACAGCTAGGAGACCAGGGTTCAATTCAACCCTGTTGAGTTTGCATGTTCTCCCCGTGCATGCGTGAGTTTTCTCCGGCTAGGTTAATTAGCCACTCCAAATTGTCCATAGGTATGAATGTGAGTGTGAATGGTTGTTTGTCTATATGTGCCCTGTGATTGTCTGGCCACCAGTCCAAGGTGTACCCCGCCTCTTGCCCAAAAGACAGCTGTGATAGGCTCCAGCACCCCCGCCACCCTCGTGAGGATAAGCGGTAGAAAATGAATGAATGAATGAACATTATTAGAGACCTCTCGACATGAAATAACACCCCTATAGTCACTTTTACACACATTTATAGTAAACATAACAGAAAATAATACATATAAGGCATAAACAATTAAGACATAAATAATATTTACATTTTTTGGAATGTTTATGTTCGGTTCCTCCCACATTCCAAAAACATGCTAGGTTAATTAGCGACTCCAAATTGTCCATAGGTATGAATGTGAGTGTGAATGGTTGTTTGTCTATATGTGCCCTGTGATTGGCTGTCCAAAGACAGCTGGGATAGGCTCCAGCAACCCCCCGCGACCCTCGTGAGAAAATAAGCAGGTACGACAAGGCACTATTTTTAGTTGCTGGCTAACAGGTGTTGAAATGTGCCGAGTCAATGTGACACTTTTTTGTGTGTCGGGTTTAAACGCTTCATTGGCTACCTCGAACTTCGCTATATTATGCTATATATTATCTTTTCTAATATTCCACACTACAAAACAAGTCAGAAAAGTATGTAGGATTCCTGCTTTTCCAGCATTTTCCTTATCCACAGATAACGAAAAAGTTGTGCCCAGAGTCTCCTCTTGAATAAAACGAATGATGAATTTTATGTCTTGAAGAAAGTCTTAGCCGTTCATACCTATTTTGTAAGTAAGTCAATTCCATCTAGCGCGTAGCGTAGCATGCCACATGTTGCAGCTGTGAAAGTGCTACCTTGCGCTGAAAGACGGTTCAACGCCGTTGCTCATTCCTCAAAGTCACGGCGTCTTTTTCAAGTTTTTTTTTTTTGTGTGAAGAGAAACACGGGATGACTGATGTGGCAGCAAACTCAAACAGGGCCCTGACCCAGCGTGAACCCTGACCCCCGCGGTTTGCTCTCTCCCCATCTGTCCCTCAGACTGCCGAGGAGCGCGTCCAACTGGCCGACATCAGAGCCAGCAGATGGTACCAGTTCAGAGTGGCGGCGGTCAACGTGCACGGGACCCGCGGCTTCACTGCGCCCAGCAAACACTTCCGCTCCGCTAGAGGTGTGTATGTCCTTATACGTGTGTGTGTGTGTGTGTGTGTGTGTGGCCTTACAGACTAGAGTGTCAGTTCCTGTTTGACACCCGCTGACCTCCATTTGTTGTGCTTAAGACCCCCGGAGCAGGTGGAGCTTTTGGGGAGAGTTGATTTACCTTCTCCTGCAAACATCCACTCTTTGGTGCACTTTGTTTGCAACACCACTTTTAACTCCTTGTTGCCGTTTCTGAAACCCCTCAATGCACCGTTTAGTTTGGAATGCTGACATTTGATTGACACTGTCGGAGAGGTATTCATATTAAGATTTGACTGTAATTTTTCTGTATAAAATATCTTTTCAGGAATGGATTATTCGTATTGACATTATTTTGTCGAGCCAAAATTGCCTTGGTGCCACTGCACTTGAATTGCAGCGACATCATGAGGTTGCCTACAGCCGCAACTGTTAATTTTTTTTGGAACTGGCGCGAATTAGACTCTCTGACAGTTATTTGGATTTGTAAACCGACGGCCACATACTGAAAAATGAAAAAGCCGAGTGGTCGCTAACCACTCGTCCACTGAGTGGGAACGCGAAATGTGGTTGTACAATTTATAACGTAAGCTTCCAAAACCAAGTTCAAACACTCATGAAGTGATGTTAAATATTCCTTTCAACAATAAACATCAAGATAAAGGGCTCGCTAACAAATGTACACCAATTTAGTCTTTACCTTGCTAGCTTGAATGGTTTCCCAACAAGGTAAACAAAGAATAACATTCGTAGCCTAGCGAACTTGAATAGGAGCAATTTGTGTTTCGTTTCTGTGTAACCAAATATTCAATTATGTCTTCACAGGAAGGGGTCCCCCCCCCCTCCCACTTCTTTTTACGGTCAAACCTAAATGTAATATGTCTTCAATTAGTCAGGATATTACAGCTTCCAAATGAATGCAAGTGTTGTCCTTGCCTGCAGAGACGATGACGTCAACCCTTTTGGTTGTGTAGATCTTTGCTACAGATTGTATAGCTCCCTTGTTGAATGACACGAAATAAATGTGTTTGACATGTTGGCAGGGGTCTGCGCTACACCATTTTAGATAGAGATATTTTGTGTAGATTACTGTCTGCACTTTGTGGCCCCGCTACGTGCTAAGGGTGAATGACTATTCCTTTACGTAACCTGTTGCAAAGATTTGCTGGACCGCTGGGCCCCGACGCTGTTTCCTTCCACGCAGAGCTGCAAAAAAAACAAAACAAAATGTCACGATTCAGCCTACGATGCAAGCGCTTGCTTGTTATTAGGGACAAAACTGTTTAGTTGCACTATTTTTAAGCATTTCGTGTATTAATTCAGCCGTTGGCTGAGTCTAAACTTTTGGACTTTTAGCTTGATGTCTAACTTCAAGTGCAACACCGTTTCACATCGTTACGCTTGACTTCGGGGTAACTGTACGTCATTTTTGCAACATTTCGCAAGAAAACACAAGAAAAATACAGGTGGTAATATTATGTCAGACAAAATGAAGTTGTAATTTTTGGAAAAAATTCTTGAAAAAAGAAAGTCAGACATCTGCAAATATTATTCCAGAAGAAAGTTGAAACACCTGAGGACAAAAAACTGTAAAAATGGGGAAAAAAGAGCAAAGACCGACGTTCATACGAATGTGCTTTTTCACAAGCTGAAATGCGTTTAGTATATGTACAATAGTACATGTAATATATATATGTACTGTATTTTCTGGACTATAAGTCGCACCGGAGTATAAGTCGCATAAGGCCAAAAATGCATAATTAGGTAGAAAAAAAACATACATAAGTCGCACTTTTTGCGGGTAATTTATTTTCCAAACTACTTGACCAAAACAGACATTACGTCCTCTTGGAAGACAAGTTCTAACATTAATAAAAGAACAGGCTGAATAGGTGTAAGATATGCTAACACAATGCTTATTCAGCTACGCTAATAATAAACATAAACAGAAAAGGTGTCCATTTTTTTTTAATTGATAATTCGCTCTGGAGTATAAGTCGCAGGAACAGCCAACCTATGAAAAAAAGTGCGACTTATAGTCCGGAAAATACAGTATATATATATATATATCAATATATGTATTTTGCTGGAAAAAGTTTGGACACCCCTAGTTAGACGCTATAAGAGTAACTATTAATTTACTACTGTGCACTATTGATCCAGTTTCTAGTTTGTTGAGCTTAATCCAAACAGTACTCCACTGTGGAATAATATCTCAATACTACCCGGACATGGACACAGGAGTTCAGAACATTCATTTACATATACGTTATTGCACCTACATCCACTCCTTCCACAGATTGTTCATTTAAAACCTGTTCCACAGACAAAAAGCGATGTGTGTCGTCCGCGTGGGAGCGTGCCGCCCCGCATTGTCAATCCTTCATCGTACATTTGCTCCCCAGAGTGTTTCTGGACGGTTGGTCTGACGGAGCGTGGCACCAGGTGGGAAAGTGATCCCCCAATCAGGCCAATCAGTGCCAGAACATTGATAGATTGATGGGGGCTGTCATGGATTTGATGAGTTCCGGGACATTCGGTCACAGCGTCGTTATTTACATAGCGTGGCGGTATCATCTGATTGCAATTTTGGCCTTCTACACTGTGTGTTAGGGCAATTTGTAACGAGGGGAAGGCTTATTTGTCTTGCGCCGCCACCGTCAGCTGGTATGCGGAGCCCGTGTGACCGCCCATGTGTGTTTTTGGACGGGGTTAAATATGTTGCAGGTGGGAGAGAATCAGAATCAGGCTTGTGATGTGAATCATTTTCTCATTATCCCTCTGCTCCGATGCCTGGCAAGTGGCCCTGCCTCGTTCTTCCTGGAGAAAGCTGACATCAGAAGCAAACAGCGGCGGCGGCGGCGGCGCGTTTTGTACCAGCTTGTACTTAGCTCGCACATTATTCAGAGCGCTGGAACGCTCGCGCCAAAGCTGAGCCGCGTGCATCTGTTAACCCCTGACACCTTCTTCTGGGTCCTGCTGGAACGCCGTCATAGCTGTGACATGACACCTGTCATAACATCTCACCGTGGCGTGTCAGTGGAGGACTAATTACTTCACATAGTGTCATACCGGTTCCCCTCCTCAGCTGAAGTGCAAACCCTCAAGTGGTGAAAGGCGTTTTGGCCAGAAAGCTACTCCACCTTAAATTCGACTTAGAGGCCCTTCTCGTCTTAAATGTCTGCAGATGTGTGAGATTTGTCACCAGCGACAGCGTTATTCCTTTGTCTTCAGATCCGTCCGCCCCTCCACGCCCCAGCAGTCTGCGTGTCACCAACGTGACGCAAGGAGATGAAGGACTGGTGACAGTTGGTCTCAATTGGACCTTGCCAGAGGAGCCCGACATCCCCATTCATCACTACAAAGTGTTCTGGAGCTGGACCGTACCCACCAAGTCCACGGTTCCGTCCAAGAAGAGAAGGAGAAAGACCACCAAGGGGGTAATGCGCACTGACATTTTCGGTTTCTTTCTCGCTGTCGTTTTCCGCTTTCCGACATCACGGCGTGCAAAGCCGTCAGTCACAAGGAGATTCAAATATTGTTTGTTATTTCACCACATTTAGGAAGACATTCATTGTCATACAAAGATATAATATTGGCTGGTTATTAACTTCAAGTAAGCGTTTATTTATGTCTACTGGCAGCTATCCCTTTTGCTGCTCTGGGAAAAAAAAACATTATTGGTGTCAGTTCCTGCTTCTGTGATCACATGTCATAATTACGTTCATGCTAACAAGAGTACAAATGATAAACACTTATTATTATTTTATGATGCTTTGATTGGCATGTGCAGTGTTTTCATAGTGGTAGTTCATGGATACGGCAAAGGAGGAGTAGCCGCACGGTCATCTTCACTGATTAACTCAAAGTTTAGTTGGAGATCATTTTAGGGTCGATGCCAGCAGTCTAGTCCAATGTGTGACACAGGGAACACTCCACTAACACTCCGATATACGGGGCATTCCCGACGCTCTGAAAAGCGCCCTTTCGGGAGTTTTCTGCTCAGCCCGAACCATTTACTTATGCTAGGAATTATAGTGCTGGAGTCTATCCCAGATGTCATCACGCGAGAGGCGGGGTACACCCTGGACTGGTGGCCAGCCAATCACAGGGCACATATAGACAAACAACCATTCACACTCACATTCATACCTATGGACAATTTGGAGTGGCTAATTAACCTAGCATGTTTTTGGAATGTGGGAGGAAACCGGAGTACCCGGAGAAAACCCACGCATGCACAGGGAGAACATGCAAGAGATGGCCGAGGGTGGGATTGAACTCGGGTCTCCTAGCTGTGAGGTCTGCGCGCTAACCACACGACCGCCATGCAGCCTTGCTAGGAATTAATAGAAAAAAAACCCAATTATGTTAGCTTAGCGGGTCTGAAAAACATCCGTCCATCAAGCTGGGGCCTATCCCAGCTGACTTTGGGCAAGAGGTGGAGTACACTGGTTGCCAGCCAATCACAGGGCACATATAGACAAACAACCATTCACACTCACATTCATACCTATGGACAATTTGGAGTGGCTAATTAACCTAGCATGTTTTTGGAATGTGGGAGGAAACCGGAGTACCCGGAGAACATGCAAACTCCACACAGAGATGGCCGAGGGTGGAATTGAACTTGGGTCTCCTAGCTGTGAGATCTGCATGCTAACCACTCGACCACCGTGCAGCCTAGCCTTGCTAGGAATTAATAGGGAAAAAATGAATTATGTGAGCTTAGCGGGTCTAAAAACACCCGTCCATCAAGGTGGGTGAAAACCTTTTTACTTTTTCTTCTCGTTTTCGTCCTATAAAAGAAAAAATGTCTCCCAAATGAAAGACATCCTCTTTTCATGCTACAGTACATTTTCTCCAATTTTGAGGAGCACCACTGTGGAGGTTTTCCTGCAGTTCAGCAAAGCCTAACCTATCATAATTTACATTGTTTATGAAATGGGTCCTGAGACCAGTAAATGAGAACTATAAATCCGCTGTATTACTTATTTTCTCAGACATCACCAAAGCCTGCAAAATGCAGTGCGGAGAACTGTACACCATCTTTGCCTGTAGCTACCAATCGGACTGTCACCGACCCATTAACGAGCGAAATACATGCACGACATTGACTGCACATGAATATGACTATAAAGTCTTATAAATTCACTACAACGTAGCGAGTCCTTGTCCGTGTCATAAATCTATCAGTATATAAGTGCAGAGTTGCATACCTGAGGTTCTCTATCTGTGAAAAATCATTCAATCATTAGGGACGCTAGCAAAAAAAGGACTACTTGTCTAGACAGGGCGCACACACCTGCGGAGAGTCTTCTCCTGAATTAGCTTTTTGAAATGAAGAGCAGATGTGGCACAGGGAGCAGAGACACCAGACACCATATTGACACATGTACTACTGCTTTCCACTTTGGCACCTTGGGGCTTTTCAAAGCACCCTGCTGGCCGAAGAATGTCAAAACACGCACAGTCAATAACAAGAGCTCATCAAGGACTCACGCTGTTGATGGAATGCAAGGAGTCCAACTCGGGAAGGGGATGAAGCCCTGGGAGGCTGTGACAACACGGCTCCCTTGCTTCAAACCCTGACGGCTATCTTCTCGCCACGGTACCTTCCTCAGCTCCACATGTGTTCTTCATAAGCAGGGCTTTCCCGCAGGCTTTGCTCGGCAGAGGCTAAGCTCGGTGCTGCGATGGCGACAAGCATTTTGTGAGAAGGCGCTTCGGTGACAGCTTGCAAATGCCAACCTCTGAGATGTTTCTGTTGCTGCAGGCTCAGACATGGGTGGAGCTGGAGGCCCTGCAAGCAAACGTCAGCTACACAGTGGAGCTCCAGGCTGTGACGTACTGGGGACAGGTGCGACTGAAGAGTTCCAAGGCCTTGCTGCAGTTCAGCACCTCCCAGAATTCCGAATCAGGTAAACACGACTAAGTTGGATCATATTTACGCATTCCTTCAGCTGCCATTGTATGCCTCTCCGGGCAAGTCACGTTTGTTTGTGTCCAGAAAAGTGGATCAACAATTTGACTTATTAGCCACGTTTACATGAGGAGTTTTTCTCTTTCCGGACGGAATCTTTCCGAATGACCTTTCCGAAAGCAATGGTATCCATGGAAAGGAATATTCCAATCTCGTGTCTACATGCGGCGCTATAATCAACCAGAATAGTCAATGGGGCATGCCCAGTAAAACGTAAACACCAACATCACGTGATACCGACTTCCTGGAGTTTTTCTTCCACTTGTTGGAATAACTCCGTATTGCCAGTTTTTCCTTCGTCCAGTCTTGGAATTTAGTTTGAATCAAAAACAAACTTTCCTTAGCAGTCCAGTGCCGATTGCTGGCCTCCATTTTTAAAAGTGAAGAACGTCTGGAGCTGCGTGTTACGTCATATCTCAGCATTGGCTGAAAGAACGCACCCGGGAACAGGAAAAGATAAAGTTCAATCTTGCTAATATTTGATAATGAAGCTGGGCACATGTTTTATATAGATATGTATTTTCTTTTGGAATAAAAGTGGACTTGTGAATGGCGTATAGAAGGGTTTAGATTCTGTTCCACAGATGGCGCTAATGCACACCAAAGCTGCTTGCCAACCGCCAATAAACAACAGAAGAAGAAGAAGAACGCAGTCTGACAACTTTCCGTTTGAGCGGGTACAAGATACCTCAATCGGATTGGGGAGAGGAATATTCCACCCCTGGGAATCCCATTATATATTCATTGGGATTGGCACTTTTCTTTGGAATGAGGTGTATACAAAGGTTACATTCTTTCCGTTTGAGCAAATAACCCCAATGGAATTGGAATATTTGGGTCCATGTATATGTAGTTATTGTCATGCTTACATAAGAAATGTCTACAAAGATCAATGCTTTGGACCAAAGTATCACAGAGATCATCACTGATCCTTCCACAGTGATTGGCATATTTGCCATCAAACGATTACATGAAGAGTGACTAAAAAACCCATCCGGGGACGGTTCGGTCAGACTTCCAAGCACAGAATTGGGCAAGTGGAAGAATACATGCAGACAGATACAGTAATCCCTCGTTTATTGCAGTCATTTGGTTCAAGACTCGACTGTGATAAGTGAATTTCCCAAGTAGGATTCCTTATTTATTATTGAGTCCGGGTGCCAGGCATGCCCATTCAGTGGAGGACCCAGAACAGACGTAAGGTTCATGTCTCACAGCAATGCCCTATCCGTGGAACTGGATGAGGCCGCCCCCGTAACCTGAACCCGGCTAAGCGGAAGAAAATGGACGGATTTACTTTTAAACCACAATTGTAAACACAGACCCACAGTCTTAAAATGTGGCCAGAAACTTAAGAAGCCATGTAATGTAACATGACTTGAAATGCTATAATACGCAATAAGCTTAGTAACTGAAGCTCTGTGTGATAGCCGAGCAATTCCAAAGGTAGCTATTAGACAAATGCTGTTTGTTTGCATTCTGTAAGCACTAAATGTACTGTAATATTACCATTAGTAGTCCGCCTTCTGCACAGACTAAGCCTCAGTGCTAGGAGCGTATACATTTGAAGCATAGAAGTCTATGCCTCTAACCTTGGCGCTGTTGGTACCCATCCAGCTCCGGCACATTCATGCATAAAGAACATGTTGTAGCTGCTGGGAGATTTTACAAGGAAACTCTTGTCTTTGTGTTGCCGTGCCGCTGCCATGACACAGTCAGTGTTGTGTTTAAGCTGCACAAGGAAACATTTCACATTTCTCATTTCTCCTTCCTAGTAAAATCGGCACACAAGTCAAAGAAGGAGGAGATACCCCCCTCTGGACCGACCTTGGTCAAGGCTAAGCGACCTTCCGGCCCTCTCGAGGTGGGCACACCGTTCTACCTGGATGGCCAGCTCCAAGTTCGTGTTTACTGGAAGAACCGTGGAGGTACAATCCAATCTGTCTTGATTGATATCTTTAATAAACTCCCATTAGCACCCCGGCCAGGCCATGAATGACGAATGCCATCATAATGTGTTATGCTTGGCTCTCACCGCCCAAACAATAGAAGAATCTTTCATAAGTCTGTTACCTGATTGTGAAAGCGGTCTAAATAAATCAATGTGTCTTTGTGTGGGTAATGTGAGCGGCGGGGAAATTGCCGTAAAACCCACACTTGAGCTGGCAGAGCACAGCCACTGTTTAGTAAAGAACAATAAACACTCGGAGCGGGAGCTGCGCAAAGGGATTTATTGACAGCTGCCTTTAATAGATCCTCGCTTCGGCGGCGAAGCGGTTGATGCTGATGTCACACACAGCAGGAAGGGATGCACAAGGGGGTTAAAGCATTTACTGTATCGGAATGCCTGTCCCGGTGGTGTCCATTCCGCAGCATATTCCCCCAAGTTAATACCTTAGTGGAAATATGGAAGCCTTGAAAGCAACGCTCTCAGGGTAACCTGTCAAGTTCCATTGGCTGGTCTATGTTCTGTTACTAATATATGTCAGGGGCCAAGCCAAACTCTACATCCCCGAGTCAAGAATGCAAAGCCTGGCTTGAGGGGAAGGCCTGGTGAGACACCAACTGCTGAATCAGAGAGCGAGGCGAGGAGATGGAATCGGCCCAAAAGCTGTTCGCAGGGTTGGCTTGGACTCAGCATGCTGAGTGATGCTAACTGCGATCAATCATGGCCGGGGAATCACTGCCTTGGAGAACATTGTAAATCCTCTTCCAGGCTCCGTCTGCAGTGTACAGTACGCGGCGTTGCCATTCATTAGGCTTGAGGGATGACCCGGTCTCTGGGACGGGGTACAAGCCTGGTGCTACTACTGTAAACGCAACGACGGTCCTGGCAGTCGGGAGTCAGACGACATCTGGTTTGTGTGACCGGGAAAATGCAGGGACAGGTTAACTGGACCGTGATTAAACCCTCATTCGTTGTGATCCAAAGCAGCTCGGGCCTCTGGGTTGTCTCCAGAACACTTAAGCTAACTCCACTGTACGCTTGGTCAGACAATATATCGCTGTCTGCAACACACAGACAAAAAGCCAGTTGGACGGCGTCGACAGCGACAGTTCCGGCGTTCAATTCCACTCAACATCCAGCAAACACTGCTGCTGTTCTCTACCTGATTTGCATGTCCCGTTTCTTGTTATACACGCCGCCACCTCTCTCCGCCAGACACCGGCTAAGCATATCTTGTTTATTTTTCTCTCTCCTACTTCCTGGTAGCCTGTAATTCCTCTCTTCTGCTTCCAAAGAGCTCAGGGGCTACAAGTGCCAGCGCTGCGTCTAAGCCTTCAAAGGGCCCCTTTTATCTCCCTGCCGCAACCCCGGCCCCCGCTGGAAGGCGAACGAAGCATTGCTCAATTATTAATCGGACAAGTTTTTGCACACGTTCAAGAGACACAGTTGAATGAATAATGGATTTGGTAACATTAGAGGAGGGCCGCGCTGATGATGAGCTCATGAGAGGCAAGAGTGCGTTTAGGAGCGCTAATGTGTCCCATTATGGCCATTCCGGCTGCACTGAGGAGCCTCACGCTCTGATTTTTTCAGCCTTTTCGGGGTCCAAACTGACATTCAGTTGACTTGATAGAAAACAGCTGCAACGCCATCGTCCGTGCCGGACTGTGCATCTGTCCACTATTTACTGTCTGTTAGCTCTGCTTTAATTCCCTACCAAGTCCCCGGGGAAATATCTGGAAAGATTTTTAGCCGCTAAACGCTTCGCTCTGTTCACTAGCTGCTAAATGTGTGTGTGTGTGTGTGTGTGTGTGTGTGTGTTGGTGCCAAATGGGCAGCGTAAAGTGGGCTTTTAGAGATTCTACCGAGAATGCAGCTGCAAAGAAAACAGAAGTGTGAACCAGAACAGCCTGACAGCTAAAAACAAAACAAAACAGTAGATTCTCTGTAATTCTCTGTAGATCCATCAAACAAACTGTCAACAATTAATTATCTGGGAGCAACTTTCAAAGTCTCTTTTCAGAGTTTAAAAAAAGTTGCGAGGGAGCGAAATGGAAGCTATCTTGTCATTTGATCATTTCAGGCTGCCTCATGAAATATCATGTATACTGCCAGACTAGGATTAGGAGTAATGGGAGTTACTACTGCATTACATGCCGATTCAGAGGGGGCGGAAGTGTTGCTTAATTCTGACTTTTGCATCCAATTGTATCCATATTGTTAGTGACTCATCTCTTAAGCATTGTTTTCTAAAGTACAAGTGGTGAAAATAACTTTTTCCCACAGTTTTTCCGGTCTGCTGTACAAAAACAGGAATGTTACAAAGAAGCAATAAAATGCTTGCCAGATTTAACCCAAAAACTGCAAAACCCCCGACAATATGTTCTTTAACATGTATCTGTACGCTTGCATCTACGTCATGTTGCAGAGCCTGGCGTGAACCGTTACCACGTGCAATGGATGCCCGAGTACTGCAACCACAACGAGACACGAGGACCGGAGAAATCCTCGACGCAGGTTAGTGCCCGGCATCCGTGGAGCCTCATCAGCAGTTCTGTGCTATGCAAAGCACGTGCCTCCTCTTTTGTTTGACGCCTAGCGAGGAACGCAACTCCGCTCGGTGAACCCAATGCCCAGTTGCACTCGGCAAATGGCTTGCTTTTGTTTGCGAGTGTTCTGATTCAGTCTTGCGGTCAGGCCATTGGGGTGATGGCCAATAAAAGGCATTTACTAAAGCAAATTTTCCCAGAATGGGTGGCTGGTCGTTCTGTGCCAGAATGCTGCGCTTCCACACCAGGCTTCTCCTTTAGGGAGCGTCTGGGGAGGCGGTGGGGTGCTGCTTGGGCTCAGGCTGATACAGGATGGCAGAGCCCTGGCCAATAAACACATTCTTTTGGGAGCCCGAGTGCGGTTGCTAGGAAATATACATCCAGTTTATGTAGATGGCCGGGAAGGATTCCAGGCTTGTGCTTTCATGTGAGCGCAGCGCCTCATTCACTTTTAATCAAAGCCGCTTGGTATCAGAGAGAACGTACATGCCGGCTCTCAAGGGAGTGCCCATTAATGTAGAAACTCACATCCACATGCCGAGCAAAATTTCCTCAAAAAAGCGATAAGAGACTCATTTTATTTCTGCAAATGTTGCAAGTTTGAGGATGTAATTTGAGTCCCAAATTATGGGTGCACTTTGCATCACGCATCTGGTCCACGGTCTTTCTCTTCGACACCGGACCAAAGGATGTCCGGTTGTGATCCCGAGTATTAAAAAAATCAGCAAGAATTTCAATAAAAATGGAGACAATGGCAGCAACAAAATCTTATTATCTTCTTATTCTTCTTAATTTATTTGAGACATGCATACTATGTTACATCAATGTATCTCACATATACACTTACAATACAATACACTTACAATATCTATTTATATACTTACATATATACACACACACACACATATACACACACATACATACATCCCTGAGCGGGCCTACATTTGGATGGATTTATTACGTCTCTGACAAAAGTCCCAAGTAAATTTGCAAGCAATGGTTAGTTTTGGTTTCAATTTCAGACATCTGCTTATGTCGACATCAGTCAGCCAGTCGGAGGGGTGTTCAACGATATCATGAAATCACACCACAGTTTGTTTTAAAACGAACCTGTCAAGCGTGAACACACCCTGAAAAAAGCACTTTTAATTTGGCGTGGTTCCGTTAACACATTCGGTCATGAAATCATCCCAGCGACCGGAACAATAGCTGCTTCACCGAGTGGTTATTCAGCGAGCTTCTCCGATGTGAGCCGTGATCACGAGAGGCCTGAGCGAGGAATGTGATCCGTTTTGGCGCCGTGCATTTAATTATCTCTGAGGCTCCACGGGATCCGACCCCGGTGTCATGTCAAAGTCATCAGGACTGAATAATGTGTTTCTTGGCTCAGGAGAACTACATCAACCTCCCGGGCCTGTTGTTCTCCTGCAAGTACAAAGTCACGGTTCACATGCTCAAGTCCAAGAGACGCTCCAAGGAGGAGAGCACCACCTTCCTCACCCCGTCCTGCGCTACCATCCGGAGCAAGACTCACAAGCATATCCCCTGCCTCGGGGAGGGAGGCGAGTATTTAGACGTTTGACCCGTGAAGGTCATGTGATTACTGTTGATATAGCAATTAAACACTGCAGCATTTTTAATCAGGGTAATGAAAAAAGTACGTAAACTATCAAAACAATATATCACCATTTTGGGATTCGTGCCACCAAAAAAGCTTCTGATTGGGCCAAGAAATAGTCTGGCACGTAACACCACGCACGACTATGTGTTTGCTGAGCAGATCTCAGCGGAGTGCATACCTCCTGCAAGGCCTGTATACCAAAGCATCTTCTCTAGAGATGGATAATGATTAGTTACCCAAAAGGTTGTCAAATATACGCATGGAAAAGTCACATCCTTAGTGGTTGCATTAGCATTTAAAGTGGGATTCCCACTCGGTGTTTTGTTTTTATAGACAGCACAGTGGGCTGAAATGGTCTCAACCTTACTGAATGCTTGGCAAGAAAGTCAACAAGTATTTTTATGTCTGTCTTCTAACAGCTGCAGGACTTCCCAAAGTTTTGGCAAAGCCCGAAAACCTGACAGCTACGTTTTCCATCAGTGGGGGAAATATCACTGGCAGCTTCCTGTGGCGTGTTTCCCGGGTGGCGCCCCATCAGCGGATTACAGGCTTTCAAGTTACCTGGGCTGAGATCACCACAGAGAGTCGACAGAACAGCCTGCCCAACAGCATCATCTCCCAGTCCCAGATCCTGCCTCCGGTAGGTTTTCAGTCACTCGACTGTTTTGTTGCTGGAGGACGATGCGAGCTTTGGTTACCACGGTAACACTCTCATCCCATTTCACTCATGTCCTCAGTACAGAATATGGTTAGTGGTTTTAATGCGAGTCTTACAACTATGTTCAATGATCAACGATCATTCAAAGAGTGGATTCAATCCTGCAGTCCACGAGGTAACTAAACGAAACTAAACCTTCATCTCTATCGGTTCATTGCTCAGTGTTTTTCTTCTGAGGGTGGTTTTAGGCGAAACACCCTGTGGCCATCTCTGCATGAATCTTCTACGCAGACGGACACCCTGGAAAGCTCTGAGACAGCGTTGTTCTCACATTCGCTATCGTTTCATCTGCCTTTGCGTCTTTTCCCCTTTCATCCTCCGCGAGAGCTCTGTGCTTTTTGACATCATCTGCTCCATCAACAGCACGTTGTGCCTATCTGCGCCTCCCAGCCTCTGGAGCCCGACTATAAATAACGCCACCCACTGCACCCTTTATCAAGCCGGCTGCAGAGACGAGAGCGAGGCAGCCTCGTGAAAGCCATTATTTGTTTTTGTCTGAGTCTTGTGCAAAGATAAGTCCCCTGGTTTACGGCCCCGTTTGAATGGCAAAGTTTCTCCAAAGATTTCATCTGATTGCGTGTCTCTGTTCCCCCTCGGCAGGATCATAATTTGCTGGTCGTGTCCAACCTGCGGCCGTCCACTTACTACAGACTGGAGGTACAAGTAATAACAACTGGAGGGGAAGGTCCCGCAACTGTCAAGACCTTCCAGACTCCCAACATATTACCAGTCAGTCAGCACCGTGAGTATGAAGTCACGTTGGACATTGTTTTCAGGAGTGTCGCTCACGGGTTTTTATCAGGATATTAAACAATTATCCAACAGTGTCAGTCATGATCGCAATCGCAGTCACAAAATAACAAAATGATTCAATCATTAACTGTGTAAGACCTCCTTAAAATTCACTCACAGCTCCCTAAAAACGCTGTAAAAATACCATAAGAACTGGTTCCGCTTCAAACGAGTCAACTTTTTAAAATGACCTCAGCCTGAAATAGACATATCAAATACAGTTGTCCCTCGTTTATCACGGTTAATTGGTTATAGACTTGACCGTGATAAGTAAATGTAATTTTTTTTGGTAGTTTTGTAAACATTATTAGAGCCCTCTTGACATATATAGCACCCACATAGTCACCTTGACATTCCTATTACCCGATATAGTAGTACTTCCCGCAGTGGCTATTGTCTCATCAATGTATTACAATGGTGGCTTTAAATGGCTTTACACTCGTATTACCCGATATAGTAAACATAATACAAGTAAATAAGCCATTTGACACGTTCATGTGCGTCACAGTAAATGTGATCCCTGGCGGACCTTAGTAGAGTGATGTTGGAGTTTCAGCAAAGCATATATTTTTAACTCTTTAAAGTCCAGTATGTTTCCAGAATTCTACAGTTTTTGTTATCGGAATTAAAAAAAAACATTGTTATGATATTTATTATGATGAATCCCTTAGATGTGTCAGTGATCAGCAACTGACTTTATGTTTTTGTAATGTTGACAAAAACTGCAGTTAACAAAAAACTGCAGGGGGGGTACTGTTTCACCCCACTTGTACATGTTTTGGTCACTCTGGTTACCATTACTGATGATTTTTGTCTTTTGTTTTTCTAAGGGCCCAGACTCCGACCGTACCAGTCTCCTCACCAGAAACCATCAGTCGAGAGACACTGAGACGCAATGCGAGGCAAAGTCAGTCCGTCGCTCTTTCCCTCCCACCTGTCAGAGACTATCTGGAAAGAGTGTGGAACCGTGAACTGTCCCAGAACCGACCCCCATTCAATTCCCTCCATGAAATAAAGGTCCTCTCCTTTCAAGAAGGCTTTTCCTCCAGAACCGCTCTGACTCACTCCGTCAGAATTGTGTGTACAGTTGATCTTTTTTGTTGTTTTATTATTTTACCACAAAGTCTACTGTTTTGCATTTGTTAGTGGAAGAAAGACAGTTCCAAAATCTAGCTACATTGTAGGTTGAGATGATCGCAGAGCACAACATGCAACATAAGTCACTGAAAAAAACAGTAAGTATGTAAAAAAAAAAAAAAGAAAAAGAAAAAGGCATTTTCTGAAGAAGGTAAACATGATCTATTTATTTTGACTGATGTCACTGTTGTCTCATAGTATGTTGCATGTAGTACATTTGACAGGTTTGTGCTTCATATTGAGTGCTTGCAATGGTTTTGCATGACGACCATTCTTGGCATGATCAAATAAATTGTCCTATTTTTCTTGATATTTTAGCGATATTCCATTAACAGATTAACAAAGAACTATACTGGGAATACTATGTAATGTTTATTAATGAAATTATCTTTCTTGGCTGTAGAAATGTTTGTGGTGGAACAGTCAGTGAATGTCTATATTTATTTATGTGTGTATTCCGGTTTGATTTGAATGTGTGTGGATGTTGTGTGTGTTTTAGTCTCGCTTTTTGTTTTTGGGGAAGCAACGCAAATCTTGTAAAGACACTTTGTAAAAATGGAATTGTAAATACAGTCTCATGTTACATGTTATTTTTCCATGGTATAAACTGTACAAACTCCGAAGTAATAAAATAATCCTTAATCAGATCATCATTGCTGTTTGTTCAATAGGGAATGAATGAATGAATGAATGTGAGCGGTAAATAAACACACACCTCCTCGCGAGCTGAGCTATTTGGCTGGTGCCCATGCTTATTTTGGCTGACAACTCCCCCCCCCCCGTACGGCCTATTCACAGATGAGTCCGGGAGTTGAAGACATGCGCTCCACAAGTCCAAACAAACAGGTCATCCAACTCGACAACCCGAGTGGTGCAGTTAGCGCCGCAGAGGTCCGACTCCGCCCACCTCCTCTTGACAAAATGCTTCACTTCTCACAACAACACAGAGTTTTAAAAGCAATAAATGCCTCCTACGCTTGCCTTCATGAGCCTGGAGAGTTTCCATTTAATTGGAATTGAGTCTTGGAGCATTAAAACCACGACTTTGACACTGAATGCAGAATGGTTGCTTTTAACAACATATACAATATCAGTCTTACACCTGTGTGGTGTCATGAGCTAACGATGGCAATTAAAGACAGGAAGGGGAGGGTTCAGGGGCTGAATCATAGCGCAGGCTACGGGATCACTCCATAAGAGACGGCTACTGACGTGACTAGTTAGCCTCCAATGCATTTGTTTTAAACTTAAGAAAGTGTTTCAAACAAAGTGGGTAGGAAGGACAAAATAAAAAGCCAAAAACATACCACTTCCACATGGAATTGGAGGAGAACTTGTTTTCATTCAATTTAGTGATCGTGTAAATCCAATTCATTCAGTTAAGTCACCCAAAAATATTCACAAAAAATGTTTTTACTTGTTATATTTCTTGAATTCAGTAGTGTTTCTCACCTAAGTGCTTGCACTTGCAACTCTCTTCGGCCCCATGGCGGATAATTTAGCAGTCACACTCAATAAAAAAAAATGCACAAGTCACGAACACAGCATGCTTTCTTTGGGCACTGGTTTGACTGTATTGTTAAATTGTTCACAAATTCAGTTTTTTGACTTTATGATTGAAAAATGAAGGGAAAAATCTCAAATGAATGTGATAATAATAATAATGAGATAAAAACGGTTACCTGAGCACTGAGATGGGGACGTCTACGAATCCACAGGTTACCCTGGTGGGAAACAATAAAGTGAAAAAGATACTCCATCAGATACATAATACTTCAAGTCTTAATACAGTTATTTCCCACAGTCAATATGACGAATGGGAATATGACTTTACCTATTAGATAAAAGCAGCAAAAAAGACAAGTATGTTGCCCAGACAACCTGGATGGCCGCTTTTCCTCTTTTGCCTGGAGCGCTTGAACACCCATCACAGAAACAATTTGGACTCTTCAGGCCAAAGCACACTTTTCCATTTTGTGTCAGAAGACCTCGGATGAGCTCAGGACTCCAAGACGTTTGTGGATGCTGATGATTTATGGCCTTCGCTCTGGATGGCGGCGTCTTAGCTTACGTTTTTGTCGATACGGGCAACAAACTATTTGAACTGACATCATTTTTCCGAACAGTAATATCCTGAACAGTGCTGCCTGACAGATAGAAGAATATATATTGTTGATTTTCAGCATTTACCTGGGTCTTTTCATTGGTGAAACTCATTTTGATTTTATTAAACACAGAGTCACATAAAAATAACAATAAACACAAAACTACATTAACGTCATAGACAGAACAGATGCTTTCATCTGTCAAAAATGTAACCTTTTAGCTGCAGAATGCTTTTTCTTACCCTGTTGCTACAGTTGTGATTGCTGGTGGATATGCAAGTTGTACATACAATATTGCAGCTATATTCTTGGTGCTGTTAACATGGTACGGTGCTTATTTCATATTGTGCAGTTGCATAGTTGTCACCATGTACATCTGTGTATACTGTACAGAACTGTACTGTGTATTGTACAGTTGTCATTTACATATGCATACTGCATATTATTTATTTTGTAATGCAGTCCCCAATTACATCTGCATATATAGTGTTTTTTTTCTCCTAATGTACTGTATAGTCACCATTCACATCTGCATAAAAGATGTTTATTTTGTATTGTACATCTGCTTAGCATTAACTTTGTTATGTACATACACACTGATGCTAATTTTTCATAGCCCGGTGTTTATATATGCATTGTATTGGTATTCTGGATGTTTATTTTTCTATTTTCTGTTGTATTCTAACAGCACCTTGAAATAAAAACAACACATTAGCCGAAATGCTCTTTAGCCAGAATGCTACGTGCTATCAAACAACATACAGCAAACGGGAGTAAACATTACAAAATAAAAGATAAATAAGAACTCACTGACACTACTGTTTACCACAAGACCAAATACCTCCCCTTTTTTCTGAATAATTTCATTTCACTTAGCTTAGTTGCATATTTAGCAAAACAGCGGTAGAATGAATGCATGTTTTAATTAGCTTCGTGGCTAATGGCCTGTGCAAATAACATATCCAAAGATATCGTCCATACAGATACTTCCTTGCTTGCCTAACTCGAAATCTGATTGGTTAAAAGACCCGCCAGTCATCTGAGTCATCATTAAAACAAAGTCAGTCTGACCTGGCAACACGCTCAAATCTAATTGGTTAAAAGCTTCAACAGAAACAGGAAGTAAGTGAGAGCTACAAATGGGGGAAAATCGGCTTTTGTGAGTATTGTGATCCATTTACTATCTTAGATTCACATTGTACATGTGTCAAGTGAAGAATGAGAGCACGTTTGCCAAACTAAGAATGAGGTTAAACAGTTTGAACATGAAATATACTCAATTGACTGTGTCATGTCCCAACCTTTTGGTAATCAGTGTGTTTATATGACATGTAATGTAATCTTGCTTTCTTTACACAACATTTCTCATCAAGACATGTGTATTTGAGCTCCATGGAGACGTCACTGTGCATCACTTCTCATGAACTAATAATTCAGGAATTGCCTAAAAAGGAACTTTGATGTTTTAATTGGGAATGTTAAAGCACGGTCCGACGAGGCCCAAGTCGCTCTTGCTTTATGTTTATTTTCTGATACTACAGCAAACACTGAATTGATCGACACAAAAGCCGTCAGGAAACAATCCAAGTGACATCAATTAGACACATGTCTAAATATCATAACACCTCCGCCAAAGAGGCCCTTTATCACAGCCAAATGAAGCCTCAGAGGACCATATATTGCTGCAATGAACTTAAACACAATCCTTAGCAATCAGCTCGAAAATATCCAAACATGGCCGCCTCCTGTTGAGCCTTCAGTTTCAATGTTCTTTATGTTGTCTAAACGGGGACAAGCGCTGAATATTATTCCACCGCCAGAAGCTTATTTTCCTTCATGGATGTGAGAGGTCATGTGGCCTGCAGTGGTTCGTGCCATGTATGAAAGGCCCGAGGTGTGTTTTTATTCATGTAGTATGTAGCCAGATGTTGACGTCTCTTTTCATTATCGCTCTCCGCAGGTGGCGAAAAACGGACTTTCAGATAAAATGTGCCTCTAAAGCCAATGTGCAATTCGGCCATGAGAAGATTCATACTTGTTTTTATGTGGGCTGTCAAAAAATAGCTCATTAGGGGAGATAACTAATTTATTTCATTCATTAAGTTACATTTTTTTCTCTACTCCGTTCAGCCTCAGGACGACACTTCCTCACCGTAAGGTGCATTCAGGGACACTCTGGAAATCTCAAGATGTCTTTATTATGTGAGTGTGTGTGGCCTGAATAAACAGAAAATAAAATAAAAACAAAGTAGATATTCTTATCACTGCCTAACGCAGTCCTTCTCAAATAGTGGGGCGGGCTCCCTTGGGGCGTTTGGGGGGGGGGGGTAGGCTTTCATTTCAATGCAGACCTGCCAACATGTACAGATTTATAACAACATGCAATTTGACTCTGGAATATGCTTATATGCTCTCCATTTTGTTGCATTTTCCTGGTTGATGTTCAGTCTGTACAGTATGGATAAATTAATAAATACTATCAGTTTTTCTAGTATTTCTGTCACTTGGGGGCGGGGGGGGCATGACAGAAAAAATTTGAGAAGCACTGCACTAACGTTACTCTTAAGTAAAATTTGCTGCATTTAAGGTTGCTCGGAAATCTACACATGTGAATCATTAAAAAGATGCACTAGGCAAACACATGTTCATACATATGTGCTATCTTTTACATTGATTTCAATTGGTGATTGTTAATGCATCCATTTTCAAAGGAGGAACTCCACTTTTTGGGGAATTTTGCCCATCATCCGCAATACTTGAAGACATATTTATTTCCTTTTTCTGTGCATTCTAGCGCAAGAAAACAAGTTAATATGATCTAGCTAACAATGGACATCATGGGAAATACCTATTTTGACGCTAAAAACCTCACAAAAAGACGCAAAAATGGGCCAACAGTGTTCCATTTTCATAACTGGCTTGTATATTAACCAAGATACAGTGATATTATTATTGTAGCAGCTAGCACGAAAAGCTGTATTTATCTGGCGGACTAATACGATGGAAAAGTGGATACCTAACCCTTCATTTCGCTGCAAAGACTCAACAAGATGCTTGTTTTCCGTTAGCATTTTTTACCTGAGGACCGGAGCGTATGTCATTGGCTGGAAGACACAGCCATCCCAAGAAGAGTGGACATCTTAAGTGCTGCTGTTGTTGACGTAACTAGCATAAGTATGTGTATCAATGTGCCTTGGAAAGAAGTTTGGGTAGTGTTTTCAATCATCAAAATACGACAAGATACTGCAACTATTAGATGTTATCAGTGTACGTGTTAATGCATGATCACAGCATGGATATCAAACCATGGTTTCAAACCGAGGTTTGTTTAGAGGTCTTCATTTCCTGAGGGCAGAGTCATTTCCTGGAACAGATTGTGTTCGACCTTCGAGCTTCTTGTTGTGTACACTTGTGTTATGTCACAGTAGATTACATCTGCTTGGTCATTGCATGCTAATCCTGCTCTCTTTCCAAGGAGAAGGGCCAATATTAGCGTTTTAGTTTTTTTGTTTTTAGCGCTAGCCAACCCTGCCCCGCTCCCTTCCACTGCTGCCACGGGCCCCGGCAGCACGCAGCAAATACCATGGCCCTCAAGTGCGGAAACCTCAAAAAAGAAAAAGGCCTCCAGCCTCCTCTGAGGCATGTTGCAAGACATCCAAGTCTCAGAAGTTGTAAAAGAAAGAAAGGAGGAGTTGGGAGCTGGAGGGGGGGGGGGATGCAACAAGTCCATAATAGGTCAGTGAATGCTTTGTGTGTGATGTTACAAAGCTTACACACTTTGCATGACATTACATTCCTATTGGGAAAGTCACGCAGGGCATATGGCTTTCAAAATTAAACACATATTTCTGATTATTTGTTTGGCTAGCAGCTGCCTACCCATTCAACCATCCATCCATGCTGCTTGTTTTAAAAAGAAAACAGAGACAGCCAGTTCTTTCTGTGGGGTTTTAACAAAGGTACGCCGTTCTCCCACACCTTTCCTCCGACCTACCGGCATATTTGTGGAGATTAGCATTGCTGTGGGCCGTGGGGCACTTTTGGCCATAACAATGCCTTTATTTACTATTTTCATTTTATGTATTCAACCATAAATCAGGGCGGCACGGTGGATGAGTGGTTAGCGTGCAGACCTCACAGCTAGGAGACCAGGGTTCAATTCCACCCTCATCTCTGTGTGGAGTTTGCATGTTCTCCCCGTGCATGCGTGGGTTTTCTCCGGGTACTCCGGTTTCCTTCCACATTCCAAATTAATTGGCCACTCCAAATTGTCCATAGGTATGAATGTGAGTGTGAATGGTTGTTTGTCTATATGTGCCCTGTGATTGGCTGGCCACCAGTCCTGTGTGTACCCCGCCTCACGCCCCAAGACAGCTGGGATAGACTCCAGCACCCCCGCTACCCTCGTGAGGAAAAAGCGGTAGAAAATGAATGAATGAATGAATGAATGAACCATAAATCAACATTATTTTTTAATATGTTTGTGAGAAACCGTGACAAGTCACCCAATTCAAAGTGCAACGTGGTGAGGGAACCTTTTGAAACTTTTTGGAGATGTGGGGGTTAACTCAGCCTTTCAATGAAATAGTGAAGTGGAGGTAAGAATGCATGAAATGTGTGACCTCTGACCTGCTGACTTTGTGAAAAAACTGTCTCATGATGTAGAACCATAATGATAATATTGTATTGACCTCCATACATTTGTGATCCGCTGTGTTTTATCTGGAAATAGATGGTTTTTTTTCCTGCAGAAAACTCAACACATTCATCGTAATTCCATAATAACTTTAAATGACAACCTTTAAAACCTATAAAATTCAATTAACGCTATCATATTTCTTAGCTGCTTGACAGATGTTGTCAACTGTTGACTCTCCATCTTTATTGATCAACATTATCTTAAAATTAGCATCATAACTCCAGCGAGTCTTTGCTGCATTTCACTGGTGCATGTGTGAGTGACTGAAAGAAAAGCTCTGACTCACTTGGGGATTAGTGGTTTGGTGCCACCTGTTGGTTTGCAGGATAAAGCTCTGACTCCAAATATAAGACGAGTACTCAGATTTCTAAGAGAAAAAACAGACTTATATTCAGCCCAGTACAGTATGGTGGATCATATGCAGGAGTTAAAGGTATATGTCGACTGTTTTTTTTTTAATATGACAATGATCATAACCTGAATGATTTGGATCTGTGACTCTCGGGTCATAAAGCAGAGCCAGACGTTCCCTGCAGATTACTACCACATGGACTCCATCCACTTTCAGTGTGATGAGATGGAATATATTGTCTGTGAGATTGATGAAAAATAACCGCAGTGTTATGACCCCCCCAATCCATCCCTCCCCTCCTTCCCATTAGGGAAAGCAATGTACCTTTAATGCTGTGGTTGGGTGAGAAATCTGACCTTGCCCCGGGCGGTGGCGTGTTTCTGGTTAGGCTCTGGTGAGTGGGACCAGGCAGGAGGAGGGTGGGGGCGGGTACAGATGAAAGGCGCTCTGTGTCGGGCCCGCAAAAGATGCTCAGTCCAGGTCTAATCAAGACCAGAGAGCGTGCACGGGCAGACCTGAGAAAACGAGCGCCGTTCGTTATTCTGGCTGATAAGCTTGATGTGTTTTGTTGCTGGAAGATGCACTCGGTGATAAGAACAAGTGCCTGGCCGTTCAAAAGAATGAGGGCGTTTAAGTGGGAACACATTTGGGAATTATGTGACAAATGAATTTGTGTAACTACAGTGGAACCACCAACAACTTTTTTCCAACGAGGGTCACGTATATTAAAGGTGCTGGGGGTCACTTAGATACACTTTGTACATTAATAAGCCGCTACTTTTTTGCAGTGTGGCTAATTAATGGTTCAATTCTAATTTCTAATCTCCTTTACTCCAGAACTATTAATTGTTGATATACTGTGAAGTTGTGAGTCAACGAGGAAACGGTAGCGAATCGAAGGAGGTCATTATATTTAGCAGTATTACAATCTAACAGTCCCTAAACAATCTAATCCAATCCACTTTATTGATATAGCACATTTTATAAACAGTTTCCAAAGTGCTGCACAGAAAATAAAAAGTAAAAATAAAATACAATAAATAAAGGTACAAATTGAATTTAATCCAAAACTAAAATATCATTTAAGAAATAAAATAGTAAAATATATATTAAAATATTAAAAACACGAAGCAAAGCAATAAAAGTATAAAAAATAAAACCAATTAAAATAAAAAGAAAGAACTAAAAGACACAGGACCATACGACTCACTCCGAGTTAAAAGCCAGAGAATAAAAGTGGGTTTTAATACGAGATTTTTTAAACAACACTACAACAACAAACCTAATAAATATGCAAATATGTACCAATATGAATTTGTATGTATATAATGGAAAAAAAAATAAAACAACATTGTAAAGCTTTACCACAATGTATTGCAACTGAGAAACACATTTATTGGGGTGCTGCAATGACGTCAGCCTCTCTCTAGGTTCTACTTCTGGTGCACAGGCAGCATTGCAGACCAGCCACCATTTTCTATGCTCATTATTTGAGCATAGAAATAACACTGAACACTGAATAATGGCATCAGTGTGTCCACTGTTCACAATACAAAGGAGACATGCCCAACAATATTCATGCAGATGAAAACATGAATGAATAAAAGTAACTTTATTTGTGCGGACACGGCCTTGAAGGACACATTGTTTGTTGCATATGAGGACTATGATGTCATGAAATGCAAGCGTCCAAGATAATATTCCTTCCAGTGCGAGTGTTATTTTACAGAGACAGCTTGTTGGAGGTGTTGATTCTTTCTGGCATTCCTAGTGAAGATAATGTTGGACTGCGCTGCAGGAAAAAAAGAGGTGTTTTTGTGTTACGTGGGAGGCCCAATAACACGCCATCCTGCTTCTATTGTGCAGGATTCTTGTCAAGGAAAAGTGGAGCATTTATATGCAATGAAAATGGTGCTAAAAACTGATCGAATGTACAGTACAATATACTTTATATATTTCATTTTATGAGATGCACTACCAGAGATAGTAAAAAGTATCATTTGAGAGGTATGAATTTGCTATCATCATTAACACATCACTTCTGTGAAGCAGACACTGTGGGTTTGTGTGGACAGTGAGTGGGTGCTTGTTACAGAGCAATCCCATATTAATATTGTTAATACTTTTCCTTCACCTATTCATTATTATTATGGTTATTATTATTGTATCTTTTTTTCTGCTACTCACAGCATCATACTAACAGCTTGTTCTAATTTGAGAACATATTACTGGCGGTCTGGCGCTATTATTATACTATAATTATAATTATTATATTTATTATAATATAACATAATTTATAATAATTATAATGATTATACTATTATTGTTATTATTTGATGTTTGTTTTATGAATATTGTAATTCATTGAAAATGTTGTATATATTTTGGTATACTACTACTACTATAATACAGTACTACTACTATTACTACTAACAGTAATATTAAAAAATGGTCAATTAATTAATTAATCTGTGTAGTATGCTTAATAATAAAAATGATAGTAATGATTCTAATGAATAACAATTAGTAATTATTAAACATATAATAACAATAATTAATTAATATTGTACTGTATTACCATTAATACTAAAATTATTATTACTATTAATTAATCCGTTACCAGTCAAAAGTTTGGACACACTTTGTCATTCGATAGCACGAGGAAGTGTGAACAAACTTTTTATTGCTAGTCTTGCGGGATTTTCTTTTTAGGAGCTCGGGTCAAAGGTAAGCGAGGGGTCCACTCCGTTTGTGTTTACAAAGAAAACGTTCCAAGAGAAGCCGTTATCCAAATCCCTTGTTTCCAAAGCAAACATCCGTCACCGCAGGCGTACAAAGTGAGGCGATCCCGCCAGGAAAGTACCATCCATCTGGCTGCTAACTGTTTATAATCCCCCTCAGATTAGTGTTAATCCACTTAATGTGCTTTTCCTGAGGAATAAAAGCACATTTTGACCTGTGTGACCTGCTCCCAGGAAGTTTCTCCAGGAAGTTATACTCGTCTCATACCTTCATGCAGTGGTGTCTTAAATGTTACTCATAAATCAGCGATCATCATGGCAATTTTGGGCCCTTTGTCGTCTTCCGTCGTCAATCCGAGGCTGGTAGCGAAGCCTCAAAGGCAAAGCAAGGTTCAAAGGTCACCCTGTGCCCTGCGGGGAATGACCGGTGGTGCGAAGGCCAGCCTTAAAAGGCCGAGAGACAAGGGAAAGGAAAGGTCATGGGGTTGAGTTCACTTGGAATCCACAGTGGACTTTTCCATCATCCGTGTTTCCCGCGAGTTGAGGAAAATATCCTTAATGGGCTTTAATGCACAGAAGGGACGGTGAACACATCTGCAAGCGTGAGCTCTACAAGTTCATAAAAGAATGCACCTGCCGTCCGAAAGGCTTGTAAAAAGAGGACAGCTTTTATGCGCTGATGATTGCAGCATCACATCTTCCAGTGGAGCTCAGAAGAAATGTGCCAGAGTTCTCTGGAGAGTCTTTTTTTTTTAGTGAAGTTCAGAGATAAAATTTGTTTTATGCTCATTTTTTTGGCCCTTTGTGTTCATTGTGTACTCCTAGAGCAGCTACACACAATAACCAGCACAGAAAGCTTTAAGATCTTCCAGAATCTGCACCTATTCCAGCTGTGTTTCTTTGGATTTCGTGCTTCTACCTAATGAGCATATATACTGTATACCTGATAAAAATTTTTTTGCAGAAGTTCAGAGATAAAATTTGACTTATGCTCATTTTTTTAGCCCTTTGTACTTCATTGTGGACTCCTATAGAGCAGCTACACACAATAACCAGCACAGAAAGCTTTAAGATCTTCCAGAATCTGCACCTATTCCAACTGTGTTTCTATGGATTTCGTGCTTCTGCCTAATGTGGATATATACTGTATACCTGATAAAAGTTTTTTTAGAGAAGTTCAGAGATAAAATTTGACTTATGCTCATTTTTTTAGCCCTTTGTATTTCATTGTGGACTCCTATAGAGCAGCTACACACAATAACCAGCACAGAAAGCTTTAAGATCTTCCAGAATCTGCACCTATTCCATCTTTGGATTTCGTGCTTCTACCTAATGTGGATATATACTGTATACCTGATAAAATATGATAGTGTCCCGTGTGTAAAAGAAGGCCGAGAGCTCATTTCCAGGCACTGTTGATGGTAGGAGTGACGAAGAGGCCAGTTGTGCCCGTGGCATTGGGAGGAATCTGGACATGTTTAAAGTACTAACTTTCATCTTTTTTCCTTTTTTTTTTCGTAATGCTGGTATGAAGATGAATGCCGACGCAGTGGGCATGTGGTTCTCATTAAAGGCAAACATGATGTCAAACACAGTGAGAGCGTGCACAGCTCTGGTGTTTGCCAGCGACAGCTCGCTGCTACACTTGATCATTTGGGAAGATTTCAGAATATTGGAAGAAAAAAATGTAAGTAGTGAGTCACTGAACAGTTAAACTTCACACACTTAACCCCACCAAACCATAAATAGTAACCTTTGCATATTGCAAGATCACCTGCTTTCATTTTCATATATGAGTCATGCCGTTTGAAACATCCAAAAATGGATGTGAGTAAGTGATGGAGGATTTACTTTCTGCGTACTTCTACTTTTCACATTACTGCTATTCTCTTCTATTCGTTTTCTATGACTTCTGACACAAAGATGACGTCAAAATGTATGTGGTCTTACCCCACATCTTCAAACTTTTAGGGACTATCACTCGATGTTAAAGGCACCCGACACAGTCGGCAAAATAGTTTGAGTCAAAGGTCAAATGTAAATACCACTCTTCATAGTTCTTATTCATTTTCCATCCGTCCATCCATCTGTCGTAGGTATGCTGGAGCCTATCCCAACCGTCTTTGGGCAAGAGGTGGAGTACATTCTGCTCTGGTGGCCAGCCAATCCCAGGGCACATATAGACAAACAACCATTCACACTCACATTCATACCTATGGACAATTTGGAGTGGCTAATTAACCTAGCATGTTTTTGGAATGTGGGAGGAAACCGGAGTACCCGGAGAAAACCCACGCATGCACGGGGAGAACATGCAAACTCCACACAGAGATGCCCGAAGGTGGAATTGAACTAAGGTCTCCTCACTGTGCGCTAACCACTCTTCCACCGTGCAACCCCCATTAACATACTCTTGAAATCCAATTTTTTATTGTTCATAGAGTTCATATTGGGGCTGCACGACAAGTGGTTTGCGGCAAGGCCACACAGCTCGGAGACGCGAGTTCAATTCCACCTTGTGTGGAGTTTCCATGTTCTCCCCGTGCATGTGTGGGTTTTCTCCTCCCACATTCCAAAAAGGGATAAGCAGTAGAAAATGAATGAATGATTATTAGAGACCTCTCGACATGAAATAACACCCCTATAGTGACTTTTACACACATTTATAGTAAACATAACAGAAAATCATATAAGGCATAAACAATTAAGACATAAATAATATTTACATTTTTTTGGAATGTTTACGTTCGGTTCCTCCCACATTCCAAAAACATGCTAGGTTAATTAGCGACTCCAAATTGTCCATGGGTATGAATGTGAGTGTGAATGGTTGTTTGTCTATATGTGCCCTGTGGTTGGCTGGTTCTTATTGGCCCTGAATGGTTCTTACCAAGAGTCAGCTGGGATAGGCTCCAGCTTCCCTGTGACCCTAATGAGGGCAAGCAGTTTTGAAAATGGATGCATGGATGTAAACCAAAGTCCCTAGTCATTAAAATGCCTTAAAAGACTCAATCATGACAAAGTATCAACGAGTGCAAAACAGGTACTCCAGTTTCCAGATCTGTCTATTTTTGATTTACCGCATAAATAATGTGATTATTTCATATTTATGAAGACACGAAGCGTAAAAGAGAGATATATCTTGTGACTTGCTGTTAGCGCTGATGCTTCCTGGGATGAAGTGAAGCAGTTTGAACACATGTCAATGTATTTAGCGTTCCACCTGCACAGCATGAATACACAAACACAAAGCAGAGCGGGGGAACATCCCATCATAAATTCTGTGTGGCTTTTCAAAAATAAAAAGTTTTATAACATAAACGGTTCCGTTTGCGCAGAGGTGTTGAGTGGTTGGGAGATTTAGGTGAGCCCTGGGACTTCTGTGATTCCGAGCAGGCCACTGTGACCACGTAACACACGTTTATGATGCTCAGGAGGTGCAAGACATATGGTGTGCATGTCCAAAAAAAAACCAAGTTGGATGATTTCTTCTTTTTCCAAACTTTGGGAGGACATTAGCAGCTAATTTTCTGTTAGTTTTTGGTGGCAGTCTGCTTTCCATCAAGACATGAGGCCATTGCGAATGTTTTCCTGCCATGTTGCAACCAGTTATCACTAAAATCTGAGAAACACGAGAACATTTACCACCTTTTACTTGGAAATATATCATATTTGCGGTCTATAGATTTATGCTTGCCAATAGGTGGCGTTTAAACGGCTTCTCCCCAAAGCTTTTCTTCCTGTCATTCACTTGGAGAGATTCAAACGTGACAAAAAGTGCTTCAAAGATTATTAGTAAACAACATACACTGGGTTATGATGCTAATTGTAGGAGAATGGTTATCAATAAAGCAGAATCATCAAACAACTGTCAAGTAAGTGGTTTTTTTTTGTTGTTTATAAAGATTAATTTTTATTTGAGTTAACTCCGATTGTGTCTTAAATTAATTATTCATTCATTTTCTACCGCTTATCCTCACGAGGGTCGAGGGAGGGGCTGGAGCCTATCCCAGCTATCTTCGGGCGAGAGGCGGGGCTGGCAACCCTGGACTGGTGGCCAGCCAATCACAGGGCACATATAGACAAACAACCATTCACACTCACATTCATACCTATGGACAATTTGGAGTGGCTAATTAACCTAGCATGTTTTTGGAATGTGGGAGGAAACCGGAGTACCCGGAGAAAACCCACGTGGAATTGAACTTGGGTCTCCTAGCTCCTAGCAGCCATCTTAAATATTTTTCCATCAAAATCTTCTATTCTGCTGTATAAGATCATTTTATATTCTGGTCAGAATGGTATTACCTAAAATAAGTAATCATAATTAATCAATTTGACTTGAAAAACCAAAAAATTTTGGGCAGTAAAATGTTCTCGTTCTTTTGCCAGATTGTTGCCGTATTTTAAATATAGCATATTTACCTGAGCCTGAAAATAAGCCAGTCCTGCGTTTGACAAACGTCATCATATCTTGTTAGTCAAAAGTCGTATTTCAGACTTTGATTTCAGGGATTAAATCTTGCTTGGATTTGAATTAGTTCTTTGATTAGGGTGTGTAAACTGTAAACTGGATCATTTGCTTTTAATTGATCGATCTCTAAGGACTCCACATCAGAGAATTTAACGAAACACTGACTGTAATTTGGAGTTAATCTACAAAGACCACGCCATTCCTTTCGCATAGACGTAGCTCATCACAGGGAAATGACTGCTTAATTCATTTAATTAGCACTGAGCTACACACGTTTCCTCTCTAATTAAGTGACGCGCCAACATTTTCCCCCGCAAACTCATCCAAGCGTTCGCAGTAAATAAAGCCGCAAAGACAATGAAATCCTGCCCAGATTGAAAGCAGCCCTCGTAGAACTGCTGCTACAAGCCGAGCCTCACATTTATGTCATCCCCTTTTTAAAATAGATCACTGTAATTAGATTAAAACGCATTGACGGCCTGGTGAGTTACTGTCAGCGTGCCAGAGGCCAAAGAGTGTTTTTGATTTCTCTCGAGAAGAATCCTTCACCTCCCTGGCGGTTCTTCCAATATGAGGCCAGCGTCTTTCATGTGCCGCCCTTAATGCGTTACAGATTCCTTTTTTTTTTTTTTTTTTTTTTGCAGCTCCGACAATATTTTACCATCATGGTTTTTTAGTGGCTCTTTGGATTGGCTTTTTGATGCTTTTACGTGGTGATTTATGTCTTTGGAAGACAGACTGCACAAAAACCTTGTAGGAGAGAGAGAGAAACAGGCGACCCCGTGCATGGGAAAATGGGGCCTCATTAATGTTGCTCATGTTACACAAGACTGCAGGTGCATGAGGAAGCCGATAAGATCTTGCCAAACCGTTTTATTTATTATGAGAAGGAGGGAAAAGCCCAGTCAATGAGTGGTCCTCTGAATGCTAGTGTGCAGTTCAGAAGATCTGGAGCGAGAATCTGCGTGAATAAATTAAAAAACATGTCCCGGATTAAAACGGTAGCAATATGTTTGCTCCAGTCAAAGATCTACTATATGACAGGAGTGCTCTGCTGTTTTTAAGGACATATTGCAAAGAAAATATAGTCAAACTTTATCTATTTGACAAGAGTGCTGGAGCGTTTTTGCAGTAGGTCCTTAAAAACAGCAGTCAAACATCCAAATTTGCTGCACGGCGCACGAGTGGTTAGCACGCAGGCCACACAGCTAGTTCGATTCCACCCTCTGCCATCTCTGTGTGGAGATTGCATGTTCTCCCCGTGCATGCGTGGGTTTTCTCCGGTTACTCCGGTTTCCTCCCACATTCCAAAAACATGCTAGGTTAATTAGCCACTCCAAATTGTCCATAGGTATGAATGTGAGTGTGAATGGTTGTTTGTCTATATGTGCCCTGTGATTGGCTGGCCACCAGTCCAGCGTGTACCCCGCCTCTCGCCCCGAAGACAGCTGGGATAGGCTCCAGCACCCCCGTAACCCTCGTGAGGATAAGCGGTAGAAAATGAGGCGAGAGGCGGGGTACACCCTGGACTGGTGGCCAGCCAATCACAGGGCACAAATAGACAAACAACCATTCACACTCACATTCATACCTATGGACAATTTGGAGTCGCTAATTAACCTAGCATGTTTTTGGAATGTGGGAGGAAACCGGAGTACCCGGAGAAAACCGGGTGGAATTGAACCCTGGTCTCCTAGCTGTGAGGTCTGCGCGCTAACCACTAGACCGCCGGGCCGCCCAAAAAGCAAGTTATCTAAGAAAAAGTTGACAAAAATAAAGAAAAACCCTCAACGCTAACATTTTCAATGCAACAGGGTCGGAGGAAGTCAGTGTCAGGTGTTGTACAAAGCCTGATCTCACAGTAGGTCCTTAAAAAGAGCAGAACGCTCCCGTCATATAGAGGATCTTTGACGAGTGTTTTTGCAGCCGGTACATAACAGCTCATTTTTTAAGGAGTACAAGTACAAGGAGCGGATGTGCGATCCAGGCCTGTCATGGATATCGCACATGCATGAAATCATCTCTCAAAGCAGCACTCAACACGTGAAAATGAATCGTACCGGAAAGGAAAAAGCATCCAGTGACATTTTAGGATTACAGTGAAGGAGATTTTGAAAGCATAATGGGTTGAAAAGTGCTCCGCTGTTTACAAGGGAAGTCATATGAGAGGTAGACTGTTTACAAGTCAACGCAGGATTAGAGTAGATGGTGGATTTACGTCCATTTATGTGGCGTTTCATAATAATTCCAAGTCAAATGCTGGGAATTGTGTATTTTGTCGACACAATCCCAGCCAGCGGATCTGGTGAGAGCACATGACTCTTGGATTTGTTCCTCCCTTTCATGATGGCGGAGGCATTGTCTCCTGTCAGAGCCTCCAAGGACGCGTGGGGAAGCCAGCCATGTGTTTGTTTGTCTCATGTCCATTTATAATAGATCTCCATTTCCAAACAAAAAGGGACACATCAAAGCGTTCGCCGTCGCTGATCGTTACATCTCGGAATTTTGGAATCATGTTACAGTCAGGAAATGAGCTAAACAACATGAAAGGACGACAGGCTTTAGCAATAAGACAGATGGATATGAGGGTGCATCCATACGATGCTATTTATTTCATTGTATTGATTCAAGGCATCAAAGGCTTTTTGATTTGTCTTTGCATTTTTTGCAGCAAAGTCAAGGAGACCCAAGAATGAATTATTTTTGCTTCTGTTGATAAAAAGCAAAGGAACACTTGGGACCAAATCTTATTGTGTATACTATGTAATGCCAATGCAAGTCTTAATAAATAACAATCTTGGCTGCTGTGCAGATTCTGGAAGAACTAGAAAGCTTTATGTGCTGGTTATTGTGTGCAGCTGCTCTATAGGAGTCCACAATAGCATAATACGTAGGTCCCCATCAAAGACAACAGAACCGTTTATCATATAGAGGATTTTTGACTTATATATTGCAAATAAGGGCTGCACGGCGGTCGAGTGGTTAGCGCGTGGACCTCGCAGCTTGGAGACCCGAGTTCAATCCCACCCTCGGCCATCTATGTGTGGAGTTTGCATGTTCTATCCGTGCATCCTGGAGCCTGTCCCAGCCGTCTTGGGGCGAGAGGCGGGATACACCCTGGACTGGTGGCCAGCCAATCACAGGGCACATATAGACAAACAACCATTCACACTCACATTCATACCTATGGACAATTTGGAGCATGTTTTTGGAATGTGGGAGGAAACCAGAGTACCCGGAGAAAACCCACGCATGCACGGGGAGAACATGCAAACTCCACACAGAGATGGCCGAGGGTGGGATTGAACTCGGGTCTTTTAGCTGTGAGGTCTGCGCGCTAACCACTCGTCCACCGTGCAGCCCTGTCCCGAGTCATTGATGTGAAATTCCAATTCAAGTTTCAAGTCGTGGATGATATTGTCAAGTCGAGTCCACCTGTGGACAACTTTGGAGCTTCACTATATTTTAGTTTTTTTTATAATAATAATAATAATAATACATTTTATTTTTTAATAGCGCTTTTCAAAATACTCAGACACTTTCAGAAAAATGGAGTTGAATAAAAAGAAGTAAACAATGTAAAAGATACGTTAAAACACAACATTCATTAGTTTATACACAAGCGGGTCTTATTATATTACCACAGATCCGATGGATGAATTTCATGCAAAAATTCCAGATTTCTGTCTTCAGCCAAGGCGCAGCAGGACATCCATTGTAAATCAGCATTTTTAGAGTCATATCCAGACTTTTGATATCAAAGAAAAAACCATCAACGCAACACAAAAATAGAAAACATCTCCCTTTGTATGTTGCACGGATGTCACATAAAAGCATCCAGAAGGGAATAATTACTTGTCAACATGTGGAGATAAAGTATTTTAGCATGTTTTCTTTCTCCGTTTCTTAGTTCCTCTTTATGTAGCGACTCATCTCCGTCACCATGAAACATCACGCAACCTTGCCCCCATATCTTCTCTCTAAAATTAGCCTGGTAAGACTCTGCATCTCCTTTAATGCACATTGACACGGCCATGCCCACGTTCTCTCGTGTTGCAACATCAGGAATGCCTTTTGGACCAAAACATAACATTTTTTGCTTGCCTTTGTGCATTTTTCTGGAGCCCCATTTGTCCCCCATATTTGTGAAACGTTGACGATCCAATAAATCAGGACACTTTTTTGTGCCAATTATTATTAGTGGTGTGAAGTGTAGCCTCTGGGGAAGGTTGTTTTTTTTAAAAAAGATTTATGAGGTCAATCATAAGAAATAGTTTTATTTTCTATTTTGTGGTCACATCCTTTGGAAAAAGAAAGCATCCAAAACGCAGGTTTTCATTAGAAATCCGACGCATTACTCAAGTGATTTGTTCTACGGCTGGAGAAGGCCTCAAACTAGTCACCAATGAATGCTCCAGTCGTATCTGGTGCTGTATCTCGTTGAACTGCATCCAAAGTGCTCGTAAAGTAGGAATTAGCATCCTAACGACTGATATTTATGACGGCTACAGCTGCATGGAGTAACACTGAATTGGTGTTTAATGTTGAATAAAAAAAAGCATGCGAGAAACTTGAGCATCATCCAGTCATGTTAAAGCGCTCTTAACAATCTATTAAAGTCATTCCAGTTATCATTAAGATTTAAAACTTGTACCAATGGGACTTTTGGACCTTGCTACCACAAACATTTAGCACTGTTCAATAGTCGTGGGCGTAATAATCCATTAAAGTCGAGGAAATTTGTGTCTTGAGGCAAAATTGGGTGCACTAATTGAGGTCACTGTTAATCAGTCTCAACTGGGTTGCTGTCTAAAGAAGTACAACATGGCGTCTGCTATGTTTCTATGTTTCTAAGAGTACAGAATGACTTGACAGCATTAAGTGGTGGGGAACAGACGGCCATGTAACATAGAATCTTCCAGGCCTCCGCCGGTCACTCAAAACACGAGTTGTCTATCCAGTCTTCAGACCCCAATCCTAGAGAAAACAGTTGAAGAACAGTTGCTTCACCGCATACTCTGCATACATAGACAGTGTATGATAGGACTATCAATAAGGCCAAATAATAGTTTTCCTTATGCAAGGAGTCCACTGGAGCGGTGCCAGTTGGTGCCAGTTGGTGTCAGTTGGTGCCAGTTGGTGCCAGTTCACGCCAAACCGAGGCAAGCAAATTTCAAAATGTTAAAAATCTTGCATCACCACTTGCATTAAGCAAACGGCGCAAAGTGTCCACCGAGTGGAACCAAACGTCGCAAACAATCCGCCTATTGGAATCCACCGGAATGTAATGGCTCGAGCCAAGTTGCGGCAATAATGCCAGGAGTCTTCTGGGCCGGCGCCAGTTGGCGCCAAAGATTATGTGATTGGCGCGTAGTGGCTCGCTGTGGCGCCGAATTAATGTTCGCCCGGCTGTTGTTCACATGTCGCCACGGTGAGAAGGTGCGTTCAAGGACGGTTAAAAAAGTAGGACAAAATGCTGCTTGCTTTTTAAACTTCTAAATGTATGTTTTTTTTTTAAATAAAAGGCCCATATTTCCAAAATTGATATCAAATTGTTTTTTGGGTTATGAGTTAATGCATTTAACCACGATTAAAATATTTAATTGAATAATAAAATTTTTTGTTTTTTGTTTTGTTTTTTAAAAAAATAAAAAAGGTCCGTATTTCCAAAATTGATATCAAATTGTTGACCACAAAGATGTTTACATCCCTCCTCATTATTGATAAAAATGTGATTAATTATGAGTTAATGCATTTAACCACGATTAAAACATTTAATTGAATCAATTGAAATCTCTCTCTCTATATAGATGTCAATGTTAATTTTACATATACATCAAGAAACATATAACATATATGCATTGCAACAAGCACAACATTTATCTTCTTTCTATTTTGGGCTCTTTCCACCAGGAATGGGTTGGCTTCATACGGAGCTGCAGATTTCATGAGTTCAAACATGACAAATCACTCGCGAGCGGTGAAAACCGTCCAGCGATCGAACGGCGAACACGCCAGAGAGTTTTATTATTATGATTTGATTGTTGTGCCGTCTCCAGGACTCCAACGAAACTCACTCACTTGCTCGGTCATATCCATCATTCACCAACGTGTTTGTGGAAAGAAAGATGAGTTATCCTGTGTAGAAAAACTCTTTTTATTTTTATTTTCCCAGAGTGGGCTCCATCCCAGATTGTCTTGGTGTTGTTTGGCAAAAAAGGAATGGTACAGTTTTTCTTTGCCTTTCAACATCCTGCAAGAAGACGATGGAGCTACTCTTCACTCCCGCTAGCTGAAATTCAACACTGCTACCATACTAGTGACTCAAATGATTCAACTTTCATTTTCTACCACTATCCCATTCGGGGTCATGGATGAGCTGGAGCCTATCCCAGCTCACTTTTAGCTGAGAGGCAGGGAACACCCAGGACTCATAACCTAAGTTATCAACCAAAGTGGTGACACAAGAGAAAGACAACTTTGCATCCTTTGTAATTAGTCTTTGCTGGGTCACAGGGTGGCTGGAGCCTATCCCAGTTGAAAGTGGGCCAAAGGTGGCACGCTCTAACCGACCGCCAGTTCATCACAGGGCTGACACTTAGCAAAGACGACCATCCATTCATCCATTTTCTACGACTTTGATCTTATGCAGGCTACAGCTAAGCTGGAGCCTATCCCAGCTCACTTTTAGGTGAGAGGCAGGGTACACCCAGGACTCATAACCTGTCAACCAAAGTGATGACACGAGAGAAAGACAACTATGCATCCTTTTCTTTTGTAATTAGTCTTTGCTGGGTCACAGGTGAGCTGGAGCCTATCCCAGTTGAAAGTGGGCCAAAGGTGGCACGCGCTAACCGACCACCAGTTAATCACAGAACTGACACTTAGCAAAGACAACCATCCATTCATCCATTTTCTACAACTTTTATCTTATGCAGGCTACGGGTGAGCTGGAGCCTATCCCAGTTGAAACTGGGCCAAAGGTGGCACGCTCTAACCGACTGCCAGTTCATCACAGGGCTGACACTTAGCAAAGACGACCATCCATTCATCCATTTTCTACGATTTTTATCCTATGCAGGCTACAGGTGAGCTGGAGCCTATCCCAGAAAAAGTTTGGGGCTGGAATAGGCTCTGACTTCCCTTTGACTCGACAAAGGATAAGGTAAAGAATTATCAGTAGGGGAGAGCACCACTGACCCAATGTCAGTTGGGATAGGCTCCAGCATCCCTGTGATCCTGGAAATGATAAACGGCATAAAAAAGAAATAAATGCTTGTCCTTCTCAGTGTTGCACGGGTGATGAGTCCAGGATTTACCTAAAAGGATACCTAAAAGGATTTACCTAAAAGTGTCTAAAAGTCAGCTGGGGTAGGTTTCAGCCCTCCCTCCCTAAAGTGTAAACGGCATGAAAAATGAATGGGTGGCTGTCTGTGTCTTGTGAATGAATGGCATGTGATCAGTCGAGGGTCTGACGTCACGTCTTTCCCAATGTCAACTATAGTAGGCTCCAGCCCTTCCTGAGACTACGCTAGGTATCCAGCCAAAGACAACATATGAGTTTCTCTGAGAGGTAAATCCGGTATGAAATAGAGATGTACTTCCACGCTGGCTGTCAGTCACGCCTCCAAAAGAGCGAGCTGACGGGAAATTTGTCTTTTCATTTCCACGCATGTAAGCTTGTCCTTGGAAGCCAAACACGCTCGGAGAGGTGGAGTAGGAATGTCGGAGGGATGGTAGCGCCGGGAGAGAACGCTGCGTTACTGTAATGAGAAGCAGACACTTGGGAACTTTGAGCCGCCATTGTTTCCAAGGCCGCAGGCTAGAGAGTTATGAATATGTAAATAGGGACGGGACTTCCTCCAAACATCAATCATGGTGTTCCTCTTATCTGCTCAATTAGAGGACTTAGATGTCAGATGTTTGACCAGCAGTTCAGGCTGTGACGCCGCATGACAATATTCCAACCGTGCGGACGGATAAACGACAGAATATTTTTTCCCAGTGATGAAATCAAATTCCTTGGGCTTGAAACTTTAATTTCATGTTTCAACTAAAATTCATAAAGGACTGTCCTTCAGGGAGTATTTAATGTTAAAAAACAATAGATGGGGGGGGGGCTGGACTGTTAAAGAACTATCAGGAAAATCATTAACTACTTTCACACAAAAGTCAATACATCACGGTTCACTTTATCTGGGTTTTTTTTTAAAAAAAAAATCATAAATAAATGATCACTTTTTTGTGGTTGGTCGTATTCTGGTTACTATGTGTCAGTAACGCCGCCTACAGAGAACATACTAACTCCTTATTTCTAAAATCACAAATACTTACCATATCTTACCATGTCTACCATATCTTACTTATTGTGTGGAAATATGGGCTAATAACTATAAAAGCAATCCTCACTCGCTAAATGTACTGCAAAAAAGGCCAGTAAGGATAATTCATAATGCCGCCTACAGAGAACATACTAATGTAATTGCGTTAGCAAGCTATCAACAAGCATGTTTTGTGATAAAATTACATTAAGTACACAGTTGTACTCAGGCCGTGTATTAATAACACAACAACACGCGCACCATAAAGGATGCAAACCGGAAAATGTACACAAACCATGGCAAAAATGTTTCGACGCTAACCAAAAAACATGCTAACCAAGGCGTGCGCTAACCGAGGTGCCACGGTGTTTTATTTTATTTTATCATGATAATAGAGTATATTTGATAACTACAACTAGGGGTGTAAGAAAATATTGTTTCGGCAATATACCGAGATACTTTGTTCCACGATACTGTATCGATACGAAAAAGTATGATATCGATATTTTTTATATATTTTTTTTTTATTTTGTTTTTCAAATTGACGTCACTATTTAGTTAAATAATGCTTATTTCAAGCATCCTAAAGGGACTTTTTACTGATGTGAATAGAATGTGAACATTTGAGCAGGATTTTAAGATATTATTTAATTTATTTGTTTTTTATGTTTTTTTTTTTGTAAATTTAAAGCTGGATGTTTATTTATCCAAATGCTACACTTGAAGTTTTTAAGGAGGAAAGTTAGTGATACAGCATAACATTCTGTTCTAATGGAATAAAAATGTGTTTAGTAAGTTCATATTGCTGCTGTCATTCACTTTTTCCAGGAAATAATCTTTAACTACAAGAAAAACGAAAAAAATATCGCCTTGTTAACAGTATCGTGATATATCGTATTGTGAGCCTAGTATCGTGATACGTATCGTATCGCCAGATTCTTGCCAATACACACCCCTAACTACAAGAAGTACCCTGGAAATGTCATTTGGAGATACTTTAGAGTGGTTAGTGTAAGTGTATACTTGTATCGCAGTATTGATGAATAACTTAAGGGCTATCCAGGCTCGTGCAAGTCCCATTAGACGCCTCCTGGCTTTGCAAAGTTACCTCGAGCTCTCGCCTAAGCCAACAGTCGGAGCAGTTGACGATCATAAGATCCCACTGTTATTTATTCCATACAAATGACTTGCACATGTCGAGCTCCGCCGCGCCCTCGGAGGTTAAGCCCTCATCGGAGCCCCGAAATGGGATGGAAACATGACAGTCGGCGGGGTAATAGATCGTCTTTCAGTGTTAGCTGCCGCTACGTTACACACTACGCTACATCTCCCGTTTGTGTTTGTGTTGTCCCAGCATGGTCCAGATGTGTTCGCGTGTAGTGTTTCGGCTTCTGCTATCACACCTTGAACGCCGCATTACAGTCAAAGCGGCAGGAAGTCGACGGAGACGCCCTCACACGGCAAACAATTACATTCAATGTCATTGTGTGTGCTTTGAGCTGAAAAGGAGAAGGTGATGACTTGTGTCGTTTCCGTATGAAAAGAGAAAGGCCTTGGTTTGGGGACGGCTACACATCAGCGGTGTGACTGATAAATGAGGAGAATGATTGGAGGAAATAGTCCCGTGGCGCTACAAGGCCTCTACGGCTCAAGTGCCAGATGTCTTTTTGTTAAGTCGGCAGCGTCGGGATGCTTCGGGCTCCGTGTGAGACGTCGGCTCAGCCTGACGCTATTGGCCTCCGCGACACCCGGTGTGAGAGAAAGATGAAAAAACCCAACAGCCATCCACATTCATCACATGACTTGTAAATGTCAACGCGGGACGGCTTTGATGCATTCAAACAGGTGATACCAAAGAAAATATCACCTCACCTGCTGGTCAAAGATCCTCTATATCGGCGCTCCAACTTTTCACAGGCATTTCACCTGAAGCCATGTAGTACATTCCTGTACACTTAAAAAACATAAAGCTTGTAAAAAAACATCAATTAACTTCAGATATTGAACTTTACTAACTGGTTCATTAAGGCGGTTTCATGCTAAAATGCTATTTTGCATGGTCAAAGTGTTGCCAGAAATGTAGACAATAATTGCTGTGTTTTGACCTATTTTTATTTATTCATTCATTTTCTACTGCGGGGGTGCTGGAGCCTATCCCAGCTGTCTTTGGGCAAGAGGCGGGGTCCCTGGACTGGTCGCCAGCCAATCACAGGGCACATTTAGACAAATGACCGATTTTCATTCATTCATTTTCGACCATTTTTTTCCTCATGAGGGTCGCTGGAGCCTATCCCAGCTGTCTTTGGACGAGAGGCGGGGTTCACCCTGGACTGGTGGCCAGCCAATCACAGGGCACAATAGACATTCATTCATTAATTCATTCACTTTCTACAACTTATCCTCATGAGGGTCGTGGGGGTGCTGGAGCCTATCCCAGCTGTCTTTGGACGAGAAGCGGGGTACACCCTGGACTGGTTGCCATCCAGTCACTGGGCACATATAGACATTCAGTCATTAATTAATTCATTTTCTACCGCTTATCCTCATGAGGGTCATGGGGGTGCTGGAGCCTATCCCAGCTGTCTTTGGGCGAGAGGCCGGGTACACCCTGGACTGGTGGCCAGCCAATCACAGGGCACATATAGACATTCATTCATTCATTCATTTTCTACTGCTTTATCTCACAAGGGTTGCAGGGGGTGCTGGAGCCTATCCCAGCTGTCTTTGGGTGAGAGGCAGGGTATACCCTGGACTGGTGGCCAGCCAATCACAGGGCACATATAGACATTAATTCATTCATTTTCTACCGCTTTTCCTCATGAGGGTCATGGGGGTGCTGGAGCCTATCCCAGCTGTTTTGGGTGAGAGGCGGGGCACACCCTGGACTGGTGGCCAGCCAATCACAGGGCACATATAGACATTAATTCATTCATTTTCTACCGCTTTTCCTCACAAGGGTTACAGGGGTGCTGGAGCCTATCCCAGCTGTTTTTGGGCAAGAGGCGGGGTACACCCTGGACTGGTGGCCAGCCAATCACAGGGCACATATAGACAAACGACCTATTTTCATATAGTGTATATATATATAGAAACTGTGTACTCTGTGCTCCTCTATAGTTAGTTGGTTATTTACAAAGTTATAAGTTTTTAGTTATAGACAAACAGCAATAGCAGCAGCAAGTCCCAAACAGACTAAGATAGCTTAATGGATAAAACATTTAGCCAATCACACGGACACATTGATACCAGATGTATACCATAGCACATTAGACAACGTCAAGCAACCTGAAGGTGCGGCCAAACAGATAATACCTCGGCAATGCGATCCATCCTGTCACCATGGAGACCAGTGAAGACAGGACCGGTCTAAGCCTGATACACACAACCAGACCAGGAGGAGGAAGGAATAGCGAGAGGAAAACAAAAAGACGAGCTCACATCTTGGAGGCACATGTGCTGGCTGGACCACAAGCGAAGTTCCAGTCGAGAGGTACATTTGTTATCGAAAAAAATACTACAAAAAAATTCCTACAAAGCCTGCAGATGACAGTCAGAGGCCTTGACTTCATCTTAGACACCTTATCATAGTTTACACTGGGATGCTAACAAGGCTACAGACTGGATGGAGACTTACGATAAAGTTTGATTGTGTTAACAATCTAATCGTGGGAGAACAAATAAGGACGGAATTCTCAGGACAGCACAGTTTAAACATGTCGCCCTGGTGGGAATCAATCCCGATGAAGAGGAGAAAACTACACAGACCGGAAACACGGGTCAGTAGCCACGTATACATGGACCCAAATATTCCAATTCCATTGGGGTTATTTGCTCAAACGGAAAGAATGTAACCTTTGTATACACCTCATTCCCAAAGAAAAGTGCCAATCCCAATGAATATATAATGGGATTCCCAGGGGTGGAATATTCCTTTCCCCAATCCGATTGAGGTATCTTGTACCCGCTCAAACGGAAAGTTGTCAGACTGCGTTCTTCTTCTTCTTCTGTTGTTTATTGGCGGTTGGCAAGCAGCTTTGGTGTGCATTAGCGCCATCTGTGGAACAGAATCTAAACCCTTCTATACGCCATTCACAAGTCCACTTTTATTCCAAAAGAAAATACATATCTATATAAAACATGTGCCCAGCTTCATTATCAAATATTAGCAAGATTGAACTTTATCTTTTCCTGTTCCCGGGTGCGTTCTTTCAGCCAATGCTGAGATATGACGTAACACGCAGCTCCAGACGTTCTTCACTTTTAAAAATGGAGGCCAGCAATCGGCACTGGACTGCTAAGGAAAGTTTGTTTTTGATTCAAACTAAATTCCAAGACTGGACGAAGGAAAAACTGGCAATACGGAGTTATTCCAACAAGTGAAAGAAAAACTCCAGGAAGTCGGTGTCACGTGATGTTGGTTGGTTTTACTGGGCATGCCCCATTGACTATTCTGGTTGATTATAGCGGCGCATGAATGAATCTGAGTGTGAATGGTTGTTTGTCAATTTGTGCCCTGTGATTGGCTGGCCACCAGTCCAATCCAGGGTGTACCCCGCCTCTCGCCCGAATACAGCTGGGATAGGCTCCAGCAAGCCTTGTGAGGATAAGCGGTAGAAAATGAATGAATGAATGTTGGTTCGTTAAGTCATATGACCGTTGTGGGGGGCGTAGCTTGCTTGTTAGCGTTGGTAAAATCATACAATAATACATTTTATTTGTATAGCGCTTTTCAAAATACACAAAAATTTTGTTGAATAAAAACAAGTAAACAGAGTAAAAATACGTTAAAATACAACATTCATTGGTTTATACAGAGTTAAAACATGAGTAAAAGCAGGGCGGGGCACATATTAAATGTATGTCACATCGCAATGTGCTTCTGCCGTTTAAGACCAGCAATCCACACTGATCCCTAATCACCTTAGAGAAGGTTTTGGTACTTTGGTACACAATAGTTTTTCGTCTGTATGACCAGGAAGTACTGTTTTGCAGTATTTTCCCATGCTAAAACCCATAGATTCTCAGATTCTCACCGCATTCCTTTCCCCGGCAGCGGCTCTTTGGTCTTTCCAAGCAACCAATGCGGTTCACACTTTGGTTATGAGACACAGAAACCTCGTGTTTAAAAAAAAAAACCAACTTTCCCATGAGAATGTATCATTCCTGAGAGTCCTCACGGCGAGCGTATATATGAAACTTCTAGTACTTGAGTGAATTTGCTACGCTACGCATTCAATTTACATGTGTTGAAAACCTCGGTGGCTCGCAGCCGGGCTACTATGAACCGCAAAACATGTATCATTCGCGTATCAGAAGTCGGGCCTGATGGTTGCCATGTGCCTCTGAAACACAAAGTTCTTGCACATCTTCAGGTTTCCATATCGATGCCAAACGAGCAACACATGACTTTATTTTCGGCAACTCCTACCTTGTATGACATGGAATTTATCATGGCTCTTAAAAGGCCCGTGTAACTCTATTACCTATTAGCGTTGCTTTACCGTATTGTGTCCTCAAAGTGTCCGCTAAGCAACCTCAAAGAGTGTCATGCATGCACACACGTGTGTACTTACACACGCATCATCGGGATACGGAAAATCCTTTTCAGCGCTGACCAAGCACATCTTTCAACATCATAAATGCAGCATTTCTTTTTTGTTGTTGCCGTCTTTAGAAGGAACAAACATACTTTTCTTTGTATAGTCGACTATTAGTTGAAGTTTTACTTGCAGTTTCTTGCAGTATAAAGTGTCATGTTTGTCTATTTCCTGCACTATACAATATGTGTGTTTGGTATTTATATTCGGAAGCTCTACTCCTGGATTGACTTGGAATTTTTCACATAACATCAAACATGGGCGGCACGGTGGTGGAGTGGTTAGTGTGTAGACCTCACAGCTAGGACACCAGGGTTCGATTCCACTCAGCTATCTGTGTGTGCATTCGTGGGTTTTCTCGCCCATCAAACGTGGGCGGCACGGTGGTCGAGTGGTTAGCGTGCAGACCTCACAGCTAGGAGACCAGGGTTCGATTCCACGGTCGGCCATCTCTGTGTGTGCATGCGTGGGTTTCCTCCCACATTCCAAAAACATGCTAGGTTAATTAGCCACTCCAAATTGTCCATAGGTATGAATGTGAGTGTGAATGGTTGTTTGACTATATGTGCCCTGTGATTGGCTGGCCACCAGTGTACCCCATCTCTTGCCCAAAGTTAGCTGATATAGGCCCCCGCTTGATGGACAGATGTTTTTCAGACCTGCTAAGCTAGCATAATTGTTTTTTTTTCCTATTAATTCCTATCAAGGCTGCACGGCGATCGAGTGGTTAGCACACAGACCTCACAGCTAGGAGACCCGAGTTCAATCCCACCCTCGGCCATCTCTGTGTGGAGTTTGCATGTTCTCCCCGTGCATGCGTGGGTTTTCTCCGGGTACTCCGGTTTCCTCCCACATTCCAAAAACATGCTAGGTTAATTAGCCACTCCAAATTGTCCATAGGTATGAATGTGAGTGTGAATGGTTGTTTGTCTATATGTGCCCTGTGATTGGCTGGCCACCAGTCCAGGGTGTACCCCGCCTCTCGCCCCAAAACAGCTGGGATAGGCTCCAGCACCCCTGCGACCGTCATGAGGATAAGCGGTAGAAAATGAATGAATGAACATTATTAGAGACCTCTCAACATGAAATAACAGCCCTATAGTCACTTTTACACACATTTATAGTAAACATAACAGAAAATAATACATATAAGGCATAAGCAATTAAGACATAAATAATATTTAAAGTTTTTGGAATGTTTATGTTCGGTTTCCTCCCACATTCCAAAAACATGCTAGGTTAATTAGCGACTCCAAATTGTCCATAGGTATGAATGTGAGTGTGAATGGTTGTTTGTCTATATGTGCCCTGGGATTGGCTGGCCACCAGTCCAGGGTGTACCCCGCCTCTCGCCCCAAGACAGCTGGGATAGGCTCCAGCTCCTTTTAACCGATCCAAACATGACAAGTGTGAACGCAGCCTTTAATGCCGTTCCTCCATTTACAGAACAAAGGAGGTCTCCAGCTGGCCTCCTGCCACCTTTGGGGAAATCAGGCACTTTCTTTGAGTCTTTGAGTCTTACAGCCCCCTCGCCCGCCCCCCCAACAATCCCCCTCCTGGAAGGATGTTTCTCTGATCAGATCTGAAGTCACCTAATGTGCAATCCATCTGCTCTTGGCTCACGTTGAGGAAATGAGCAGATTCCTAATCATCTGTACCTGAACTGACAGCGGATTGATCAATCAGCAGCTTTTGGGTGAAAAAGGGTGAAAGGATATCAGCTGGCGCTTTCATTCCACTCAAATGTTATGAATCATCCACCATCGTAAAATAAGAGCGGGGTGGAAAAAATGCTTCTAGAGACACTAAAGTTTACGAGACGTCGCTCACACAGTCTTTCCCCTCAAATGGCCCCCCACCCCTCTCAGATGTGATGGTGTGTGAATTTTGGAATGTGGCTATTTTCACACATAACTCCCAACCTTTTTTTGCCATTTTTAGCGACTTCTTCGAGGTAACTTGCATGACATGACTGACATTCTTCTGATATTTGCTTGTATTTTTCTCCGAAATGACGAAATGATAGAAGTAATTCCACTTTGTCATACGTATACATGAAAGTTTACAATACAATACAATACAGTTTTGGTGTGTCATGTGGTTTTGTTTGTTTACAGCGCCACACACAGGTGTGTCTTGTGTATTGCATTATTTTGAATTTGGACTTTTTGGAATTTTTAACTATGGGCTGCACGGTAGAGAGTGGTTAGCATGCATACCTCACAGCTCGGAGACCAGGGTTCAATTCTACACTCGGCCATCTTTGTGTGGAGTTTGCATGTTAGGTTAATTGGCTACTCCAAATTGTCCACAGGTATGAATGTGAGTGTGAATGGTTAGCGGTTAGCGTTAGCGTTAGTCGGTGTACCCCGCCTCTCGCCCGAAGTCAGCTGGGATAGGCTCCAGCACCCCCGACACCCTGAATGAATGAATGAATGCTAGGTTAATTAGCCACTCCAAATTGTCCATAGGTATGAATGTGAGTGTGAATGGTTGTTTGTCTATATGTGCCCTGTGATTGGCTGGCCACCAGTCCAGGGTGTACCCCGCCTCTCGCCTGAAGACAGCTGGGATAGGCTCCAGCACCCCTGCTGAGGAAAAGCGGTAGAAAATGAATGAATGAATACAACTATTTACTAATAATAATTTACTAATAATCCACAGTGTGGACACACATTTTTTTCAACAACCCCCCCCCCCAAAAAAATATATATATTTAAAATCAGAAATGGTCTTCTCCACCCATGATTTTAATGAGTTGTTAAGTCATTCTATCAGATTTATGACTTTTTCAGACATTAGCAAGTTGGCTGCCTTTGCTCTCGGCCACCCACACAGGATGTTGTTGCGCTAATTGCCTTATTTACTTCTGTTTTCAGACTTTATGTCATGCATCTCGATGCATCATCTTTGCCTCTGACAAAATTGGTCAAACTTAGGACCCCCCTCCCCCTACTAGTTTTTCCCCTGGCACGTCAAAAAAGCATCAGTGTCTACATTTATTTACATTACATTCATATGTATTTTGGAGTTGTTTTCTGTTTGTAAAACGCAATTGTGAAATTGTGAAAAATGTGTTTGTGTTGACATTTTTTTGGCTTTTTTCTGGACCAGATTAATTGGGTTTATATGATTTCTTGTGAACAATCTGGATTTGGTTAGAGTGCAAGTTCGTATATGGAATATGTGGATAAAGTACACAGTACAGCTCATTAGCTTGAAAACTATAGCGACACATAGCAATGTGTTTCCAGTTACTAAAAGCTAAATTCTACCATCAAGGCTACATTTCGGACAACACACCTAAAATATTTGAGACTTATTGTATTTCAAATTTTAGAAAAAATATTATAATATGGATGTTTAATATGATAAATGCAGTTCTCTGTGATTATTTTTTTCTGTCTTGGACCGAGGCCATTGGCTGATGTCGTAAAAAGATTAACAACCTTGGTCACACAGTACATTCGCACTCGATGGATGAGAGCATTTTATCAGAACATCTGCTCAGCCACCACAGTTGGACAGTTGGAACTGCGGTCCGATTGCGCGACCAAATAAATGGTTCCCAACACCGCACAGTGATTGGCTGTGCATTGTCACCCAGCAATACCGTATAAAAACTAAATCATTCTTATAAAACTCTGCTGTCCCTGAGGCTTCATGCTGGGATTCGTATAAAGGGAATACTTAAAAAGCCCTTTAAGAGATCTGCGGCTTTCGGGTTAGGGTAACAGCTAATTGTTCCTGAGTTCTCGATGTAATCGTGGTGAGCTCATGAATCAAGCATGTAACCTACGTATCCGGGTCCGACGTATCCGTGGAGCACGTGGCCTGTGATTTATGGCCGGACAGTGGCTTGAAAAAGGTGTTGGTTTCAATCAAAAGCATGGGAGAACATCTGGAAAGCTTGTTAGCGGCAATTCCCAGTTTGATAGCAAGGGTGGGATAGCTCACAATCTGATGTTTATGTGCATTTTAAGTAGATCAATACTAATGATCCTCTGTTAAAGTGCCAGGTGAGCTCGCAAGAACCTTAAATGAGCCTATTCCGCGTATCCTAATGTCTCCCAGATGTAGGCTATGTACTTGGGTCATGTTTGAAAGCAGCTCCTAATTAGAAAAATGGAAAAGGCCTCAGTAAGACCCAAGATCCATTCCAAAGCCAGTGTGACACAAGTCATTCCCGTTCGGGATAATTGGCTGAGAGGGACGGAGTGTCGGCAGGGAGTGTCTGAACAAGGTACCACCGACTCGGCTCATCTCAGTAATAAGAGCACAGCGCTGAAATACAACCCTGTCACTATTCATACTCCGGCCCGTTGACGCAACCATGACTAGCATGCATGCGGTCTGCTTTTCATTTCACGGAATTACCTTCAGGAGGCCGGTAGACATCTCCCGAGTCGCTCCGTGGGTGTTCCCCCTCGTCCCCGCAGAGCTGTCTCATTAACACGGAGCCCAGCGGCTTTGGTGAAAGCATCGCCGCATCTCTGTCCGGCGCAAGCATCCAGCTTGGAAGCTGAAAATAATAATGACAGCGTCCCCCAGTTGCAGCGCCACTCGCTGCCCAGGTTGCAGCACCTCTCTCGCAAATTCATTCAAGACGGGAACAGGAAACCAAGCAGTGGAGTGTTAAGTGAAACAAGTAGCGCTGGTTTGATTTATGACTTTTTTTGTTTTGGATATAGTACGCTATTTTGCTCTGAAACCAATGCCTAATTATTCACTCATCAACAGGGTGGCTACTTTCTTTAGCCCGCTTGCGAGTTGAAGCGTAGTCATATCATTGATGTTTCTTAAACCCCACCGTGAGACATCATTGATTTCCGTGATGCAAGCTTACGGGTCGGGTTTAGGGGGAGGGTTCGGCATAGATGTGTCACCCGTCAGGAGCTGTCAGGAGCTGTCGGAGGACAGAATCCAGACCCTCGGCCGCGGGGAGGCCAGGCCCGCCAGCTGTCACCTCTCAGACACATGGCCGAGACCATCCATCTGGCTGAGAGAGGCCCACCAAGGAGGTCGAAAGTCAGATCCTGAACGACATGCAGACACGAATGTGCGTGGACATGTTCTATGTACACGCAGACTCGTACTGTAAACCAAGGCGAGTCAACCCTAAATGCCGGCCAACGATCTTCTCTATGACAGTACCGGTCTTTTGTACCCCTAATCCTCATTACCTTGAATTAGAATTAGGGCTACGTTTAAGGTTAGGAATAGAATGGAGTCTGGTGATTATGAACCCTAACCCCATCCTGTTCCTAACCTTCAAAGTAGCATATCTTTAACCCAGATCCTAATCTAACCATGTCCCAACGCAAACATTTAAACCTTATCCTAACCCTAATCTTAACCCGAACCAGACCCCACTCCTAAACCAAACCCTATCTTCTTGACGTAACTCTACCCTAATCTTAACTTTAACCCGTAACCCCAACACTAGTCCTAAACCTATCCTCACACGACTTGACCCCAACCCTGTCCCCAACACTGGCCTTAATCCCAAATTAGCCTTGTCCCTAAAACTTTATTCTAACCTAAATTCTAAACCGCTAGCCCAACTTGATCTTTAATCCTAAACCTAAACTCAACATTAAAAGTGCACGCCTGTCATATTTACTCTTCATGCGGTCGTGAAGACCATCGGTATAAGTACGAGACTAACACAAACAACGTTAATTCACCGTTTTTAAGGACCTATTCCAAAAACGTTGGTCAAAGATCCTTCATAAGGATCATCATAGAAACCTCCATTGGCGAAGACGTGATGCTCATCCCTCCTCCTCGGTCTTCTTGTTGTGATCTTGGAAATAAAACGCTCTATCTAGCCCAGCTTGTTGGAATAAGAGGGGTCAGAGGAGATGCCAGACATATGGAGAGCATTTGGAGGTTGAAAACTCCACCACCCGCACAACAGAGTCCATGTTGTTTTGGTAACTTTTCACTTTCATGTACAGTAAATGGTGTTGTACCACCGTGTTTTTGGCAACAATGGATTTCCATGAAAATCATACAATGTTATTGTTATTTTTATCATTCAGGTCTTTTCAAACTGTTTTACCCCCCAAAAATAGTACATCATTTTTATTTACCTCAACTGATCATGGAACTCATTTCAGCGATAAGAAATGCAATTTGAAGTTCTAAACTCTTATAAACAGATATCGTACGAGAGCGAGACTTGATGAAACTGCACAAAGCAACAAGCAATCATTGTTTTGAAAGTCTCAAGTCATGACGTGCAAGTCCAAGTCAAGTCTCAAGTCAACACAAGACAGGTCGACTCCATTCCTCAATAAAAGCAATGTTTTAAATTGTTTTATTCATTCATTCATTTTCTACCGCTTATCCTCACGAGGGGTGCTGTGTGCTGGAGCCTATCCCAGCTGTCTTCGGGCGGGGTACACCCTGGACTGGTGGCCAATCACAGGGCACATATAGACAAACAACCATTCACACTCACATTCATACCTATGGACAATTTGGAGTCGCTAATTAACCTAGCTAATTAACCTAACACAAAGATGCCCCAAAGTGGAATCAAACTCGGGTCTCCTAGCTGTGTGGCCTGCACGCTAAGCACTCGGCCTTCTTCATTCATTCATTTTCTACCGCTTATCCTCACGAGGGTCGCGGGGGTGCTGGAGCCTATCCCAGCTGTCTTGGGGCGAGAGGCGGCGTCCACCCTGGACTGGTGGCCAGCCAATCACAGGGCACATATAGACAAACAACCATTCACACTCACATTCATACCTATGGACAATTTGGAGTGGCCAATTAACTGGAAACTGGAGTCACCGAAGAAAACCCAGGCATGAGGGTGGAATTGAACTGGTGTCCCCAGCTGTGAGGCCTGCACCCTAACCACTCGTCCACCATGCAGCCCTGGATTGTTTTATTTCCACTATAAACTAAGACCAATTAAGTCTTGAATGATTGATTGTCAGAGTCCCGGTGGATTTGCGAGTCTTTAAGGATATTGTCGAGTCGGATCCAAATTAGACCAAATTTTGACTGGAGTCCAAGTCACATGACTCGCTCGGTATGACTGCACTGTGGAATAATTTCCAAGTTTCATTTATGGACTGTAAATATGTAATTGGCAATGACTGTAAAATGTTACGTTTTGCTCTTTGTAATGAGGATCCGCATAAATAGCGGCGTTGATTACTAATGAGAAACAGGTACCGCTGCAGTTCCAGCTGCACAAAGTGCCAAACAGGAAACAGAAAAACAAAATAAGAGCACCAAATAGGACACAAGAGTTCAACCTGTGTTGCGGAACATGAAATAAAGCGACAGTTGTGCAAGACGGCTCCTTTAATACTTCCAATCTAATATCACACCTCAGGAAGAATCACACAAAGTCACACCCAGCATTTTAATATTTATGTTTATTAGTTCAATTCATCCAGAGACATCACAGTAAAAGAACCATAACATGTTCATTAACTCCATTACTATTAACTCATTAATCGCAGACATTTTTCCAAAGCCGTCCTTCTCGTTGTCGGCCATTTTTGATGATTTTAACTGATTTTTCAAGGCACACAGAATAATGTGTTCTGTGGCCATATGGACATGGTATATTCCAAAAGAACGATTAGACTCTTATCTTTCATCTGAAAAAAAAAGTTTGTTTTTACCTCTTTCAGCAGAACATAGGTAAGTTTCAGGAAAATATCAGTTCTCAACAAAAAAGATACATTTTTATGACTTTGACACAAATGTTGCCATGCACATTGGGCCAAAATGATGCGACGCACTTCCTTGAATGCACCTTGTGGTTGCTTTTTAGACATAGACATAGACTTTCTTTATTGTCATCGTACAATAACACAGCAGTGAAAATTGCCAACGAAATGTCGTTGCCTGGCTCCCGTATAATAATAAATCATAAATAATAATGTGGAGAATAAATAGATTATATCAAATATGAACAATGTACAGCGTAAACACTAATTTGTACAAATAATTTAAATAATTTAGAACAAATAATAATAGTTTTTCAGACTACAACTGCAATCAACATGCTCTCTTTTATTGTAGAGTTGCATCATCACCTCTATTTGCCTCTTGTACAAAAAAAAACAAAAAAAAAAACCTAGTTGTACAAATACGTCTTTGGTCGCGGAAAAGTTAAGGGAGGAGTTTCTGCTCATATCGGTATCAGTAATCAATTGCTGAACAATATAGATAATAATATAATACATCCGGACAATATATCCAATATATCTTATATATAGATTGATGGAGTTTCACGTGACGTCGCTTCTGGTTGTTAACCAAAAATACCGTATACATGCACGGTTGTGTGGAAATCCGATAATGGAAAGCTACTACAATGATACTATACAGATTGTGTACTATCAGTATATGGAGCTCGTATTGGTACGTATTGTATGTATATAACGTATAGGTAAGAAAATCGTCCATCGTCACTATGACCTTAGAATTGCTTAGTGCTGTCAAAGAAAGCCCGATCATAAATGTTGAACAACTCTGTGAGACATCAAGGTTTTTCTAGTTCCACTTCTGGCACAAATCAGTTCAGGTTGTTTGTTGTGAAAAACTACTGCGATCCATGAGAAATGGGATTTCACTCCGAGGAAAGAGCAAAACAGCGGGAGCTCAGTGACAGCACCGTCAGATGACATAACCCGGCGAGCTGCTCCCCTCTGGTGGTCTCACCGTCCAAGCAAGTTGAAAGGATGCTTGCTTGGATCGGCTTTAATCTTCCCACCCGACAATATACAGTACTAGTGTTTTTTTTTCCATCATGCCGCGACAGAATTTATTGCACAGGGTTGTGCAAGTGCATGGGCGAGGAGGGTAAGTCAGCACGGCCCGTTGACAGGCAGCTTGTTCGAATAAAGAACTGACAAGCCTCTTAAGTACGCAACTCGAGTGCTGACACAAGTCCATGACAACAGAAAACACAAAACAATGCGGCTCGCATTGGTTCTCAGAAACGGACTGTCCGCGGTGCTAAAAGAACAATTTGTAAAAGTAATAAAAATATTGCTTCAAGTTTGAGGACCATGTGGGAAATCAATGTTCCCACAATTAACCGCATCTCTCTCGTGCAGGCAGCACTCATGCAGTGCACCCGCAGACTATGATGCTATTACTACCATGGTACTATCATGGTACTCACTTGTGTTGTATGCTATTAATACAGTAATGCTGCGTTCAGTCATTTTCAGTACATAGTGACATAGTTTTTTCCTTAATATTTTGACTTTATTCTGAGAAAATTACAGCTGGTTTATTATTTCTGCTGTTGTATTTCAATTTTTGTCATGTAATTATAACTTAAATATTTTGACTTTACTCCCATAATATTATAACTTTTGCCCCTACAGCTTTATTTTTGTTTGTTTGTTTCTCCTAACGACCTTGTCTTTTCTTTATTATTTTAATGTTATGCGACTAAAATGACGTTTTATTCCTCATGATGTTATGACATTATTCTTGTAAAACTATTTCTCGTTAGATAAGAAAAAATAATAATAATATTTTGACCTTGTTCCCAGTTTGGCTTGTTTTTTTGTAGTATTATTATAAAATTATATTTTTGGAATGTTCTGTTGGCCAAGGGCCTTAAAATTTAATTAAAAACCTCTATATCTATTTTTTTAAATAAACACAATACTTAATCATCCTAAATGATAGACTAAAATGCATAAATAATAATAGATGCTATGCTTTACAAACTGCTAGACAAACTGACTCTTTGCACTTCCTACTTCCTGTACACACAGGAAGTGAACCAATCAGACTACAAAATGGTATAAATAAAAATAACTTTAACACAACACACAAATGAAGCACAATGGCCAGGTTGAGTGACAACATTCAACAAGAAAAAGATGTGATTGAAGAAGGTAAATGTTTCTTAAATATTCAACGCTAACAATGCTTTACCTGCAAGCTAACACTAGCTAACATTAAATGAAGGCACTTCCACTCAAGCCACTTTTTGAGTGGAATTTTCAAGCATAGTCGTATACTTTACTTCGTCATCTCTAAGTACAGCATTATTAAATTATTATATTAGTGAGCATTTTATATGATACTGGTGTATTTTATCCTGTTTATGTTGTGACGGTGTACCTAGCTTAGCATTCTGCATACATGCTAGCAATGTAGCTTAATTAGTTTCACTCAGGTTTATAATGTAAGTTAGTATGCAATGACATAATGGACATAATTGTACAGTCATAAAAAATATGCCAGGAAGTTGTTCTTGTGTGTTCTCCTGCATTAATAATAATAATAAAAAAGACAAACATCAGTCGGCCATTTACTCCTATTATAAGACCCCAGTAATGACTAACAGAGGACCGTTATTGACACAGAAAGGGATATTATTCCAGTATATGGTTTCTCCACTATACCAATCCATCCACATAATTGCATCGGGCGCCGTGCGTGCCGTGTCGCACGTTAGTGGGGCCCACGGAAGAACAGTATTCACTTGTTATTAATTGATTTGTCTGGACTAACCCAAGTCTGGCCTCCCGAGGCTTCCTTAGAGGAGCAGTGCCAAGACTCTACCGTTAAGTCTGCATAAAAATAAATGAGGAGTTAGTGCCACATGGGAGGGCAATTTAAAGGAGGCAGGATGCTAATCAAAATGGAATGAAATCGGTATGGAGGGGAGCCCATTTTTCTTGATTTACTTCCTCTGTTTGTGCAACAAGGCCATGAAGGAGCTCGGCTATCAGAGTGGAAACGTAGAGTACATGAAGACTAATTACTGTATCGCTACTGTATAGCCGTGTAATGTGGTTTATGGTTTGATTTCATTTGAACATGCATCAGATTACAATGGAGTGCATCCCATAATCAGTTCCCGGTTCCACATGTCCGAAAGGAGTAGGAAGAAGCAAAGCTTATTAAATCCTACCCCTCCATCTGGTACTTTTACAATCACTAACTGTTACATTTGTTCACTTCCTGCTTTCCTAATATAATTTAAGGTTTTTTTTTTACTTGTTTTGTTTTTTTATTTATTTTTGTATTAAATCCTACCCCTCCATCAGGTACTTTTACAATCAGTATTTTTGTTTTGTTTTGGTTTTTTTAAATATATATATATATATATATATATATATATATATATTTTTTTTTTTTTGTATTAAATCCTACCCCTCCATCTGGTACTTTTCCAATCAACTCTTACATTTGTTCACTTCCTGCTTTCCTAAAATAATTAATAATTATTTTTTTATTTTATTTTTTTATTTTATTTTAATAATTTTTTTATTTTATTTTTGTTATGTACCAAAGTAGGAGGTGATATGAACAAATATTTGTTAAATTTTTGTATTTAAAAAAATAATAATAATTTTTAATTATTATTTTTTTTTTTTTAAATTTTTGTCACGTACTGAAGTACAAGATGATATGAGCATCCAATGCCATAATGGGTACCATAGTAAGTGTCAATATAGTGATATAGTATATAGCACATCATGACTGGTTCAAGACTCTTCATCCTTGTATTTAGCAAACATCAACTGCTTGTATTGTTTCTTGAATTGGCTCATCGTTGTGCATTGTTTGATTTCCTTACTCAATCCATTCCATAGTTTGATTCCACATACTGAAATGTCGAGAGGTTAACAATGTCACAGTACTTCCGTCCATTTTCTATACCTATCCTCACGAGGATCGCAGGGGTGTAGTGATACAGCGAGCTACCGTACGAATAAAGTATGTTTACATTCTGGACAGATTCACATCCCGACTGGTGTTGGACAACGCCACGTTCTACTGAAGGAGTCCTGCTGGATCTCAGTGGAACCACATTGTGACCCTCAACTGGAGAGCCACAAATAATTCAATCCTCTAATATCCCCTCGGTGTTTGTTGTGACCAAGGAAACATGATAGCGTTCATTCCGCGCTCGTGCCCTGAACCCTCAGGTCAGGTGGTAGCAGATCACAGACTCTTCTGTGACTCCGGGGTTAAAGTAATCATGCGTGACTTTCCCCACGCGGGCGGGCCTATCCGTGAGAATCTGCCGCAGCCTGTCAAGCAGCAGTGGGTGAACCTGCGTTATTTACATGTCGATGGCACTTTGTTGGCTGTACTACCATCCCCAGCTGCAAAGTTAAGGTAAACTCCCTTTTAATCACCATGGAGCATGATGGGGCATGTTTACTTGTCAATGGCACCTATTTCTGTTTGCTTGTGTGCGTCTCTAAACCGCTGCGGAAAACATTTTGCAACCATAAACCACTTAGATAAGGGAGATATGTTTTTAAAGACAATGCTGTCCTTTACTTCAAGCTTGTGTCGTGATGAGAAGCTGATAAACACTGCCCCCTGCTGACTAAAAATATTATTACAATTTTTGTTTTTTCTATGACTGGATGTCAGATTCCAAACCAAAATAAAGTCGAATTTGCCATATTTACCATCTTAGATTAATTTCACAAAAAGCTTGTAAAATATGCTTCCGAAGAGCGAGCCGCTATAGAAGAGACAGCACTTCAAATGCATTTTCAATGACTGGATGTCAAAGATTCCAAACCAAAATAAAGTCGAATTTGCCATATTTACCATCTTAGATTAATTTCACAAAAAGCTTCTAAAATATGCTTTCAAAGAGCGAGCCGCTATAGTAGAGACAGCACTTCCAATGCATCTTCAATTTTTGTTTTTTCTATGACTGGATGTCAAAGATTCCAAACCAAAATAAAGTGGAATTTGCTATATTTACCATCTTAGATTAATTTCACAAAAAGCTTCTAAAATATGCTTCCAAAGAGAGAGCTGCTATAGAAGAGACAACACTTCCAATGCATTTTCTCTCCTGTGTATTTGTAATTTCTGCATGCCTTTTGCGGCCATTTTAACACTAATCCATGTGTTCGGTCCGTGTAGTGTTCACACTTGAGCTCAGCAGTTCTGAACTGAATCAAATGAGTGTGAACGCAAAACAAACACACAGCATGACAAGTGACATACAACTCTAACGTATCAAACGCTGACTGATAATTAAAATGCACAACCTGAGGTAAGCAATTAGCATATCAACTACATATGGAAAATATGTGAATGAAATAAGCAAAATGATTCAGTGCATTAGATACTTTAAAAATCAAAAACATGCTGTAAACAGCTTTACGTCAGTTCATTATGACACTACTACTCCATCCATGTGTTAATGAACAATTTGAAATGTCATATTCATAGTGGTTATTTGTCTTATCACTCATAACGTGTTCAGTCGATGCTGATGTTGTCAATCAATGTTCCCTCAAATACAACCTTGGTAAAAACTTGGTGTGTTCTCAGCGTCAAACTTCGCAGTCTTGATTTGTTTTTGTGTTTGTCTTTTTCGCCGTGTCAGTCTCACTCTGAGCCTCATCTGCTATGCCGAAGTTGTCATCTTCGTGATCAGACTGTGTTTCATCCTCAGACGCCGACGTGATCCGTTCCTGCTGGTCCTCGCCTCCGGTCGCCATGTTGGAAACCGGTTCCAGTCCGGCTGCTGCTGTGGCGTCTGAACCGTTCTCCTCGTCGGAAGGCCTCTCAGCTGCAGGTGAGTCCTCTTCTTCCCTGGAGATGAGCTGCTGAGATCCAGCGTTGTCCTCGGCTTCAGGGGTAGTGTTTACTTCTGATGAGGCCAAAGGGGAATGAAGTGGATCAGTGAGGGCAACAGCTGTGTCCGATTCCACCCTGTCCTCTGCAGTCAATTCCTTGTTAGACCCTAAAACACATTAAAAAATAAAAAATATAAAATAAACATTTAAAAATAATTTTTTTTTATTCTATAAAAAAATAAATATATTTCTAAAAATATAAAAAATCAACAGCAGCCTAAACACGACACAAGTCACAAAGCAGACGTTACAAAGCCTTACCGTTTAAAGCGCTCAAGTCCATCTCTTTTTCGCTGCCCTGAGAAGGATCAATCCAATCGCTTGGAATCAAAGGGTGGAGCCTCTGATTGGACGGAAGCGTGGATGCTCCGCCCAGGAAGGAAGCGGTTTCATCGCCCTGACTCGAACCTGAAACTTTGAACAATGAAACAAAACCCCGTCAGGAGGTGGAGGTCATCTTAGACCAGATTGACACCACACGGTTCGTAGGATCGTACCTTCTGCTGCACTTCGATGTGTTTTAAAAACGCCTTTCTTTGTATTTTCCATACATGCTGCAGGACCAAATAGACAATTAGTCAAGTCTTAGAACTTTTTTATATAAAAAGTCAAGGTAAAAAGCAAAAGTCAAGACATGAGTTGATTTTAGGGTATTTTTTTTTCTACCTGAACCTCGAAGTCTTTTGTGGAAAACGCAGGCCAGAATGATGAGAAGAACGATGACAACAACAAAGATGACGGAAATGGCGACGTTCAGAGCAGCTGATCTTTTGTCTGCACAGAAATGCAAAACTCATACCAACTTCCCAGTCAAAACAGCATGCAAATAATATGCAGTCACCATATGGATATTTCATTTTCACTTCACACTGGCAGCTCTGGGATATTTATTTTAACAAAACTATCCCCTATGAAGAGCATACTCGGGATGACGTCACTTCAAAAGCTAGCGTTTTAGCATCTCTTCACCAAACAAGTGAGAGAGAGTGCACTGCAAATTATTCTTTTTTTGTTTTTATATATATAAAGTATGTTTATATTTCTCCCCCTGATTTTTTTTTCTGTAGAAAAGACTTTTTACTTTTAGCTGAATTTAATCTAATAATTCATTAGTCTGGGCTGCACGGCGGTCGAGTGGTTAGCGCTCAGACCTCACAGCTAGGAGACAAGGGTTCAATTCCACCCTCGGCCATCTCTGTGTGGAGTTTGCATGTTCTCCCCGTGCATGCGTGGGTTTTCTCCGGGTACTCCGGTTTCCTCCCACATTCCAAAAACATGCTAGGTTAATTAGCCACTCCAAATTGTCCATAGGTATGAATGTGAGTGTGAATGGTTGTTTGTCTATATGTGCCCTGTGATTGGCTGGCCACCAGTTCGGGGTATACCCCGCCTCTCGCCCGGAGGACAAGCGGTAGAAAATGAATGAATGAATAAATGTACTGTACAGGCCAAAAATACCTAGCTGTGGACCACAAATGGCCCCCAGGCCACACTTTGGACACCCCTGATGTAGCGTTAAAGTCGAAGAAAATTTCTTGAAATTGTATTTGCTACGAAACAGAGGACAAAATATCGAAAAAAAATATCTGTGTCAAACAGAGACACTCAATTAATCGTGATTTTTGCGGGTGGTTCCAGAACGTGACCTCCTGTGAACGACAATTGATTTCTTTGTATTTAAAGGGGTCGGAAAATCTTTTCATGAAACAGCAAACCAATGGAGTCCACATTGCCTTTGCTCCATTCCGTCAATTCATTTCCTACTTTTTAATTATACAGTAATTACCCAGGTAGCAGTCCTTCGCAGTGAATGAAGCCGTTTCATTGGTCAGAGGGTTGCTGACGTCACAACGATAAACCTGATCATCGTCTTCATTCCTGACCGTTATTGTTAAATTTGGTCCGGTCTGCTGCTTCCCACCTGAGCTCCACCTAAAGTCCAACAAATGAGGGTGTTTGGACTCTGTGGAGCACACGAGCATCGCCTGCTTTGTGTCACTCATCTCACAGGATATGCTGGGTGTGGCTACGTTATCTGTAAACAAACACAGAATACAATTATTATTGATTGTAAAATGGACAATTGCAAAATACACACTCAGTAATAGTAATGGTTTAGATTATTTAAAGCACGCTTAGCAAAGTTACATTTAAGTGCATAGAAGTATTAGTACTTTCTCCATGTCTCAGTGGTTGTTTATAAGTGCATTATGTAATTAACATTGTAAATTGAAGTGACAGAGTCCCCCATTAGTGTATTGAAAGTATGTTAGGCTGGCAATAGTGGCCCCTGAGCCATACTTTGGACACCCGTGGTTTACCGTGTTTCTTTTTAGGAAGGTGCAAATGCAACAGTTTGCAGTTACTGTACTTGTATCCGTGTACTTGCCCCGCACCATGACGTCGAGGCCAGGATTCTGGTACCTCAAAAAACCACAGAGCGGATTGTCCCATATAGTACGTTGACTTAAATCTTGCCTTCATTTGTAGCGTTATGTTGCCTTAAATCTTGCCTAATGGCGCAAAGACACATGAACACTAAAGTAAAGTTACCTATAAGCTCCCACGTATACTGCGATCGATGCACCTGCTTGTATACGTTGACTTCCAGCTCGTACTCCCCGCTGTCTTCATATGTGGTGTCTTTGATGGAGAGTTGTGCCGAGGCCCAGTCCAGAGTGATCCTGTTCTCGTACGGACGGAACACAAACTCCTCCATGCCATCGAAAAATACCACTTTGTTGCCATCGTGTTTCCAGAGAATGACATCAGGTTGTCCAAATATGGACGGCACCAAGTTAATCTCCTGACCCCGGAGGCCATATTTCACAGCCTGTGTCAAAACTGGGAAAAAGGAGTAAATAACTCAATATGCAGAAAAAAACATCTTTAAGTAATGGTAATGGTTTTATTTCATTTGAACATGCATCAGATTACAAAGACGATTCCAGTATTAAGGCAGCAATGGTGTCCACATGACGTGTACTCACTCGTGTTGGCAGATGTTTATATATTTAGCTATCTGTTGAATTATTTTGGTAACGGTAATGGTTTAATTTCATTTGAACATGCATCAGATTACAAAGACGATTCCAGTATTAAGGCAGCAATGGTGTCCACATGACGTGTACTCACTCGTGTTGGCAGATGTTTATATATTTAGCTGTCTGTTTAATTATTTTGGTAATGGTAATGGTTTAATTTCATTTGAACATGCATCAGATTACAAAAACGATTCCATTAACAACTTGCCCAAGAGGATTAAGGCAGCGAGCGTTACATAGCAATGGTGTCCACATGACGTGTACTCACTCGTGTTGGCAGATGTTTATATATTTAGCTGTCTGTTGAATTATTTTGGTAATGCTTTTATTTCATTTGAACATGCATCAGATTACAATTGAATGCATCCCATAATCAGTTCCCAGTTCCACATGTCCAAAAGGAGTAGGAAGAAGCAAAGCTTATTAAATCCTACCCCTCCATCTGGTACTTTTACAATCAGTAACTGTTACATTTGTTCACTTCCTGCTTTCCTAATATAGTTTAATTTTTTTTTATTTTATTTTATCACTTTTATTTTGTAAGTGAAGTTTAAGTGAAGTGAGCAAACTATCAGTAATTACTGAAACATTGAAAAGAAGTAGTATTAAATGAGCTCTGCTATTGACATGACTTGTGCAAGTGTAAACATGTGATCTTACTTTGGTGAGCATGTTCGGAATAAACTAAGCCATTATTATCATTATTATTATCATTATGTTATCAATGCTGTGAAGTAAATCAATCAGTCCCAAATACAGCCTTTGTTTTTTTTTTTTACAGCGTCATAAACTGTAGTAGTACACGAAACGAATGCATTACTTTGGACTCTTTGCGCATTGGTACATTTGGAGGGGCGAGGCACCGTTTAGGAAACACTTCACGGTAAAAAAAAAATACAAATAAAAACATAAATAAAACTCAAGTTCTCCATCCTATAAAACATATTAAACAATGCCGTTCTACTAACTTTGTAGTTTTCATGACCGTGTAAACGAGACGAAGAATTACTTACCTAAACCGAAAGTACACAAAAAACAGACGAGGGCGTTCTGGTTAGCCATTGGTGCAAATCGCAATCAAAGTTTCGCCCCTCTTACTGAAATATTCGATTATAATAATTTTTCATAAAACTCTAATGGACAAATGAAAAGGCGAAAGTGCGCCTGCAAAACACCTATGGTATTAAATGTTGTTAAAAACGGTTCAGCCCAGGTAAAGCGGCACCTGAGTTCCTGAGCAGTTTATTTTCACAATAAGAGCAGAATTTCGCGAATTTAGCGAATTTTTATAAAACGGTAATGATATTAAAACGTTACAACAAGTTTAAGAAAGTATTTCCTGTCTCACGTTAGGGTGTTGTCATTTTTATTTGGCGTTTATCGCTAGTTTAGCGCGGTATGTTTTTTATTTTGAAAAGTGTGAAACTTCCGAGTGCCATGGTTGGGTAGCGTGATGGTAAGTGTGAGTGTTATGGGAGACAGCCATCAATTCATTGTCTGTACAGAGAGCCTTTTAAACTCCCCTTTTATCATTTACAGTCATAAATAAACACGTCCTTTCAACCTGGTTACTTTGTTCAGTAAGGTTGATAAACATTGCCCTCTACTGGCAAAATACAATTTGTACATTTGTTGGCTCCCTGGAATTAGGACTATTTTACCACTCAACCGAAAAGCATACTTATTTAGGATTTGATTGACTACAGCATACAAATATATATATATATATATATATATATGTATATGTATCACTTGGGCGTGATATAAAGGTTAATAGCATTAACAACACACAAGGCAATAGTGGTGATAGCAGCACAACACACCGAGTGAACAAGTGATGTCCTTTAATAAAATGAAATAATAGGCAGTAGGAAATGCATGAATGAAATATTCAAGTATGAATGACAAAAACTGCAATGAAAATACAATTTCCAGCATATATATCTTTACATATAATAGAGGCAAATTATTGCACATTGTCCATTAAAGTCATCTGTTCTGTATTTATTTATTGATATTGATATGTAACGGCCTTTCTGATGAAAGAATGAAAGAATGAAAATAAACTTCTTTTTCCTCCACTTCTTCACCCCTCGTCAATGCCAACCACATTGTGTGGCAAAGAGAGGGAGTGCTACCAGAGCTGGGGCCAACTACGGAAGCCCGGGAGGAGCAGAAGTGAAAAGATAAAATAAAAACACATACAAAGAAAGCATTCATTAATTCATTCATTTTCTACCGCTTTTCCTCACGAGGGTCGCGGGGGATGCTGGAGCATATCCCAGCTGTCTTCGGGCGTAAGGCGGGGTACACCCTAGACTGGTCGCCCGCCAATCACAGGGCACACATAGACAAACAACCATTCACACTCACATTCATACCTATGGACAATTAACCTAGCATGTTTTTGGAATGTAGGAGGAAACCGGAGTACCCGGAGAAAACCCACGCATGCACGGGGAGAACATGCAAACTCGAGGGTGGAATTGAACCCTGGTCTCCTAGCTGTGAGGTCTGTGCGCTAACCCCTATTCACATATTTAGAAAATAAATAATTAAGTGCATTGTTAACTCCGTTACATATACAAATGTGCATGCCCCTCACTGTTCAATACAGTATAAAATATCTGACACAGCATGTAAACGGCAAATACTGTATAACCTGAGGTTCTCTATTTTTACATTACAACACAATTTAAATTAGCACCATGGTCAATAGCCCTTTTTTTCCCCCCTATCCTGTCATCAGTGTTAGTCAGTGTTGCAGATATTACAGTAACCATCACTTCATGATAGTTTCATCTGCGGTTGAGAATAAAGAAAGCAACACTGTTCAATCCTCCCAGCCGCCTGTTTGGTATACGAAACGCATTACTTTGGACTCTTTGCGCATTGGTACATTTGGAGGGGCGAGGCACCGTTTAGGAAACACTTCACGGTAAAAAAAATACAAATAAAAACATAAATAAAACTCAAGTTCTCCATCCTATAAAACATATTAAACAATGCCGTTCTACTAACTTTGTAGTTTTCATGACCGTGTAAACGAGGCGAAGAATTACTTACCTAAACCGAAAGTACACAAAAAACAGACGAGGGCGTTCTGGTTAGCCATTGGTGCTAATCGCAATCAAAGTTTCGCTTCGATTATAATATTTTTTCATAAAACTCTAATGGACAAATGAAAAGGCGAAAGTGCGCCTGCAAAACACCTATGGTATTAAATGTTGTTAAAAACGGTTCAGCCCAGGTAAAACGGCACCTGAGTTCCTGAGCAGTTTATTTTCACAATAAGAGCAGAATTTAGGGAATTTAGCGAATTTTTGTAAAACGGTATTGATATTAAAATGTCCCAGCCGCCTGTTTGGAACCAGTTATATACAAGTACGGCAGAAAGGAAATTCACAGGTTTCTCTGGTTTTTAGAAAGGCGTGATACTACAGCTCTCACGTGTGATGCTGCTCACAATGGTCCAAGGAATTCTTGGGTCATTTTTGTGTATGCTCAGATATTTGAAAAATTAGGGTGAACATTGGTTGGCATATTTGGTCAAAAGACTTACACATTTATGCTAGTTGGCTTTTTGCTATAAACAGTCGGCTGTTTAGTCAAATTGGCATTCCCTTATTGTATGGAAAGGATATATGTGTGGTTTGCAAGTCAGAATCTGCGTCATACTTTGCTTGTTCAAATTGTAACCATGCTGCAATGGTATGATCCAAGCTCAATATGAAGTTGTCCGATTTTTCGATAGTCTTGCTGGTATCCTCAAGTTCAGTGGTGTTCTTGTCTGTGGAGGTCAAAGGAGAATGACCTCCACAGACAACCCGCCCCACTCCTCATTGAACTACTAATTTAGAAAATGGTAGGTGGCTGTCTTTGTGCCATGTCTGGCTTCTGTCCAGCTGTAACTTCTTCTGATTCCTTCTCCTTGATGCCGGAAGTTTCCATTGAGATGCATGCATACGTTTTCCTCAAAGGTTTCTCCACAGGCCCGCAGATCCTGACTGACATCGTCTAGCTCAGTGGTAATGTTGATGACTTTTCAGGTCAAAGGGAAATTAAGTGAAGTAGAAGAAGCAGTGGTGGACTCGAAATACTTCACCCTCTTGTCCCCGTATATTTCCTGGTGGGCTTTCACAGAATGTTTTGGGACTTCTATCATTAGGCCATGTTTGGCTTCTGTCCAGCTTTTGCTTTGTCCGATTCCTTCTCCTTGACAGTGGATGATTGTATTCGGACTCATCATGTTGTCATTTTCACTTTTCCAATTGTTCCCACTGTTGGACTTAAGGTTGAGTACCACTTCGCATTCTGAAACATGACAACACAAAAATAATTACATTCCAAACACGTTGGCTATGAGGGGAAACGACGAACATGCCAGCAAGCAATGAAAAAACAGAAACCAAAACAATAAAGATGATTACTTGCAAGCCAATTGTAATTACGTAAACACTGTATGACGAATTGGTGTTGGTGGCTCATACCTTTTGTTGCACGTTTTGGTCTGCACAAAACACATTGTTTCAAGCGTTCTGCAAGGAATGAGAGAGAAAATGGACAAAATGGCAGTTAAAATACTTTGGAAACAGTTCCTATGGGATAAAAGAGTGTGGATTTCTGTGTTTTATTTGTCTTTTGTGTGTCATGTTTCGTTTCCTTCTGCACATACTTTGATATCTTTCCGGACACACACAGCCCAAAATGAAGCCAAGAGCAAAGAAGATGACAGTAAAGATGACACATGTTGATGCCCAGCCGTCAACTAGCGTTTGTGATCGTTTATCTGCACGGAAAACACCAAAGTCAAACTCATAGCCACCTTATCAAATGATTGGTCATAATTACCCAGGAAGCAGTCCTTAGCAGTGAATGAAGCCATTTCATTGGTCAGAGGGTTGCTGACATCACAACGATAAACTTGATCATCGTCTTCATTCCTGATAGTTATTGTTACATTTGGTCCGATCGTCTCGTTTCCACGTGAGCTCCACTTGAACGCCAATAAACGAGGGTTTTTGGAGTCTGCAGAGCAGATGAGCGTCACCTGCTTTGTGTCGCTCATCTCACAGGATATATCGGGCTTGGGTACTTTGTCTGTAAACAAACATATAGAAGATTTTTTGTAGCCTTTCATAAAAGCTGATGGAAACAATACACAACATTTAAAACACGAGAAAATATTATTTGTTAATGAGATGCCATCAAACTATTATTTAGTGCACAATACTTGTTAAAGTATTTATAGATGAAAGATAAACTTACCTATGATCTCAATTCTGTACTGGAAAGGATGAACTTCCTTGTTTATTAACACTTGCAGGTCGTAGTCTCCACTGTCTTCATATGTGGCGTTTTTGATGGTGAGTTCTGCAGAGGACTGGTCCAAAATGATTTTGTTCTCATATGGAGAGAACACAGTTTCCTTCACGCCAGTTTCCTTCACGTATACCACTTCTTTCCCATCATGTATCCAGAGAATTCCATCAGGTTTTCCAAAGATGCATGGTGCCAAGCGTATCTCCTGCTCCTTGAGGTAGTACTCAACATCCACTGCAGAAACTGTGAAAGAGGCAAATGAGGGGAAAGAGGGAAATGACCAACCAAATGACAAAAAACAGCATTCATGTGATTGTCGTACAGCTGGTTTAAAGGTTTAAAGTCTACACTGGGCAACTGGGTGTGTTGGCTGTCTTGGAATCGGTTTTCATAAGGGATTCACTGGATTGTTACAAAGGAGCAGAACGTTACATTAAATATATCTCATATAAAGAAATGAATTTGTTAAAACTGTTAACATAAATGGTAAGGTCACAAATAGTCAACAATATTCTTTAAACAGACTATCCAACACATCTAAAAAGGAGTAGGAAGAAGCATAAGATTATCTTGTTTTTCTAGTTCTACCCCTTCTCTATCTTTCAATGAAACTGCTTGCTAAAAATACCCTTTGGTATGAACAACAGGTACAACACATTTCAGTGTTGTACACACACCCTGTTATGGTTTCTCACAGTTTATGGACGATTATGGTTTCTTTTTTGTAACCACCACTGCCTGGTGGGATATCATTAGCTCTGTTTTTATTCAAAGAAACCTGTCAAAGGAAGGTTAATGGAGGATTACAATGCATCCTAGTATCATACACTTTGCACAAACATAAGGTAGATGATAAGAAAGATAACCACACTAACTCGAAAAACTAAACAACAAAATTCTTGTTTTCTTCTACAAACTTGTCATTGTTCTATAACCGGTCGGAAGCCGGTTATCACTCCTATTTTCTAACAATCGACGCCCAAAAGTGATTTAGTCTGAAAACTGGTTTGGATGTGGATGAATCCTGGGTTTCACTGACTTTTAATCAAGAGAATCTTCCAAAAGGATTCAAGAATGAATATATCATTGACAAAACATTGAAGAGAAATAACAATCCTAAGAAACTGTACACCCTAAAAAAACATATTACATTCCATTCTATTACATATATTTACAGAGTATTCATAAAAAGTAATGACATAACTTACCTGAGACGAGAACAGCCAAGAAATGTACCAATACTTGTTGGTAAGTCATGTTTTGATGATCGGATCACTACGTGATAGCTTTCCTATGCCATCAAACCATCTACCGTGTTGCCTGTCTGACGACTAAACTGACTGCAGGCAATGAAAGTGAAACCAGTTCATGAGACGCATTAGCAGTTGATTTTGAAAATGCAGGAAAAAAATGCATTGTGTTGCTGCCAGCAACACCCCTTGCTTTGCACCTCAGGGCTGTTTTTTTTTATAGTAGTGGGCACTAAAATAAAAATAGTTTAACTTAAAATAGTTCAACAGGAAAAAAACAAAAAGCATCTAAAAAATGGCCTTAATTTTATGACAATAAAGTCAAAATATTAGGAGAATGAAATTAGAATAATAGGAATGATAATGACAAAAATTTTCACCTTATGAGAAATCAAATTATTATGAGCGGGGAAAATATTTTAGAAGCATAAAGTTTAAACATTACAGAGAAAAAGGATGTTATTGTTTCAAATCATCATATGACAAAAATGAAAAAGTCGAAATATGAGAATAAAGTCCTAAAGTCTAATTATGCATTTTTAGCCTTGTGCGACTTATACTCCAGAGCGACTTATGTATGTTTTTTCTACCTAATTATGCATTTTTGGCCTTGAGCGACTTATGTATGTTTTTTTTCTACCTAATTATGCATTTTTGGCCTTGTGCGACTTATACTCCAGTGCGACTTATGTATGTTTTTTCTACCTAATTATGCATTTTTGGCCTTGAGCGACTTATGTATGTTTTTTTTCTACCTAATTATGCATTTTTGGCCTTGTGCGACTTATACTCCAGTGCGACTTATGTATGTTTTTTCTACCTAATTATGCATTTTTGGCCTTGAGCGACTTATGTATGTTTTTTTTCTACCTAATTATGCATTTTTGGCCTTGTGCGACTTATACTCCAGTGCGACTTATGTATGTTTTTTCTACCTAATTATGCATTTTTGGCCTTGAGCGACTTATGTATGTTTTTTTTCTACCTAATTATGCATTTTTGGCCTTGTGCGACTTATATTCCAGTGCGACTTATGTATGTTTTTTCTACCTAATTATCAATTTTTGGCCTTGTGTGACTTATACTCCGGAGCGACTTATGTATGTTTTTTTTACTACCTAATTATGCATTTTTGGCCTTGTGCGACTTATACTCCAGTGCGACTTATGTATGTTTTTTTCTACCTAATTATGCATTTTTGGCCTTGAGCGACTTTATGTATGTTTTTTTCTACCTAATTATATATTTTTTGCCTTGTGCGACTTATACTCCGGAGCGACTTATGTATGTTTTTTTCTACCTAATTATGCATTTTTGGCCTTGAGCGACTTATGTATGTTTTTTTCTACCTAATTATATATTTTTTGCCTTGTGCGACTTATACTCCGGAGCGACTTATGTATGTTTTTTTCTACCTAATTATGCATTTTTTGCCTTGTACGACTTATAGTCCGGAGCGACTTATAGTCCAGAAAATACGGTATTTGTGGGTTGGGTGACAAAATATCAAGCATCAGCAGCATGAATAATTCCATCTTGTAGTCCCAGTAGCAACTTTACACAACAATGGCGGTACACTGCTGTCTAACCTATTTGTCTTTGTCATTGAACGTATTTCAACGGGACGGGCAAGTGTTCCCCAACACAACGACCAAAGAGGATTTTCACACTCTGGCTTGTCCTTGTCTCTACTGCTTGCCATGAGTCCCGCTTGCTAAAGGCTAGGTTCCACTGTATCCGTTTACAGAATGGACTGAAAGCTGACAACACAGGAGAGTTGCCTGGCCTTACGCAAGCAGAGGTGCCCTGCCCGTTGGCATGCACGGCCGGTCCACCTTTCGGGCACTCCCCAAAGCTCATAATCATAGGTGAGGGTAGGAATGTAGATCGACCGGTAAATTGAGAGCTGGTTCAGCTTCCTCTTCACCACAGCGGAGAATGTAGCGTTTCTCCGTAACTGGAACTATAACAATGAACATTAAACACCAAAGACAGTGGTTAAGGCTAGCTAACAGGTGAATCAACGGACGGCGTTGACATTGCCTAGCAACCGCAACAATGCCTAGGTCTAAGGGTTCACCCCACGAAACTGGGAAACTAGCATACTGCTAGCATCAACTACTAGCATCTCCTGGAGGAGATTAGCTGAAGTTGGAAAGTTGGAAAATATGAGGCAGAACATAGAAAAAAACCTTAATGCTATGTTTTTTTGTACTGCGACTGCATCATCCTGCCACATTGACATACACTCTATACGTTACATTAACATACGTTACATTAACATACGTTACATTAACACGTTACATTAACATACGTTACATTAACATACGTTACATTAACATACGTTACATTAACATACGTTACATTAACACGTTACATTAAAAGATGGGAGAGGGAAATATATTTTTTCTTTTAAAAGGGTTCAATTCCACCCTCGGCCATCTCTGTGTGGAGTTTGCATGTTCTCCCCGTGCATGCGTGGGTTTTCTCCGGGTACTCCGGTTTCCTCCCACATTCCAAAAACATGCTAGGTTAATTAGCCACTCCAAATTGTCCATAGGTATGAATGTGAGTGTGAATGGTTGTTTGTCTATATGTGCCCTGTGATTGGCTGGCCACCAGTCCAGGGTGTACCCCGCCTCTCGCCGAAAGACAGCTGGGATAGGCTCCAGCACCCCCACGACCCTCGTGAGGATAAGGGATAGAAAATGAATGAATGAACATTATTAGAGACCACTCGACATGAAATAACACCCCTAGAGTCACTTTTACACACATTTATAGTAAACATAACAAAAAATAATACATATAAGGCATAAACAATTATTATAGAATATTTACATTTTTTGGAATGTTTATGTTTGGTTCCTCCCCCATTCCAAAAACATGCTAGGTTAATTAGCCACTCCAAATTGTCCATAGGTATGAATGTGAGTGTGAATGGTTGTTTGTCTACTATATGTGCCCTGTGATTGGCTGGCCACCAGTCCAGGGTGTACCCCGCCTCTCGCCCAAAGACAGCTGGGATAGGCTCCAGCATCCCAGCAGAAAGTGGTAGAAAATGAATGAATGAATATGGTTTCTGTAGGAGGACAAACATGACAACATATTTGTTTTGTGTTTTTTTTTTGGTACAATATGGCTCTTTCAACATTTTGGGTTGCCGACCCCTCGGGAACACACCAACGTCTGCAGAATGAAAGTCGAAAGCGCTAGCTAAGTTCACCAATGCGGTTTGGCGTCCATTACAAACACAAACACATTGCATCCAAACGGCTGTTTTTGGTTCTCACTGGGACTCTGACGCTGGCGCTGTCTTTTGCATTTGAGTGTAGGACTTGAGGAGTGTCACGCTGCCATGGTGTGAGACACCCATGGGCAAAGCGCATTCCTCTGTGAGGACCCCTTCATCAACATCCCAGCACATCACGGTGGAGATGACCTGGTTTTTGTTATCGCGGCCTCCTGTGATGAAGAGTTTGTTGCTGCAGGCGGCGATGGCACAGCTCGCCCTCTCTCCCAAATGGCTCACAACGGTCCAGGAGTCTGCCAGAGGGGAGTAGCAGTACATGGTGTGCATGGCGCCACCTGTGGGGACAAATAATGGATGACAAATAAACACCCACTAAAGACAAAACAGATCCAAGCTAGCATCATCGAAGCCAACTTGCCAACCACGTAGATGCGGTTCTTGAAGCAGACGGCATTGGTGCACTTTGTTTCTACGGGAACGGGTGCCCGCAGCTCCCAGAAGTCCGTTCCGGGTTCCCAGCGTTGAACCAAATCGGTCGCCAGCTTTCCGTTTGGCCCCCCACCGATCACGTAGATCCATTTGTCAAAGCTCGCGGCTGCAAAGGAGCTCACGCCCACCGCGAGGGGCGCGACCTACACCAAAACGACAGCGCCGTTACCCCCAAAAGTCGGTAGAACGCTCATATTTCAGAAGCCATTATATTAAATCTAATAAAGGGACAATACTATAAAAATGAAATGTCTGTGTACTTAAGAATAATCAGTGTGTGGCTTATAGAACTCGAAATGCAAAATAGGGAGGGAGTACAGACAAAATCAATAGAAAAGTCAGAGAAGAAATGTTCACACTAAAAAGATGGTTTGATGATAATAGATTGTCCTTGAACCTAAATAAAACTAAAATCATGCTGTTTGCTAACAGCAGAAAGGACACGCACCAGCAAATACAAATAGACGGTGTAGACATTGAAAGGGTGAAGGAAAATACATTTCTGGGGATCACAATAGATGAAAATATGAGCTGGAAACCTCATATTACAAATATACAACATAAGGTGGCCAGAAATATTTCAATATTGAACAAAGCAAAATTTGTTCTCAATCAGAAATCACTCCACACTCTTTATTGCTCTCTGGTTCTACCATATCTTACTTATTGTGTGGAAATATGGGCTAATAACTATAAAAGCAATCTTCACTCGCTAAATGTACTGCAAAAAAGGCCAGTAAGGATAATTCATAATGCCGCCTACAGAGAACATACTAACTCCTTATTTCTAAAATTACAAATACTTCAACTTGCTGATATAGTTCATCTTCAAAAAGCTAAAATAATGCACAAGGCAAAAAATAAGCAATTTGGATGGTCTTATCACGTTCTACTACTACTAAAAAAAAGAAAAAAATACAAATAAAAAATATTCAAAAAAATTCAAAAATGAAAAAAATTAAACTATATTAGGAAAGCAGGAAGTGAACAAATGTAACTGTTAGTGATTGTAAAAGTACCAGATGGAGGGGTAGGATTTAATAAGCTTTGCTTCTTCCTACTCCTTTTGGACATGTGGAACTGGGAACTGATTATGAGATGCACTCAATTGGAATCTGATGCATGTTCAAATGAAATAAAACCATTACCATTACCAAAATAATTCAAAAGACAGCTAAATATATAAACATCTGCCAACACGAGTGAGTCCACCTCATGTGGACACCATTGCTATGTAACGCTCGCTGCCTTAATCCTCTTGGGCAAGTTGTTACTGGAATCCTCTTTCACCTTCCTTCTTTTCTCCCAAGGATGAACCTGATTCATCGATTGTTGGAATTCTCATCAACCGGTGCCGACAGCACTCATGCAGCCCCAGACCATGACGCTACCCCCACCATGTTTATCCTGGTCCTCCCATGTGTTGAGTCACCTGGTCTCACCCACGCATGTTTACCTGGATCCAGCAGTTGTGGAAAGGGTCGTAGGCCTCGACGGAATCGAGCCTGCGGACTCCATCGAACCCGCCCAGTGCATACACTTTCCCCCTTTGGACTGCCATCTTATGTCTCCAGCGCCCGATTCTCAGAGGCTCGACTCGCATCCACTTGTCCAGCGCGCCGTTATATTTCCAGACATCCTTCTGGGTCTCTTTACCTCCTGATGAAGCATGACAGAAAAATGGCCGATTTTTAGTCCCACGTGTTTCGCCTCAAATATAGACAAAAGTACTTGTCACCGACAGGGTGGGAAGAAGGAAGAAACTAGTTTAGCCTATTTTCCGCTTCGACTCTTCTGAAAACGAAGTTACTAAATGACGACAGAAGTAATATGTCCAAGATCTATCAAGTACTTACCTTGACCTGCGACCTTTTATCCTAGCGAATGAGATAATTAGACGTGTCATGTCGGTGTTGTGATGTGATCAAGCGTATGGGAAGATGGGAGAACGTTACCGAAGCATCCTCACCAGATATATAAAGCTCGTTGCGAAAGGTGATGCAAGCAAACTCCACCCATTTCCTGTTCTGGGCCTCGTCCTCCATATCAGTTCCTGGTAGTCTGGCAACCTCCAATCTGCTGCGTCTCAGCGGGTCCAAACACGTGACGGTGGGAATGAAGCGGTCGTCGTTGGTGCAGCCTCCGATGACGAGGAACACCTCTGAGAGGAAGTGGCGGACACGCGGTTTGGTTCGTTCTGACACCACCTTTGAGAAGTATGAAAAAAATACTTTGGGTATTATAGAAAATATGACTGACCCTTGACCTTTTAATCTCTCCATGCTGACCTCCCGTCCGGAGAGGTGAAAGGAACGCGTCTCTTGCAGCAGAGGAAAGCTCTCACTGCAGCCGCGGATCAGTTCGTCAGACTCCACTTTTTCCACAAAGTATGCCGGGTCCAGCAACGGCAGCCGCACGTAAGACAGCAACCGGGCCAGAACTTGCCGCCGTCCATCCTGCCGGGCCCTGACCCAACACATGAGCGCCTCGAAAACGACCTCCTCGCACTTCACGTCCAGATCGTCCCTCTGCAGGATGGTCTCCAACGACTCCACCGCCACTTCCAGGAAGTCCTGCTGCTGGGCCACTTGGGAGAAGTGGGAGGCGATGTAGTCCTGAGCTCTGGTCTGCAGAGCGGGAAGGGCGTGGGGTTCCGCGAGGTTGAGGATCCCGATGCAAGTTTCCGGTTGCAGGGATTTGCTCAGGTAACCGACACATGCGTCCACAACACGGAGAAACTACGACAAACACGACAAGAGATGAACCGAGTGTGTTCATAACGATATTTTGGAGTTGAAAAAAGTAGAAAATACAATTTCTACATCAAAAACACCAATTATGATAATTAAAATGTTTGTAAATACCTGTTCTATTTGGAAAATGCTCCAACTGCTTTCTGAGAATGGTGACTATATTACTCCACAAAAAATGAAATTAATATGAAGTATGAAATATGAAATATGGAATATGAAATATGAAATATGAAATATGAAATATGAAATATGAAATGTGAAATGTGAAACGTGAAACGTGAAACGTGAAACATGAAACATTAAATATGAAATATGAAATATGAAATATGAAATATGAAATGTGAAATATGAAATGAATGAAAAAATACCTATTGAAAACTTTTGATTATCTATAAATATTTTTCTAAATAGACCAAATCAATTTAAGTATTTCTTTTTTTCCAATGGAACCTTGGTTAGCGTCATTAGTCAGACTCTAACTGAAACAAACCAGTTTTGGCCCATAAAACAATCATCTAAATCCAATTAATCTGTTCCAAAAAGCCAAACGTTAACACAAAAACCCATTTTCACAGTTTGACAATTATAATTTCACATGCAGAAATTAATTTTAAATGTATATAAATGATGAATGAAAGGGATAAATAATAATAATAATAATAATAATAAAGAAAGAAAGGGAACACTGGAAGATACAAAGACATTATGTTCTTGAATTCGATAATCTTTCTCACCTCGGTAACCCAAAATGGAACCAAAGAACTGATAAAGATCATATATTGGTATGCATGATATTTTTTACAGCAGTTTTGGGGAAGTTTTATACCGAGAGAGTATGGAAATGAGTAGGGATATTTTAAGTACCGCTACCAGATTACCGAAACCAAACATTTACAACAAATCATCACGTGACCAGCTGTCTTGGGGCGAGAGGCGGGGTCCACCCTGGACTGGTGGCCAGCCAATCCCAGGGCACATATAGACAAACAACCATTCACACTCACATTCATACCTATGGACAATTTGGAGTGGCTAATTAACCTAGCATGTTTTTGGAATGTGGTCGTGCAGACCTTTGTGCCCATTTTGAGTGAAGTGTACAGTGTGACGCGTACACAAGTGTGAAACGTTCAATATCCTGTCAAACGCAAGGATTGACAAGATGGTAGCCATGTAAAACAATGAGTTGCGTTCACTGACTTGCTGTGTCAAAGCTACAAACAAGCGCCGACTCTCCTGCAACATACCTGGAACTGACTGGCTGCCTCCAGTACTTTCTGCACATTAGCCCGTGTGAGGAGGGTCTGGCTGGTGTAGGTATATTCCAAGAGAGTCTGCATCGTCCCGCTGTCCAGTCCTTTTATTTCCACCCTCTCCTCACGACTCTCCTTCAGTCCACCGCAGAACATGGCCCTGAACACATCAAAACCCTTCAAGTGAGTCTCACTTTCTTTTGATTAGATTTTTTCTTTTTTTTGTACCTGAAGTATTGACTGGCAGCGGCGAGGACGGCCCTGTGGCAAGGGAATTGGTGTCCTTGAACACACACGGTCACATCAGTCAGTTCCTGGTTGACTCGTAAGTTCTCCATCCCTCTCTGCAGCTCCAAGGGCAGACCTCCATCCTCCCAGCGGTACTCGCTGCTCCTCTCAGCGCCCGGATCATCCGACAAGGGGCCCTCTGTCGTCCTTTCTAGCGACTCGCTCATCTTAACCGGCTCTTCTTGGAACTCCTTCACACCACTTCTCTCGGTGAGCACCTGCACAAATGCACAAAATCGAAAACCCCTGCGGTTTTTACGCTCACAAGTTTTGTTGATGTGCGTTCCTTTCTTGCATACTTCCTATTCCTGTTCTGTCTCCAACGTACACGTTGCAACATTTCTTTTTAGACACTTCCTCTTCCGACACGCACCGAAACTCCTCTTTTTAGCACGCTCAGCATCGGGTACACCTGTACAATACAACCGTTAACCGTAAAATAAATTGCTGTTGTTTTCATATTCATAGGTTGTTTAATACTCATAAACAGCATGGCTGATGTAAAAACGAGTAGATAATAATACAATTCATTAATACAATCATCAGTGCTGGACAGGATACTTCTATAATTACTTAATTATTTAATATTTTATTATATTTTATATTTATTTTTATTTATTTAATAATCACTTAATAAAATATTTAAAATTATAAAATTGTCTAGGAAAATAATACATCATTAACATTTTATAATAATAATGCAAAATAACTAAAAGCATATAATGATATACATTTACTTAGCGTTGAAATATAAAAAAAAATACTATAAAGTGATTACTTTCACTTAAATATTGCTTTCTGTCTCTGAATTACACTACGCATATAAATATATATATATATACTGCATTTGAAAGTAGTTTCATGATACTTTATGAACACAAAGAATACTAATGGTAGGATTTAAAAACTATTTAGATTTTATAATTTCACTGTAATAATTAATTCAGGACTCTGGTGAATTGAATATATGTAATGTATTTTATATATTCATAGTCTGGATTTAATAAGTATGAATTATATTTATAATACATACATATATATTAGCTATTGCTATAAATAGTATATATATTTAATTATACATAGCTTCACTTTTTAAATCCTTCAAAAGTACAAACAAACGATGACCCGCACTGTCCTTTTTAATTATATAGGAATCCCAACTATTTAAACTAATTAAATCATCACCTATTAACACATATTTCTCAATGCTGATATTTATATTGACTCCATTTTATTGCATTTACCCTCTTCTTCCACTAGACGGCGGTGTTGTATCGCACATTCAAACCTCCACATTCGAAAGGTTTCACGTTTTACAGTCGCAGAAAAGGTCAAACTTTGACCTTCCGCAGTCATTTTGATGAGCCGTTAATCCTGATTATGGAAACAATCATGAAAATACTTTATATATAGAATTGACATTTACCACCACATCATTGGTATATTTGTTTTTTGGGGGGCATCACCTATCTAGTCATCCATGTTAAATCTTTTTATGAAATGACAACAACAGACAACAACGCAATGCAATGACACATTGTTGTGTGTGTGTGTGTGTGTGTGTGTGCATGTAGGACATTTTTCACACTTCCTGTTCCTGTGGTGGCAGCACAAGCCGCTTTGATTACATGTCACATTAAGCACACACGCTCACAAATACACAGCACATATACATACTGTGTATATACTACATATATATATATGTGTGTGTGTGTGTGTACTGTATATATTCACCAAGGCAGAGTGGCGCACTTGACAAGCAGATTCAGGATGCTGCGCCTCCTTTCACACTTTTGGACTTGTTTGCTGTTCTGCGTGGGCTATGGTTTGCACTGTGGTAGGACTTACAATTCATTCCTGCACTTTAAAACTTGTCTCAATTGATCATTTAATTGTATTTGTATTCATTTTATTTGTTTGTTGTTGTGGTTGTAGTTTGCTAAGTTTAATAAGGCAACCAAAATATTGTATATGATTATCAGACACCACTGCAACATGGTAAGGAGTCTGGAATTGTTTTTTCCCATAGGAACAAATGGAATTTAGTAGAAAACTCAGTAGAACCTTGGTTAGCGTCATTAAGCCGGTCCAGAAGGTCCGACTTCAACCGAAACGTACAATTGAAGGTTGGCTCCTGGCCAACTAGCAAACACTTGAGCTTGAAGCTACTTGACCCATCTCTATGTCCTTTTAATATAGCGTAATATGGTAAGGTATGTACGTGTACGTGTGGTAAGGCGCAGCAATAAATTACCCTGATTTACATTTTGGTTGGCCTGTCAATAAAACAGGCTCTTGGTCTTGGTCATATCACCTCCTATTTTGGTACGGGAAACAAAATAAAACATTTTTTTTTTTAAATTAAAAACTAATTTTTTTGTGTGTAAAATTTAATAAAATAAATTAAAAAATAAAATACATTTGCTAAATACAAGGATAAAGAGTTTTGAACCAGTCATGATGTGCTATCGACACGACAAAAAATAAAAAATATATAATTATAAATAAATTAATTAATTAATAATTAATTGCTATTAAAAATTAAAAATTAAAAATTAAAAATTAAAAATTAAAAATTAAAAATTAAAAATTAAAAATTAAAAATTAAAAATTAAAAATTAAAAACTGTATTAGGAAAGCAGGAAGTGAACAAATTTAACAGTTACTGGTTGTAAAAGTACCAGATGGAGGGGTAGGATCTAATAAGCTTTGCTTCTTCCTACTCCTTTTGGACATGTGGAACTGGGAACTGATTATGGGATGCATTCAATTGTAATCTGATGCATGTTCAAATGAAATGAAACCATTACCATTACCATTACCATTACCATTACCATTACCATTACCATTACCATTACCATCTCCATTCTCACCTCCGAACCTCGTAAACCTCCATGAGGATTGGGGTTGGGTAAGTAGAGAGAACGACACGAGATGTATCATCAGATAGTGAGAGTGTTTACTTCCTGGCCCGTTTGTGTAGTACCGGATGGGCCAGATAAGCATCAGGTGCAGGAGTAGCAGGGATCAAGTGGTGGGATCTGATTGGAGAAGCTGGGGACTAGAGATAGACACCCAGTGCCAAATCGGGTTGTAGAACCCCGGGGGATGGACAGAGGGTGAAAAATGTAGGTAGCCATAGCAACAGCATAGAAGCAGAACATATCAACACAAAGGCCGACCGTCTGTCATGTCCTGGACTCTCTAGGAGATGCCCGCGTCCTGACTGAGGTCCAGGCCGGTCCTCTGTATCGCATGGCGGGCTCCCGTCTCTCCATCTCCTGCAACGTGAGCGGCTTCATCGACGTCAACTCTCAAAAGGAGTTTGAATTCCGTGTGACCAAGCCTGCCAAGACCAAAGTCCTCAACATCATCAGTACCACAGACCCAGACTTTGGCTACAACATGTACCGTATGAGAGGTGACGACATCACCGTGACGCGCGTGTCGCCCAACTCCGTCCTCTTTGAGATACAAAGTCTTCGGAAAGACGACGAAGGGGAGTACGAATGTGCTGTCATCAACTCAGAAAAGATTTACAGTGGAACGTACAGTGCAGCAGCTCTTGTTAAAGGTATCTTCATATGTTCTTATGTTCTTTTACTGGTTTATAATTTGCTATTTTTTCTAATGCTGTCATGTTTCTGCAGTGATTGACAACTCCTTGAGTGTTTCATCACCTGACTCCACCTCGCTGAGTTTTAACGAGGGTGAATCTCTCGCTCTAACATGCCAAGCCTCCAGCAACACCATCCAGCACACCCATCTGTCCGTAGCCTGGTATCTCCACAAGGACGGCGAGGACAACGCGCGGCTCATCATGTCCCTGGAGAGAGACTTCACGTTAAGATCCGGCCACGAGTTCCAAGGGCGCTACCAAGCCGGACTCATCAGGTTGGATAAACTTGGCGAGGCCGCTTACAGGCTGACGATGGATCGGCTGGAGGTGGCAGACCGAGGCCGGGTCTACTGCCAGGCCCAAGAGTGGATCCAGGATCCTGACCTCTCCTGGTACTCGCTCACACAGATGACTACAAGGGAGGTGTCACTGGATGTTCAAGGAAAAGGTCAGGGAAGCTACAGTACATGTTAGCCTGGTTAGCACGGTGCCTGGTAAGCATGACAGAATTCAATCATCTACCTCATTTTGGAGAGAAGAGGCGCTGACATGGTTGCCTTTGAAGTCGAAGATGAATTTTGATGGCATCATAAATAAAGGTTCCTGGTGGACTGGACTGGACTCGATAGTGAGTAGAGTCATGGCAAGCAAAGCAGGTCCATGCATTGGATGGCCTCAAACATTGGCATCTTTAATATGGCAAAGATGGCTGCACGGTGGTCGAGTGGTTAGCGCTCAGACCTCACAGCGAGGAGACAAGGGTTCAATTCCACCTTCGGCCATCTCTGTGGGGAGTTTGCATGTTCTCCCCGTGCATGCATGGTTTTTGTGAGTGTGAATGGTTGTTTGTCTATATGTGCCCTGTGATTGGCTGGCCACCAGTCCAGGGTGTACCCCGCCTCTCGCCCCAAGACAGCTGGGATAGGCTCCAGCACCCCCGCCACCCTCGTGAGGATAAGTGGTAGAAAATGAATGAATGAATGAACATCATTAGAGACCTCCAGACATGAAATAACACCCCTATAGTCACTTTTACACACATTTATAGTAAACATAACAGAATATTTAAGGTCTAGAGGACTCGAATCATGTTAAAAAATTTATTTAGAAGGCAATGAACGGGTTCTCGGCTGCACGGCGGTCGAGTGGTTAGCGTGCAGACCTCACAGCTAGGAGACCCGGGTTCGATTCCACCCTCGGCCATCTCTGTGTGGAGTTTGCATGTTCTCCCCGTGCATGCGTGGGTTTTCTCCGGGTACTCCGGTTTCCTCCCACATTCCAAAAACATGCTAGGTTAATTAGCCACTCCAAATTGTCCATAGGTATGAATGTGAGTGTGAATGGTTGTTTGTCTATAGGCTCCAGCACCCCTCGTGAGGATAAGCAGTAGAAAATGATTGAATGAATGAATGAATGAATGAACATTGCAAAGATGCCAATGTTTTGGAACCCAACCAGATCAGCCTAATTGATCCATTGATCCAAAAAGATAGTCGAGTCGGACCTGCTTGATGCACTTCCTCTTCACAGTGGCTTCTTGACAGGATGTGTGGTTTGTTGTTTGTCTCTCTATCAACTGATTTCTTTTTTTTTTTTGTGTGCCTCAGCAGACTTGGTGCCAGACGGGACGTCTGTGGTGGTGAGATTGTCAGTGCAGCAAACATCTCTGCAAGAAGGGCAGAAGCTCCTCCTAACCTGCAGCGTCGACACGCAGAAGCTAGAGGAAAAGTTTTTCTCTGTAGCTTGGCTCCAGGCTGGGGTCGAGCTGGCCCGAATCGGTCCCACGGGGGTTCTGTCTGTGAAATCTGATTACAGTCAACGAGAGAAACAAGGAGAGCTCAGGGCCAGCAGGATCGGGGACAGAGAATACCGTCTGGTATTGCAGTCCGTTACCGCTGACGACCAGGGAGGGTACATCTGCAGAGCGTGGCCCCAAGAAAGAGGCCAGCATGGCGCCTTTGTGCAAGGAGCTGCCCAAGACTCCGGCGTTCAGCTAGTTAGCGTATCTGCTCCAGGTCAGTTTAACCTTTCAGTCCCAGGTATGTCAACAAGTACCCCAGCATGTCACGTGCACACCAAACATGCCTTATATGTATTATTTTCTGTTATGTTTACTATAAATGTGTGTAAAAGTGACTATAGGGGTGTTATTTCACGTCGAGAGGTCTCTAATAATGTTCATTCATTCATTCATTTTCTACCGCTTATCCTCGCAAGGGTGGCGGGGGGTGCTGGAGCCTATCCCAGCTGTCTTGGGGCGAGAGACGGGGTACACCTTGGACTGGTGGCCAGCCAATCACAGGGCACATATAGACAAACAACCATTCACACTCACATTCATACCTATGGAAAATTTGGAGTCGCCAATTAACCTAGCATGTTTTTGGAATGTGGGATGAACCGAACATAAACATTCCAAAAAATTTAAATATTATTTATGTCTTAATTGTTTATGCCTTATATGTATTATTTTCTGTTATGTTTACTATAAATGTGTGTAAAAGTGACTATAGGGGTGTTATTTCATGTAGAGAGGTCTCTAATAATGTTCATTCATTCACTCATTCATTTTCTACCGCTTATCCTCATGAGGGTGGCGGGGGTGCTGGAGCCTATCCCAGCTGTCTTGGGGCGAGAGGCAGGGTACACCCTGGACTGGTGGCCAGCCAATCACAGGGCACATATAGACAAACAACCATTCACACTCACATTCATACCTATGGACAATTTGGAGTCGCTAATTAACCTTGCATGTTTTTGGAATGTGGGAGGAACCGAACATAAACATTCCAAAAAATGTAAATATTATTTATGTCTTAATTGTTTATGCCTTATATGTATTATTTTCTGTTATGTTTACTATAAATGTGTATAAAAGTGACTATAGGGGTGTTATTTCATGTCAAGAGGTCTCTAATAATGTTAGAACATTAGAGAGGGGAGAACATGCAAACTCCACACAGAGATGGCCGAGGGTGGAATCGAACTAGGGTCTCAACTTTCCAGCCCAACTTTCCATTATGTTTATTCTTATTATGTTTATTCTTAGTCGGTCATCCTCCGTCTTCATCTACATTTGATTGCCTGCACCAAGTCCACATGGACAACTACTTCCGGTGTATAAAATGAAATTGCAAAACGTTGTTCATGTTTTTGCTTTAGTTTGAAATATGATATTGCTGTCCATTATGATGGATTGACCGTCTTTCTTTCCAAATCCCAGCCAGTGGACTCTCGGTTGAAATGCAAAACAGCGTACACGTCAACGAAGGCGGCAAGATGACGCTAAACTGCACAGTTCACGGGGTCAAAAGTCATCTCTCCGTCGCCTGGCAGCGCAAACTAACGTCGACGGCCGCGTTCACCAGCGTCGCCAGTCTAAGTCAGGAAGGCGTCATGGAGACGGCGGCGGAGATCACAAATCAAGTAAGACTGACGCGTCCTGCAGCCGACGTCTTCATCCTGGAGCTGGATGAGGTGTCGCTCGCTGATTCGGGTGCGTACCAGTGCGTGGTGTCCGAATGGAACAGCCACAACAAGACTAACAGCCAATCACAGACGGCCATGCTGACGGTGGCGCCGACAGGTGGGTTTGCGAGCACGAACATGCCTTGAAAGTTTGATTCCCATGACTACACTCATCATTTTGTGTCGCAGAATCCTTGGTGTCCGTTCGACTGATCAGTCGCAGCAACATCGTGACTATTGGAGACAACGTCGAGTTGATGTGTCGTGTCAAAGGGCCGCGTATCCCCGTAACGCTCACCTGGATCCTGCAACGCGGCACCTCGCCCAGAGACAACATCCTGACGCTGTACTCCGACGGTGCGATCAGCTGGTCCGGCGAGCAGCACCGCTACCAGCTGAGGATTGAGAACACACCCAGTGAGAGGATTTACTTCCTGCTCATCAACGGCGCCAGTCACAGCGAGGCAGGAAGTTACCAGTGTCAGGTGTCCGTCTTCCAGAACAACGTGTACAAGAAGCTGCCGCCATCCAATCCCACAGCGGTCACGGTGCAGAACCCAGGTATCTAACTACTCCTCGGTCGTATTTGCATCTCTCAAAGTCGCTGGTGTGTGAGTGACCGGAAGAAAACCTGTGTGTAAATCCCTAGATCCCGAATATACCTTAAATGTTCAACTTGTACATCAATGATGTACTCCAAAGTCATGAAAGACTTAAAGCTGGTTTGATGATAATAGATTGTCCTTGAACCTAAATAAAACTAAAATCATGCTGTTTGCTAACAGCAGAAAGGACACGCACCAGCAAATACAAATAGACGGTGTAGACATTGAAAGGGTGAAGGAAAATACATTTCTGGGGATCACAATAGATGAAAATATGAGCTGGGAACCTCATATTACAAATATACAACATAAGGTGGGCAGAAATATTTCAATATTGAACAAAGCAAAATTTGTTCTCAATCAGAAATCACTCCACTCCATTATGGCATTGGATGCTCATATCACCTCCTACTTCGGTATGTGACAAAATAAAAAAAAATACAAATAAAAATATATTTTAAAAAAATTCAAAAAAAATAAAAATATTACAAAATAAATAAATAAAAATAAATTTAAAAAATTTTTAATTAAAAAAAATCTTACACTATATTAGGAAAGCAGGAAGTGAACAAATGTAACAGTCACTGATTGCAAAAGTACCAGATGGAGGGGTAGGATTTAATAAGCTTTGCTTCTTCCTACTCCTTTTGGACTCCTTTTGGAACTGACGCAGTCAATTGTAATCTGATGCATGTTCAAATGAAATTACCATTACCAATTACCATTACCATAAATGCTAGTCATGCTTCAATGTAATTACTCCTGTAGGCATTGGGTATGTTGTCAACAAAATAACCCCAGGGGTCTCTCATTAGGCGTTAATGGTGGTGGTCACCTTTCAAAATGGCCAGGAGATGTTCCTGAAGACTGTAGGTAGACATAGCAACCATCGGGGCTAACACTTTGGAACCATCTTTCCTTCTCCTAGAGAGTGACCTCACCCTGACCTCCAGTCCTGCACTGACAACAAAGATCAACAGCGACATAAGCATAAAGTGCTCGGTTAATTCGTCTCGCTCTGGATCTTCTCGCCATGCCGTCACCTGGATTCTACAGAAACAGATCCAAAATATCACCATTGCAAACTCCGATCGGGATTCCTCAGTAACCTTTGGACCCACGGTGGAGGACGTCCACAGCCAGCGGATCAGCATCCAACAAACTAAGGGTCCTAGTTTCCAGTTGACCATTCGGAATGCTCTGACCTCAGACCAAGGTACTTACATCTGCGAGGTCGTGGAGTGGCTGCAAGATCCTAGCGGCAAATGGTACCACCTCACCCCGGTCTCCGGAACCACACGCCTGACACTCATTGAGCCTGGTGAGATCTTCAACATCGCGTGCATTCACACTATTTAGCTCCGAATCGGCTGACATTTTTCCCTTTTTCAGTCAATGATCTCCTTTTGGATCCCACACGGAAGTGGGTCACCGCAAGGGAAGGAGACGAGGTGCAGCTCAAGTGTGACCTGATTTCAGACGCACCCAGTCCTTCCGTTTTCTACAAAATCACTTGGTTCTACACCAGTCGTGGTTCTCCGGCGGTGAATTCCCTTCTGCAGCTGGATCACACCGGCTTGTTGCGGTATCCAAAGAACCAAGGCCTCCACGGCCTGCAGGGGAGGCTCCGGCTATCCAGACCCAATCCGAGAACCTTCGGTCTAACCATTCAAAAGGTCCATGAGGAAGATAGTGGGACGTATCGGTGTCTGGTGGAGCAATACCAGCTTGGACAGGAAGGTCACTGGCAGCAGAAGGCTTCAGTCGACGGCGGTCCGATTATGTTGTCTCTAAATATGACAGGTTTGTTCATCATATTTATACGTATATCGTATTTATTTATTTATATCGCATCATATTTACATATACCACCGTATCCAGTTTCTTAGCATTCTTATTACTTTTGCCAGAAAACAATCTGTCCATCACAAGGACGGAGTTGAAGTTGAACTCCAGCACACGGCAGAATTTCCCCATCCCTTGTCACATCGCCACCCGGTCCAGCCCGGAGTCCAAGTTCCAGGTCACCTGGTTTTGGCAGGAGAAGAACCAAAGCGAACGCCATCCTCTCTTCACATGTTACCGCAACGCCACCTTACACGATAGGTCGGGGTGGGGGCAGCGACTGCGATTCAGCCACGCTTTGCCCGACCGTTTCGACCTGACCGTGTCAAACCCGACTCTTCAGCATGCCGGACTTTATTCCTGCGAGGTCGAGGAGTGGATTCTCACTCTCTCAAACCACTGGAGGAAGGTGGCGGTGGAAAATTCCGGCTATTCGATTGTTAGCATCTATTCACAAGGTAAGTACTGAGTTTTTCAAGTGGGAGTACGGAACCAATGTTTTTAGCATTTTTGTTATCATCTTCGCTTTGGCAGGGGAGAAGGGCGCCGTCTCTGGGTACAGTTCGGGTATTTGGATCGCGGTTCTTGTGGCCATTTTGGTCTGCTTATCGCTGGTCATACTTGCGTTGGCGCTAAAACTGAAGCGAGCCAAGACATCGGAGAAGACGGCAGGTGAGTCTCTGTGGATGGAACAACATCACCTGAAGACGAAATTCAATACAGAGGACTGAGAAGTCCGATGCTAGCAGACTGGAATGGAATTGTTGCTAACTAACGTTGCTAACTAAGTCTATCAAAATATAATCTGTGCGGTAAAATATAACATTTCTGTCATAAGATTTGGAATACTGTGTAGTATTATTTGGAAAGATATTACAAATTGTGATAATTTTTTGGCACCTCATAGTGGATATATTGCAAAATATAGTTTATAATAAATGTGGAAATTTGGCGATAATATTTGTAACAAACACGGCAAAACTTTTTTCAAACAATGGAGTTAAATTGTTGTTGTACTGTCGATTATTATATCTTAATTTTATTTTTCTGCACAAAATAAGATGAAAAATAAATAAACAAATCAAGAATAAAGAAAATCAATCAGTAATAAATAAATATAATAATAATAATAATAAAAACTTAAGAAAGCACATATAGTTGGTGGGTAGACAAATGATTTTTTTCAGATTAAAATGAACAAAGCATTATTAGAGCCCTGTAGACATGACAAAACACGACTATAGTCACATTTATACTCTTTTTATTTACAACATATTGCGCAACTGCAGCCTCTTGAGACATATGCTAACTCGCAAACTAGAGAGCTAGCGACCTAAACGGTAGCCTCCGAGTTATTTCCTTTCAACTTAAATAGCCAAAAACTTACCACTTCCACACGGATAGGGAGGATAACTATTAACAGTTATTTAACCTTTAACATGAACATGAATCAAACGTAATCATTTTTTCTGGGTACATGATACCATACAGCATCCATATCAAACTAACATTAAACTTTCATATCAAGGCGGGGGCGTCAAACTAGTGTCCTGCGGGCCGCGTGTTTGAGACCCCTGACTTAGCCAAAATAAACACAGTTAGGACACTGATAAACTCTTACTTCCTGCTTGCTCCTCTGACTCTTGCTGTTAACAATAATGTAAACACAGACGCAAGCTTGGGGGAGGGTCCGGCTCATCTGTGACATCACAAACGTCCAGGTTTATCACGCCCTCTGAAACCAAGCGTTTTGAACCATCCCAAACTTCTTTCAGGGCTGACATCGGAATGCACAAACCTCATTATCTCCATCTTGTCTCAAATGGTTTAACATGAGAATATGAAAACATTTATAGTTGAGAAAAAGTGTAAAAAGTCCACCAAAAGTGTAATATGTTTGCGCGTTGACCATCAAGCCAACACCTACATGATTGGTCAAAGTGTGTCAAGTTTGGACGAGCGGCTGCGGTCCAACATGAAAAGTTGCCTCGCACCAAAAGGCGCCTCGTCAAGCAGGAAATGTGCGAACGCGAGAGGACTGTGTGGTCTGCCGCCGCAGCGAGGTGTTGCGTGACTCATGTTTGTGCAGATAGCGCCGCAACACGGGTCACATGACCCCTTAAAGAGGTTTACTTTGGAAGAGAAGAGCTGCCATTTACTGTATGTGCTTTTTCACACCGCATATGTGTGTGTGTGTGTTGTTTCCTTCCCATGGCTGCTATGCTATGCTATGCTATGCTATGCTATGCTATGCTATGCTATGCTATGCTATGCTATGCTATGCTATGCTATGCTATGCTATGCTATGCAACACTCTGAAATGCATCTGAAATGAAACAAGAAACGTGAGATTAAATGGCCGCCTGAAGGATTTCCACTTGGGTACACAATCTTAGCCACTTCATAGGACGTCCTCAAACGGTGGCACGGCACAGCGGGTCATTTATGAAAATGAAAGCGCAAAAGGACGTTTAATGGACATTTCATTTGCTTTGCATCCTTTTTCAAGTATTTACTCTATAATCCTTTATGGGATTATTATCCTTTAGAAGAACATTTTAACATTCATTCAACATTTCAGTTTACCACTTAAATGTGACAAAATTGCTGAATATATTTCATATAACTAAATTCAAAAAGTAAAAAAAAAAATTGGGTAATTATTTTTTAAAAAATTATTAAATAAATAATTAAAAATGTTCCAAAATAAAAAGTGCCAAATAGAAAATCCAGAAAGAAATAAAATATATATGTATATATATATATATGTGTGTGTGTGTGTGTATATATATGTATACACATATATATATATATGTATATACATATACATATATATAAATATATGTATAAAGAAATGATATATATATATCAAATAAAAATAAAGCTAAATAAATGTGACAAAATTGCTGAATATATTTTTATAATAAAATTATGACTAATTATATATTAACTAATTATAAATTATAACTATTATAACTAATTATAACTAAATAAAAAAAATAAAATTATTTAAAATAAATAATAAAAAATGAAAAAATACATGACAAAATGAAAATATTCCAAAAAGAAAAAGTGTGGCAAACAAAGCGCCAAATAACAAAACATGCAAAAAAAAATGTAGAGTTACATATCATTAAAAACATGACAATGACGTTACAGTATATTGAATTAAAATATCTTGCAAATTGAAAAAAATGACCAAAAAATGCCACATTGCATATCCAAAACATATTTTAAAAAAGAACTTATTCTAAATAATATAAAACATACAAAATACAAAATGTGGCTAGAAAGTCACCAAATATAAAATGTGTCAAGAAATGTAAAAAAATCAGTTTTTGTATCGCTTTAATTTTTTAGAAATGGTCCAAACACACTCACACGTATTTTAAAAATGTGGCAAATAGAAAATAAGGCAAAACAAAATGTAGAATTAAATAGAAAACTGTATCGTGAAATAGTGAAAAGTTGAGCACTCATATTGTAGTTAAGTTAAACGCATACTCGCCTCTCACACACACATGATCATTTACTTTGGCGCTGGCAGATGTTCACATTTAATGCAGTTGAATGAGTTAAAGCAAAACATAGTGGTCTCTTTTTTGCCCTGCATCAGCCTTATTCAATTTTAATAGCCCATCTGTGTGCGAGACTAGAATAGATGCTGTTTATTTCTTCCACTTTTGAGGAAAAGACGTAGGCATGGAATGACTTCCACAGAGAGAATATCTCTGGTCTGATGAGTGTGTCTTCACCTCCACGTATAAAAAAAAAAAAAAGCCATCCTATTTTTTGGTGAAATATGTCTGACTGTGAAAGTACGCCGACTGAGTCCTGGAGGAGGCCGTAACTCCAGACAGATGATTTTGGTTTGAGTCATGGCAGCTTTTCACAAAAGCGGTGGAGTGGCTCCCTCTTTCAGTCAGCCTCGTTTCTGACTTCGCTGGAGGAAGCGTTGCCATGGCGATGACTGTCAGCGCAAACAAAGAAATGTCAAAATGAATGTGTGTGGTTTCGCGGTGACATCACAAGTGACAGGCAAATACTGGATGAGTCGTTTCTTTTTTTTTTAATAATTGCTGTTTTTGTGGGATATCATCAAGATATTAATAGCAAAATATTGGTATTTTTATTTCATAGTATGGCGTTTTGTTATAATATTTACAATGTTGCAGTAAATGTTGTCATTTTGTGATGCAATTGAATGCTGTCCTTTGACATAAACTGAATATTTAGGAGCGCTATTTGTTATTTATGTGGGATAATATGATGTTTTTGTAACAAAATATAGATTTTTGTGTACAATTTCTCTTGAAATATTTAATATTGTGGCAAAATATGCTGTTTTCTGTTTTGTCATTGCAATTCATTAAGGTTTGTTGCTTTCTTTTTTCCTAAAAAAAAAAAAAATTGTTACTACATTTGGAATTTTCAAAGAATTTTCTTGTTCCTATATATACATACACATGATGCCTTTTTTAGTTTTTTAAATACATTTTAAATAAATAAATTTTTAAATTTTTTAAATTTTGTTAAATATTATTTTTTTGTCGTAAAATGCGGCAAATTGGGCTGTAAAATATATTTTTGTATCTTTTATAGAATTTTGTTTACAAATTTTGCCAGATATAATTCTGGTCAAATGTAGCATTAATATTGTACAATGTAGTGTTAAAGTGGCATGTAGTTTCTTTTTAGTGGTAAAATTAAATTTATTTGGACACATTATTTAATTTTTGGTGGGAAATTGCTAAAGTATACAATGTGATTTTTGCAACAAAATATTGCATTTTCCGGCAAAATATACATTGTTTTGTGTAATTTACAATTATTTGTGCACAGACTTCACAATATATTTTTTATTTTTTTTTAAAGTGTTTCTGAGTACCACTAGATGGCGCTTCCGTACCACCAGTGGTACTTGTACCACAGTTTGAGAATCAGTGGCCTAAAGCAAATATTCATGGAGGAGACTGGACAAACACGCTCCATGCAGCTGGTCTCTAACCTGGTTAGAGCAGTCGGCCTTTCTTGGCCAGAATGGATTATTATTGTGATTTGTATCCCCGGAGACGTCGGCAGCTGCTGGATGAAACTGACAACCAAATGAAAACAACTTCAGTGTTGCAATATAAAGTCATATCCTGTTCAATAAACTTGCATGTTGTGTTATTTTTCCTGTCTTTCTGTGGACTGAAAGGAGCTAGCTGCTTCTCTCGTCGTCCCATCAAGCGACCAACTAAAATATACCGAATATATATAAGTTCTTTCTGCAGGGTTTGGAGTGACATTTGTCTACTCCAAGTACAATAATGCCATGATGTACAGTCAAGACTGATAACAGTAAGCCGCTTCCACTCTGTCCCCCGTGCAGGCGTTGCTATCTGCTGCAGATGGCGATAGCCAAGAGTAGAGATCACTACACGGAGGATGTGACAAAAGAAAATGTCATCCACTTGCCAAATAATGTCATGCTGTTATCACAAATATGTACCGTCCCCCCAAATTGGCCCCTTTTTTCCCCCCAATGTCTTCCTGTATTGGTCATTCTACGTATACCAATGTCATCCTGTATTGGTCATCCTTTGCCCATGTCTTTCTGTATTGGTCTTTCTATCCCAATATCTTCCTGTATTGGTCATTCTTTTCTTTCTGTATTGGTCTTTCTATCCCAATATCTTCCTGTATTGGTCATTCTTTTCTTTCTGTATTGGTCTTTCTATCCCAATATCTTCCTGTATTGGTCATTCTTTCCCAATGTCATCCTGCATTGGTCATCCTTGGCCCATGTCTTTCTGTATTGGTCTTTGTATCCCAATATCTTCCTGTATTGGTCATCCTTTTCTGTCTGTATTGGTCATTCTATCCCAATGTCATCCTGCATTGGTCATTCTTTCCCAATATCTTCCTGTATTGGTCATCCTTTTCCGTCTGTATTGGTCATTCTATCCCAATGTCATCCTGCATTGGTCATTCTTTCCCAATATCTTCCTGTATTGGTCATCCTTTTCTTTCTGTATTGGTCTTTCTATCCCAATATCTTCCTGTATTGGTCATTCTTTCCCAATGTCATCCTGCATTGGTCATCCTTGGCCCATGTCTTTCTGTATTGGTCTTTGTATCCCAATATCTTCCTGTATTGGTCATCCTTTTCTGTCTGTATTGGTCATTCTATCCCAATGTCATCCTGCATTGGTCATTCTTTCCCAATATCTTCCTGTATTGGTCATCCTTTTCCGTCTGTATTGGTCATTCTATCCCAATGTCATCCTGCATTGGTCATTCTTTCCCAATATCTTCCTGTATTGGTCATCCTTTTCTTTCTGTATTGGTCTTTGTATCCCAATCTCGTTTATATATTGGTCTTTTTGGCAGTGTCTTCCTGTATTGGTCCTTCTTTCACAATGTCTAATTGTATTGGGTCTTTTTTGTCTTCCTGTTTTGGTCTTTTTCTCAGTGTCTTTCCTGTATTGGTCTTTTTTTGTCTTCCTGTATTGGTCTTTTTTGTCTTCCTGTTTTGGTCTTTTTCTCAGTGTCTTTCCTGTGTTGGTCTTTTTTTGTCTTCCTGTATTGGTCTTTTTTGTCTTCCTGTTTTGGTCTTTTTTTGTCTTCCTGTTTTGGTCTTTTTCTCAGTGTCTTTCCTGTATTGGTCTTTCTTGGCTTACTGTATTGGTCTTTTTCTCAGTGTCTTTCCTGTGTTGGTCTTTTTTTGTCTTCCTGTATTGGTCTTTTTTTGTCTTCCTGTATTGGTATTTTTTTGTTTTCCTGTATTGGTCTTTTTCTTGGCTTCCTGTATTGGTCTTTTTCTCGGTGTCTTTCCTGTGTTGGTCTTTTTTTGTCTTCCTGTATTGGTCTTTTTTTTGTCTTCCTGTATTGGTCTTTTTTTTGTCTTCCTGTATTGGTCTTTTTCTTGGCTTCCTGTATTGGTCTTTTTCTCGGTGTCTTTCCTGTGTTGGTCTTTTTTTGTCTTCCTGTATTGGTCTTTTTTTTGTCTTCCTGTATTGGTCTTTTTTTTGTCTTCCTGTATTGGTCTTTTTCTTGGCTTCCTGTATTGGTCTTTTTCTCAGTGTCTTTCCTGTATTGGTCTTTTTCTCTGTCTTTCCTGTGTTGGTCTTTTTTTGTCTTCCTGTATTGGTCTTTTTTTGTCTTCCTGTATTGGTCTTTTTTTTTGTCTTCCTGTATTGGTCTTTTTTTGTCTTCCTGTATTGGTCTTTTTTTGTCTTTCTGTATTGGTCTTTTTTGTCTTCCTGTATTGGTCTTTTTTTGGCTTCCTGTATTGGTCTTTTTCTCAGTGTCTTTCCTGTGTTGGTCTTTTTTTGTCTTCCTGTATTGGTCTTTTTCTCAGTGTCTTTGGTCTTTTTCCCCCAAAGTCATTGGGTATTGGTCTTCTTTTGCCAACGTCTCCCTGCATTGGTCATTCTTTCTCACTGTCTTATTGTATTGCATTACCTGTGATGTTTGTGTCTTTCTACTCCAGCGTCTTCTTGTTTTTGTCATTTCTTCTTTTCCATCTTTTGTTCTTTTTTCCACCAATGTCTTTCCTCATATCGTCCCTGCATTGGTCTTTCTTGAAGTCCAACGGCGTGGAGGTTTTGTCGATAAAATAGTTAAAGACCAGCATTGACAAACATGTCAAATCGTTGTATTCCTCCTTTTTGGTGCCGTTGTTGTCTTTTCATGTCGCTCTCCCCATAACAACCGCTACTGTATGTGAGATTTTTTTTCCCTTTCCTGTCGCCTTCAGGTCGCCATGGCAACGTGATCAGAAGTGGAAACCAAATAAAAACTTTCAAATACCTTTGCAGCTCCAGCCGTCGGGGAGATTGCTTGTGTTTGCTTGGCCAGCCTGAACGAAGACGGATCCCACGTCCAATCAAATAGATCCAAGCAGTAAACAAAGACAGTTTGATCGTGTTTACTCTTTCCTTTAGTCTACATCTGCGCCTTCGAATACTGCGAATACTTCGAATTGATGCTGCATGAAGATGACGTGTTGGCGTTTGTTGCATTCCACTTTTTGATGGATGCCTTGCCTGCTAGCCACGCACGGACATCGACATCATCCGCAGTCCAGATCCTCCTCTTCCCCCATATAACCAGCCACGATGCTCCTGTGAGCGCCATCAAGCGCCATCAAGCGCCACTAGCGTTTGTGTGTATTTGTGTGTGTGTGTGTGTGTGCATGTGTGAGTGTGTCCCACAGCTGCTGTAGCTCTGATGCATGTCGCTAATTAGCTGACAAACACCGTACGGTTCAAACCATGATGGAGTATTTACACCACTTATGCTTGCATACATACAAAATACTTTTCTTATTGATATATTTGCCTTGGTACACATTAACTGTAACATCATTTACAGTACAACAATGGGATGTCCCTGTACAGTAATGCCTCACAACTTCGTGCGTCAAGTTTTGCAGCATCACTTCATTTTTTTTAATAAAAAAAAATCCATATTCAAGCGAATGTTTAGTTTTTCTTTTATAAGGCATTCAGAAGATGCACTCAAAGATGTAATGATATGCAATATTCTTCACCTGTCACTAGGTGTCAGTAATGTTGCTGTAGCGTTCAGTGGGACACACAAGCACCAGACGCCAGAACAATAACACACAACAAGCACCCCCCCCACACACAACTGTATTAGTCTTTTCTCCATTTTGTCTTTCCTATGATGGGACATGATAGAGTTCCCCTAGTTCAGGGGTCTCAAACACGCGGCCCGCGGGCCAAATGTGGCCCGCAGGACATTAATTTGAGGGCCCCGCCTTGATATGAAAGTTTAATGTTAGTGCGGCCCGTGCAAGTTTGATATGGATGCTGTATGGTATCATGTACCCAGAAAAAATTATTACGTTTGATTCATGTTCATGTTAAAGGTTAAATAACTGTTAATAGTTATCCTCCCTATCCGTGTGGAAGTGGTAAGTTTTTGGCTATTTAAGTTGAAAGGAAATAACTTGAAGGCTACCGTTTAGGTCGCTAGCTCTCTAGTTTGCGAGTTAGCATGTGTCTCAAGACCCTGCAGTTGCGCAATATGTTGTAAATAAAAATAGTATAAATGTGACTATAGTCGTGTTTTGTCATGTCTACAGGGCTCTAATAATGCTTTGTTCATTTTAATCTGAAAAAAAATAATTTGTCTACCCAACAACTATATGTGGTTTCTTAAGTTTTTATTATTATTATTATTATTATTATTATTATTATATTTATTTATTACTGATTGATTGATTTTTTTAATTCTTGATTTGTTTATTTTTCATCTTATTTTGTGCAGAAAAAAAATTAAGATATTTGAGAACAGTGGAATGTTTTATCAGAGTTTTTATTGTAGAAAATCGGAACCAAAGCACTGAAAAAGTTTGTATATTTTTCTGTTTTTAATAAATGCGTTTTTTTTTTTTTTGAAAACCTGATGTGGCCTAGTCTCACCCAGACCCTAGCTCCAGTGGCCCCCAAGTAAATTGAGTTTGAGACCCCTGCCCTAGTTCCTATATGCAGATGGTAGCTGTCTCTGAATTAGACAATCTGTGCTTGCGCTGCTGGTTGAAGCGACAGTGAAGCCAACATGTCTGCCACACACCATCAGTGTTACAAAAACACACAAACGCCTCGAGGCCAGAGAGACGGTCAAGTCCATTTGGACTTGTAGAGTGAAAATGGAGAAAATGAGTCTTCCTAACATACTGGCAGGAGATTTCTTTTAATCATGAGGTGCCGAGCCCCGTCTAATTACACTCAGCTCAGCGTGCGACTTCCAGTGTTGTCACTTTTTCATCCATTTCTCTAAAATCATGAAAATATCAAGTGAATTGTACACCAGCACAAATTATCAGCGGAACATTTTGTAGGTGTGACCCGGCGTGTGATATGTTTGTCACAATTTGCAACCTTTTTGTTCATTCTTTGTCGTTTTGTCAGAACTATAGCAAATATTCTGTTTACTTTTTAATTTGAGTAAATACAAACAGAAACATTTCATACAGTTATTATCCGAGAGGATACTGAGGGCAAGAAGCAAATGGAGAATAATAATAATAATAATGATTCATTCATTCATTTTTCCTCACGAGGGTGCTGGAGCCTATCCCAGCTGTCTTCGGGCGAGAGGAGGGGTACACCCTGGACTGGTGGGGTAGGAAGGGTAGTGATGGGCAGTGATGAAAGCTGATTGGTCCAGGACTCCAGCCTCTTACACAATCTTGAGTGTATAAAAGGCCACACAGGGAAAGGAAGGGTGCTTTTTTGCTGCTGAGCTGTAATAAGACCCGCTTACTTGTAGGTATACAGGGACTGCAGATAAGCCCGGACGTCTGTATTAGGTATTGTTGTCAGGAATAAACAATCTGGTTCTCATTCTATAATTAGGTTCTTTAAGATTCCCTTATCCTCTTTTCGAAACCCACTTAGAGTCCTCAAGGGGGGGGGGGGGGGCGGATTTCTAGTCTACAATAGTCATAATGACCTTTTGGCACATAAAAAAAAATTTGTCAATTAGCATTTGCCCCCTCTAAATACTTTGCGTCATCAAAATTGGCGGTTCATCTTACCTGCACGGCAAAAATTGATGGTTGAACCCCAACCCCACCCCTCCACCCCCCCAATCCAACTCCCCCCTCCAACTTTGATGTGCTAATAGGCTGTTTTGATTTGTGTATGTAAAGCGTGTTTTAATGGTGAGCGGCGTTCCCAGCAGCGACGACATCAATTAAAAGCTTTTTTGCTACGAGGCCTGCCTGCTTCAAAAGAAGGAAGCGTGCATTTGAAGCAAGCAAGCAAGCAGAGCTGCGATGGCGTAAGGGCATGTGGTGGATTAAAGACGCAGTAAGGATATATTTACTTTACTATGCTTACAGCGTGCATCTGATAAGGCTCGGATGCATGAAATATGGGTCAATAGTGACAAAATGCTGATGTGTTCATTTCTAGTACCGGAGGTGAATTGCACAATGCCGTTAAGGCAAATTGGTCGTATTTACGTCACCAAAAATGTAAATAAATGAAAACAGCAGCTCACTTTTGTATCAATTCATTAATAATAATAATAATAATAATAATAAGAAAAGATATTGGGATAACTGCACAAATCCAAATGCACATTTTGATGCTGGAGCCTATCCCAGCTGTCTTGGGGCGAGAGGCGGGGTACACCCTGGACTGGTGGCCAGCCAATCACAGGGCACATATAGACAAACAACCATTCACACTCACATTCATACCTATGGACAATTTGGAGTGGCTAATTAACCTAGCATGTTTTTGGAATGTGGGATGAACCGAACATAAACATTCCAAAAAATGTAAATATTATTTATGTCTTAATTGTTTATGCCTTATATGTATTATTTTCTGTTATGTTTACTGTAAATGTGCGTAAAAGTGACTATAGGGGTGTTATTTCATGTCGAGAGGTCTCTAATAATGTTCATTCATTCATTTTCTACCGCTTATCCTCACGAGGGTGGCGGGGTTGCCGGAGCCTATCCCAGCTGTCTTGGGGCGAGAGGCGGGGTCCACCCTGGACTGGTGGCCAGCCAATCCCAGGGCACATATAGACAAACAACCATTCACACTCACATTCATACCTATGGACAATTTGGAGTGGCTAATTAACCTAGCATGTTTTTGGAATGTGGGAGGAACCGAACATAAACATTCCAAAAAATGTAAATATTATTTATGTCTTAATTGTTTATGCCTTATATGTATTATTTTCTGTTATGTTTACTGTAAATGTGTGTAAAAGTGACTATAGGGGTGTTATTTCATGTCGAGAGGTCTCTAAAAATGTTCATTCATTCATTTTCTACCGCTTATCCTCACGAGGGTGGCAGGGGTGCTGGAGTCTATCCCAGCTGTCTTGGGGCGTAGCATGTTTTTGGAATGTACGCACAGGGAGAACAACATGCGAACTATGCGCGAGGGAATCAAACGTGGGTCTTCTAGCTGTGAGGCCTGCGCGCCAACCACTCGTTCACCATGCAGCCACTTTTTCCTCATGAAGTCAAAATTATTCTTATAATATTTGTATAATATTTATTTGTATCATTGTGACTTTGTCATAATGTCATGGTTTGTTTCTTGTAATATTATGACTATTTTTTTAACTAACTTTTTCATTATTTTATTTTATTTTATTTTATTTTTTTGTATTTTATTGTATTTTATTTTATTTTTAAAATGCATTAAAACACATAATTTGATTATTTTTGTCCCATACAATTACAAATTCTGTTAACTGAATGTTTGAACTTTATTGTGTAATTTTCACGTCATAAATGTCAAATCCCAACTTGATTCCATCGATAAGACAGCTAGTACCACACAGGCGTGTTTTTCATGGAGGACATGATGGATAGTCTCAGCTTTGTTGTTGTTAGCCGAGAGCCAAAGACAAGACCGTACCTGTCATCTATGGTGCGTGTACGTCCATGTGCCAGTTGTGTAATCTTTGTGTTTTTGTGACTTTCAAGCCTAAGTAGCTTTACCCAGAGCGTGTACTTTTCCATTCTTGCAGTATGTTTGCGAGTCAAGTACACTGCACATGAATAATGGATGACAGTCAGCTGGGTTTGCACCCACATAATCAAGATGAAGAAGGAAGATGAGGCAGACAATCACAGAGAGTGAGGCGGATGAAAGCGGGAATATTTATTCCGGCGTTTTTCTTAATTGCAGGTGACTTGATCTTTTCGTTTTGCTTGTTTTTTTATGCGTTTACTGTATTGTACATCAACATCTGATTTCTCTTTGATGCCAACACAGAAGCGTACAAGTGACGCATGATGATAACCGGGGAAGTAGAAATGGAACTCAAAGGAAGGAGCGCCCTGTACAATACTATGAACAATACTATGAACTATCACAAGGTTTTTTCTCTATATGATGTTTTTTTGTCTTTGTTTTTTTTTACTTTTTTTCTCCAAAATATTATGGTAATGGTAATGGTTTTATTTCATTTGAACATGCATCAGATTACAATTGAATGCATCCCATAATCAGTTCCCAGTTCCACATGTCCAAAAGGAGTAGGAAATCCTACCCCTCCATCTGGTACTTTTACAATCACTAACTGTTACATTTGTTCACTTCCTGCTTTCATAATATAGTTGAAGGTTTTTTATTTTATTTTTTTTGAATTTTTTTGAAATATTTTTGAATTCTTTGGAATTCAAAAGCTAGCATAGAAGTGTTTCAAATGTACTTCTTCCCTGAGATCATATTACTCCTCTCTTGTAGAGACTTTATTCTGGTATAATTCAGAGATTTTCTCTTCAAATGTTTTTCTCATTATTTTTCCACTTTTCTGACCTATAAATGTTGTTAGAATGTTGTATTCTCGTTTTAAACCATGCCAAAGTTTCAGATAATGAAGTTTGTGCATTTGGAAGTGAGCCCTGAAAGAAGTTTGGGATGGCTCAAAACGCTCTGTTTCAAAAGGCGTGGTAAAACTGCCCCTTTGTGATGTCACAGAGCGGTGGACCTCCTTATATGGGCGTGTCTGTAAGCCAGATAAACTCTCAACCTTTCCCCCCAAGCTCTGCTCCTCTGTTTGTGTTGCTAGCAATGGCTCCTAAGGGAAGGCCACTTGACAACGACATTTCACACTGGACTGTTTCGTGAACATGGGCCAGTATGCAGCTGGGCTAGCCGATAAGCTAGGTGAAGCCCGGTGTTTTTCCAACGTTACTTGGTCACGTGGAAGAGTCAGAAGAGCCAGCGGTAAGTACCAATTTATCAGTGTCCTAACTGCGTTTATTTTGTGTAAATAATGAAGCAAAAGCGCTTGTCTGTGTAGCATTATAGAGTGTGCATAAAGGGAACGGGGTTGCTAATCGCCGTTCCCCACCACAATTATTGAGTCTACCCGAGTTTTTTTAAACACTCGTAATCCGAAAAACACATTAGTCGTTATCGATGCTGTCGTAAACATAACGCTAAAATGCTAAAGCTACTTACCATTGAGAGACGTCTTGAAGTAAGTAAGGTTTCTTGAGAAACTTGGCACTATCCAGTCTCTATTTCTGTCTTGATTTTGGCAATCAACGTCATCGGAATCATATCAATACAAGAAACCGATAATAGGGATGATATCTATCAACATTGGACACTGGAAGAACAAACAACAATATGGAGTAATTAATTGAGTTTTATGCAGTTCGAGTATTATAAAATCATCATCAGGTGTCGTGACTTTTCCAAAGGAAAGAGAAGCTCTCAGTCTGATTAAAATGTGAGGCGGCGTGACAGAGAAAGGGAATGAAGACGTCAATCAAAAGGTGAGAAATGGAAGAAAAAAAAAGATACTAAGTTCTTGATGGTCATTTTGTATTAATGTTCTGCATTAGGATACCTTTATGATGAATCATTCATCTGATGGAAAATATATGCTAATGCACGGGGAGGCAAAGTCCAGCCAAAGTTACTTTTGTTGTGTGCAGCAGCTGGGAAAAAAAAAAAAAAACTTAAAACACGTCTCCTAGCATGACGGCTAAATTGCTCCTTTGATGACGCGCTGACTCAGCCGTGGACAATCACGGGTTTGAGTCCATTGACTGTGTAATCATGTGAGTCGGTGTTTTGTTTGCCGCCAATAACCGGCCTCTGTGGATATCCTGGTTATTCACGTCACTTGAAATCACTCGGAATTTTGTCTTGTCGATATACTCAGGTCTGTATATATAAGCTACAGCGACATTGAACCCGGCTAGGAGCCCACAACTCAAAACAAAGGGTGAAAAAAATGAGTATACTAGGTCCCCTTTAATACGATATATAAAAACGAGTATACAGTTAGTAAAGGTTTTGTCCTGGCAGCAACTTCACTCTAGGAACAGATTATTTCTGCTTACAATAGCCACGTTTTTCCGAATGGAATCTTTTCGAACGACCTTTCCGAAAGCAATGGTATCCATGGAAAGGAATATTCCAATCGCGTGTCTCCATGCGCCGCTATAATCAACCAGAATAGTCAATGGGGCATGCCCAGTAAAACGTAAACACCAACATCACGTGATACCGACTTCCTGGAGTTTTTCTTCCACTTGTTGGAATAACTCCGTATTGCCAGTTTTTCCTTCGTCCAGTCTTGGAATTTAGTTTGGATCCAAAACAAACTTTCCTTAGCAGTCCAGTGCCGATTGCTGGCCTCCATTTTTAAAAGTGAAGAACGTCTGGAGCTGCGTGTTACGTCATATCTCAGCATTGGCTGAAAGAACGCACCCGGGAACAGGAAAAGATAAAGTTCAATCTTGCTAATATTTGATCATGAAGCTGGCCACATGTTTTATATAGATATGTATTTTCTTTTGGAATAAAAGTGGACTTGTGAATGGCGTATAGAAGGGTTTAGATTCTGTTCCACAGATGGCGCTAATGCACACCAAAGCTGCTTGCCAACCGCCAATAAACAACAGAAGAAGAAGAACGCAGTCTGACAACTTTCCGTTTGAGCGGGTACAAGATACCTCAATCGGATTGGGGAAAGGAATATTCCTTTAAAATATTCAAATATTGTCTGTAAGGTCCATTCGAGTTTACGATGGAGACAGTTTGACCCTGGAACAGATGATTTCCATTATCATTATATCCCATGGGAATGGATTGTGTGCCACTTCATGTGATGTCACCTACGATTTAAACTCTTCCATTCTCCTTCGACGCTGACCTCTATCGACACGCTTGCACTCCGGTGAGCACATCATCTGAACAAATAGCGATAAAGGCCACTTAAATATTCATATTATCAAAGAAATTAAACGGCTGTGCACATGTTTCACGCAGTAGCAGGACGCCGGTATGAAGTGCAGCCTCCTCTGTTTCCATGGAGACCCAGTACACCCCCTTCCCCTCCCCTGCACCCACTTGCAAATATTCTTCTGAATATATTCCCCCGGAGCAAACATATTTCAGGATACTCCCCGTCGCTGGCTTGGCCGTGTAGTCAAAGGTGATCTGATCGCTCTAACAATGTCCACTCAAAGCTGGCAGGCGGCAAGTGCAAAGTGTGCCATCACTCTGCCGTGCAATGACGAGTCTGTGGAGAGCCGAGCTAAATTTAGGTGCAGCAATATGTAGACCAGGTGTAATGAACGTAGCCAGCTGGATTCAGCGCTGTTGGATCTGGGCGGACCTCTGAAGAGCGGGTAACTGATGTCGGAATGCTTTCCATTGCCAAAGGGAGACTGAAACCTATATTCCAAGGATAGTCCAAGGGACGTCCAAGGACCTCACTGAAAAGAAGTCAATTATGATGACTTGAGATTTGAAAATATTATCATCATTTTACAGGAGTGATTGGTGTTTTAGTATTTTTTGCAAAAAAAAAAAGTAAATGTATTTTTTCAAATTTCAAGAATATTTTAATGTATTTATAAAGATTTTAAATATAAAATATATATTTTTGAATTCTACTTTTTTGAAGAAAAATTATTTTACTCACTTGTACACCTATTTTTTTCATCAAAAATATTTTGTTTGAAAAAATGTAGTCAAGGACCTCACTGAAAAGAAATAATTTATGATGACTTAAGATTTGAAAATATTATCATAATTTTACAGGAGTGATTGGTGTTTTAGTATTTTTTGCAAAAAATAAAGTAAATGTTTTTTTCAAATTTCAAGAATATTTTAATGTATTTATAAATATTTAAAATATAAAATATATATTTTTTAATTAAACTTTTTTGAAGAAAAATGATTTATTCACTCGTACACCTATTTTTTTTTATCAAAAATATTTTGTTTGAAAAAATGTAGTCAAGGACCTCACTGAAAAGAAATAATTTATAACGACTTAAGATTTGAAAATATTATCATAATTTTACAGGAGTGATTGGTGTTTCGGTATTTTTTTGCAAAAAAAAAAAAAGTAAATGTTTTTTTCAAATTTCAAGAATATTTTATTTTTATGTATTTATAAATATTTAAAATATAAAATATATCTTTTTTTAATTCTACTTTTTTTAAGAAAACATATTTATTCACTCGTACACTTATTTTTTAATCCAAAATATTTTGTTTGAAAAAATGTAGTCATAAATTTTTAGTAATCATAAATTTCCCACAAATATTTTTTTAGACAGTAAAGTTTTTTTAAGTTGTAAAAATACACTTCAAAAACTACAAATTGTATATTTTTGATTCAATAAACTTAACATTTTATTGTCTCTGTTGTTTTATTTATATCTTAAAAGGATATTTTGTCAACTATATTGGGTCCTACTAGTGGAAAGGTGACTGTAGGGGTGTTATTTGGGGTTGATAGGGCTCTAATAATTGCACACGCCATATTTAGAAGTTTTTAAACAGGTTTTCAATGCTCTAACAACAGATACATTAAATGTTGACTTATCACGCTTGGGTCTGGTCCTAATTAACCGCAATGAACGAGCAACAAAGCAGAGTACGGTAGATACGGTACACCCTCGCTCTGCTACTATGGCTTCAGTGTGTTTGGTGTCCAAGCTGTAGGACATAGTGTGTACATTATGGTTTTAACGTATAGTGGTTAACGTCTTGTTACAGTGTTGCATAAATCTTAACTTGATGATGGCCACAGCTTGACTCTGGAACAGATGAATGTGTATTTCCATGGTTTCCTATGAGAAAGATCAATGCTAAATTCGAGCATCGGGGTTCCGCAAGCGTAAATGTAGAGCTTATTATTAACACACCGTGTTGGCCTCAAGGCTGGGAACTATTTGACTGCTTGTTAAGGAAGTTTGAAGTGAAGTCCACCAGCAAAGCAAAAGTTCCAAATGAATAACAACATTTATGCTGCATCCAAGCAGTATTTGGGAACGTGCCATTCCCTGTTGATAAATGAAGGAGCAGATGGATCTGTCACTTGTTTGTATGCACATGTAAAGGCCCGCTTATTTATTTATATTTCACAGCAGGGAATGCTGGGATTCACTCCCGCCATTCTACATTCTTTTCTCATCCGCTCGCCAACACCGATACGGTGATGCGCTCGGATCCATTTTTTTTTCCTTCCCAGCATACTTTCACCCATTCTGTTTATTTTGAGCTCATCCCCAATAATGCTGCAGATTTCTGCAAGTCAATAGGCGCATGTGTTGTGCTTAACCACTTTCACGAGGATCTGGATCTGGATTTTATTAACTTTTCACTTCACCTTTCACCCAAAATCATCAAAATAAAATAGATTTTGCCACAAAGTACATGTAAAGTATTTCACCGTGTAGCTAATTTGCCAGCCGACAATTTATTCAATAGTCATTTAGTCGTTTTACTTTGCAAGTACCACCATTTTATCTATCGTTAAACATAGGGTTTGGATACAGTCAAGCATGGTGTTAATCTGGGGCGACATGAGTGCTCTCAACACTGGTGGAGCTGCGGTTCATTGAAGGAAACATTAATTCCAACATTAACTCAGAGGATGGTCTATACATCTATACTGCCATTCCCACTTTAGAGTAGTCAGTGCAGCTCTATGGTCTGGGGCTGTAGGAGTGCTGATGGCGCTGGTGGAGCTGCGGTTCCTGAAGGGAAACATGAATGCCAACATATATTGTAACATATCATTTTCAGAGTATAGTCAATACATCTCTATTGCTATACAAAGTGTACACTTTCATTTCCATGGACCCATTACCATTGTCCCAACCCACGCTAAGGTGAAACTCAACTCTGAACCACTGATGTCACTTCCTGTGGGCACCGCCGGAACACATTTGCACCAAAACACACACAAGTAGGAGTCTTACTTATGTCTCCTGTGACTTATTTTTTTATTATGTCTACTATTTGGGGAAATTTGATTGCAAAGGTGAATATAGGGTTGTTATCTTATGTCTGGGGGGCTCTTATAATGTTAAAACCCTTATTTACAAGGTCGGAAACCGGATTTCTATGGTCCTAAGAGCTAAAATATTCGGTTTGTATATATTAATAAGGATCTACAGTATGTATGTATACCAGACCAGCTATAGAACTGCTGCAGGTACATCAAGGCTGTAAAATGTAATACTTAAATGTTCCTTTTGTGTTTTGTGTATCTCTGCGTTGCACATACTTTACATGGGTTAGTTATTACATGACTGCATTATTTGAATAACTTTATCGTTGATTGCTATTGTTTGCTCGACCCCCCCCCCCCCCCCCCCCCTCGGCTGGCTGTGCTCTTAACCTACATTTTCATTCATTCAAACATGCAAATTGGGACCTTTCCCCCCCCACCACAGTTGTTGGTCTGCCATCCATCTGGGGCGTGGAGAGGGGTCAAGGAGCCAGGCGGTGGGTTTGGGCGATACTGCAAATTTTGAGTCTGACAACTTTCCGTTTGAGCGGGTACAAGATACCTCAATCGGTTTGGGGAAAGGAATATTCCACCCCTGGGAATCCCATTATATATTCATTCTTTGGGAATGAGGTGTACACAAAGGTTACATTCTTTCCGTTTGAGCAAATAACCCCAATGGAATTGGAATATTTGGGTCCATGTATACGTGGCTAGTGTCAATACAATAAAGTAACGTAAAATCATCACACAGCGACTTAATACGCAACACGCAGACAGGACACTACCACTACTGGTGGAGAATAATAACTATGTGAACTCTAAACTTGTACCTTTTGGCAGCTAGTCTATCAAAGCATGCTGGGAAACAGGAAGTGCTTCCATTGACACTACATTATATTTGAACATGACAACAAAAAACACAGATATTTGTAAAAAAAAAAAAAAGTACAACTTAATATCGATGTAAATATTACGCTAGTATCGATTCGATATGGATGCATCATTGGTATCAACGGAATCGGCATTTGGATTGTCCCCCAAACAGGCAGCATGCCTGTTAAGTTTTCAAACTGGGGGGGGCAAACAAAAGTGACGTTTTTGTTTGGGAGACACCCACGGCGGATAATTTAGTAAAAAAAAAAATAATTTAGTTATTTGCCTTTTCTGATTGCAAGTCTTAATTAGTGTTGGACTCTTTTTGGACACGAAGGCAGTCAACATTACGACTCTTGTGTTTAATAGTGAGGTCGACTAACATCCATTGATTAATTTGATGCATTGTCTGCTCCGTCCACAGTGCCCGCCCCGTTTGGCTTCTACGTGGGCAGATAGTGGGAGATTGATCACATCTCCGGGATTTGCCGTGGAGACACAGCACACGGGCGGACTCGGATTTGCTCTCTTAACATCCGGCCAGAAAACACTAACACGGACTTAATTCAGTTTCTAAATAGTCATTTCACGTCCCCGTGGAGTGTCCCGAATAGTCGTGGCAAGACTCGGGCTTGAGTACGTTGGAGCTCCTCCGCAGTACTTCGTGGATGTGTGGCGGCAGCACGCCGGGGAGTGGGTTGGGTCGCCCGGGTTGCCTGGCTCACATCCTCGGTGATTAGACGCCAAAGGTGAGCGGAAGGAAAAACCCCAATAAAGGAGGCACGGTGCTTGTGGACGACGTCGTGGGAGAGGAGAGCACCTTGCGAGGATTTGTCTCGTCAAGACAAGCCGAGCGGGATTCGCCTTTCTTCCTTCCTCTCTTTTTCCGGGTCTGGAGGAGCGCTCGTCCAAACAGGAAGCGGACATCGCTGGGGTGGCTCAGCCGGGCGAGGCGCGATGGCAACCGGTGTGCTCTTTGTCGCCTTAGCGCTGCTTGGTAAGTCACCCGATCCCATTTTACTCCCGACTTTCCGTCCTGGAATACCGAGTCAGGTGGGCATATGCTACATAAAAAGTCTCTAAATATGCTCTAATGTGAATATTATGTCATTACAAAAGCACAAATTAATAATTCAGTAACTTGCATGGAGTTATTTAACAGAAAATACAGTTAAGTAGCATCACGTCACACAAGAAAAATACTAAAAAAATGTTTAAAATAATGCAAAAGTCTTTGAAACCCAGACTTGATAGCCTGAAAGACATCAAAGACATCACAGACGTTGTAATATGTAAAATAGGTAAAATATACCACAATAAAATCCAATAAATTGCATAAAAATTAATGCAATATGCATTATATAATTGAAAAATAATTTAAAAAAAATCCCCATAAGAGTAATCTTCCAAATATGTTATTGTGGCAAATTATAGATCCAATAATATCATTAAAAAAATATAAAACCACATTATACTATTATAAAAAGTGGCACAGTGGGAGCCTATTTCTGTCCTTTCCAGTACAACATCCACTTGTGTACTCTACACAGATAAATATTGACTCAAATATAATGGTTGTACTTTTTCCACACTATAAAGGCGCAATGATGCCCTTAAATGAAATATGTTTTTCTTTTATGTCATGCAATAATGACATGCATGTGAACAGCTGTGCACGTGCTGATGAACTAGGTTAATGTCATATTTAGACCTTAGTCACAGATTAACCCTATAGATGGGCGTGGACAACCTATTATTGTGTTTTTTTTTAACACACACACAACTTTAGTATCGTTGTCACACACCTGGATGATGATGATGATGATGTTGATGATGCATCGCCTGCAGGATATGACATCATTCTATTTGCCCGTGGAGTCAGACAGCCATTACAAGTTTGTGGTTTGCAAAGCATGTGTCACCCCTTTCCACATCCTCGTGTGTCCCATCACCTGAGGACGGACACCCTGAGACTGGTAGAAAGAACCCAGCTTCCATATTGTAGATACAGGCTTCCTGGCACTCGGTGCACACCCCAAAACAAACACCAGATGGCTTTTTTTTTTTTTTTTTCGCCTTTCTGGATGGGAGGCCCCGTCATCATCAGCTGCGGGGTGGTGGAGGGAGAGGAAGGCGCAAGAGGATTATCGTCTGTGCCTGGCTGCCTCTTGCCGTCCCGTTTCAGGCGCTTTCGCTAGGACGGGAGCAGCGTTCCAACTGAAAACCACCGCAAGAGATCTTATCTGCAGTCAAGGCTGCTATTATATAATAAAAATGAATCACCCGGCAAAATAGGAAGCGGTCTGAGCGTGGGGTGGTTGTAGGTGTGTTACAAAACAGTCATATTCTCACATGGCCGTGTGTGGTTTGCATTACGGTGGATATTGATTCGGCAATAAGCGATATGATGCTGAAGTGGTTTCAGCCGTAGATGATGGGTATAGAAAGTAGGAGGGGAAGATCTGCATTTTTTTTAAATAGAAACAAAGGAACCTATACATGTGGTACTCTGAACTGGATCAAACATGGAGGAAGAGATACTTTGATGTGGTTTACTTTGTATTCACACTGGTATTCTTGTCATGGGACCCAAGGCTGTACAGTAAAGAACATTCATCAACTATGGAGTGGCCAGCTTTTGTGACGTATTCGAAATATCCGACAGGATTTCACAATGTTGTTGCCGAAAATTAAAAAAAATACCCGATTGATGCAACCTCCCCTCTCATTTTGGCCAATCGTCATCATTTTCACCATTTATATTTGTCCCTGGGCTGCACAGTGGTTGAGTGGTTAGAGTGCAGACCTCACAGCGAGGACACCTGAGTTCAATTCCTGCCTGGGCTATCTCTGTGTGGCGTTTGCATGTTCTCCCTCGTGCATTTTCTCCGGGTACTCCGGTTTCCTCCCACATTCCAAAAACATGCTAGGTTAATTAGCCACTCCAAATTGTCCATAGGTATGAATGTGAGTGTGAATGGTTGTTTGTCTATATGTGCCCTGTGATTGGCTGGCCACCAGCTGGGATAGGTTATTTTACTAGAAACACGCCATTTTGTGTGTTTGTATGTTGAAATTCATGTTTCCTCTCGATAAACCACAGCTCCCCCAGTGTTGGCAACACTCATGCATATTGGCTTGTGTTGCCATCTGTTTTGACATTAATATGTTTTGACAGTGGGCTGCATGGCGGGAAAGCGGTTAGCGTGTAGGCTTCACAGCTAGGAGACCCGAGTTCAATCCCAATCTGTGTGGAGTTTGCATGTTCTCCCCGTGCATGCGTGGGTTTTCTCCGGGTACTCCGGTTTCCTCCCACATTCCAAAAACATGCTAGGTTAATTAGCCACTCCAAATTGTCCATAGGTATGAATGTGAGTGTGAATGGTTGTTTGTCTATATGTGCCCTGGGATTGGCTGGCCACCAGTCCAGGGTGTACCCCACCTGGGATAGGCTCCAGCACCCAGCGAAAATGAATGAATGAATATATACAAGTAACCAATGCTACGCTCCGTATCTCGGTATTATTTAGTGTATTAAAGACAACTTTTTTTTTCCTCCCAAAAATCTCTAGTGAACCCTGTCACTCGACTAAAGACAGCTGGTATAGGCTCCAGCATAGTTGCGACCTTATATATATTTTTTATAGGATTCCACTGTAATTTGGAGCTGTCTATCCTCCTTCTTTCCCAGCGAGATGACACAAAAATCTTGTGGGAATAAAAGTAGAACTGTCTGCAAAACTCCGAACTAGTGGATCACAAGGCTTCCCATGCACACAAAAACAGAAGTCGGTGTAGGATCCACCGAAGGGGGGAGTCCTCTTACATCATTCTACGTGTTGCATCAGAATGTTTAATGAAAAGTGCTGCGTTTGCAACCACATGCGTGTTTTTGCGTGATGTAAACCTGATGAAGACCGTTGCCCGAAGGCTCTCCCTGGTTTTGCCGACTTTGCAAACATGGAGTGAGAAGCTCCGATATGTGTATGTTGTTCTTTTGAAGGGTGGGGGTGTCTGTTTGTATTAGAGTGTTTGAAATGGAAAGCGCTGACCCAAAACATGCAACAACTTAATATTTCTATTCTGCTTTAACTGGAAGCAAATCATACTCGTTACTTTGATTATGGGAAACTGAATTGGAGCTGTTTTGGTTCAGCAGACGTTCATATCGCCCCAATGCGAGTCCTGTTTACGAGCAGGTCAAAGGTCAGATTGATTTCTCGTCAGGACTATCTCCGGGCTGGAATTGACATCGACAATTATTTTGAAAGCTTTACAGATTATTGATCAAAAGCAAAACAAGAAATTTCTGCTTTAAAAAAATCATATGCCAAATTCTATCCATCCGTTTTCTATGCCACTTATCCTTACTAAGTCAGCTAGAGCCTATCCCAGCTGACTTTGGGGGAGACAAGGACTGGTCTCCAGTCATAATGTGGCAGAAAACCGCAGCATATACGAGGGAGAACACAGATGCCCAAATGGAGATTTGAACCAATTCGCTGGTTTCCTGACTGTGTGGCCAACATGCTAACCACTCCACCACCATGCGGCTCACAGATCAAAATTTTTTTTGCATGCTAGGTAAATTCATTCATTCATTTTCTACCGCTTATCCTCATAAGGGTCGCGGGGGTGCTGGAGCCTATCCCAGCTGTCTTTGGAGTTTGCATGTTCTCCCCGTGCATGCGTGGGTTTTCTCCGGGCACTCCGGTTTCCTCCCAAAAAACATGCTAGGTTAATTAGCCACTCCAAATTGTCCATAGGTATGAATGTGAGTGTGAATGGTTGTTTGTCTATATGTGCCCTGTGATTGGCTGGCCACCAGTCCAGAGTGTACCCCGCCTCTCGCTTGAAGACGACTGGGATAGACTCCAGCACCCCATGTATGTCCGATAATTATCAGTATCGGCCCAATATCAGCATAAAAATGCGATATCGATTGATATCGGTATCAGATATTTTTCCGAATCAACCCCAGGAAAAGTCCAGATTTTACGAGAATACTGTCTTAATATGAGAAACTAACAAAATGAATATGTTTGGAAAATTATGTTGAGTAAGAAGTGATTAGGCTGCACGGCGGTTGAGTGGTTAGCGTGCAGGCCTCACAGCTAGGAGACCCGAGTTCGATTCCACACTCGGCCATCTCTGTGTGGAGTTTGCATGTTCTCCCCGTGCATGCGTGGGTTTTCTCCGGGTACTCCGGTTTCCTCCCAAAAAACATGCTAGGTTAATTAGCCACTCCAAATTGTCCATAGGTATGAATGTGAGTGTGAATGGTTGTTTTCTATATGTGCCCTGTGATTGGCTGGCCACCAGTCCAGAGTGTACCCCGCCTCCCGCCCTAAGACAGCTGGGATAGGCTCCAGCACCCCCGCGACCCTCGTGAGGATAAGCGGTATAGAAAATGAATGAATGAATTATTTTCTTGTAATATTTTTTAAAGGGATAGGAAAATCTGTCTGAATGTTCTGAACTCCTGTTTCCAGAATAATACTGCCCAATGTGATGTCCCGTGCCTCTTTTAGGCAGCAAACTAGCTGAGACTGAACCACTAAGCAGCCAAGTCGTGCACTCTGTTTGACCCCAATTGCTTCAGGACATGATTAATCAGCTCTAATCAACTAAATTCTCACACAATAAAAGCCAGGCAAATGGAAAAAAAATATTTGCATAGTTTTGTTTGGTTGTCTGTCAACTTTGGAATGATTTTTTGCTATTTTGAATTATTTCCTGCTGTATTTTACCGAGTGGAAGTGCTTTTTAATCAGAACTGTCTGCATGTTAATCTGTTACTGTGCATTTGGTCACAGTTAGGAATCCGTCACGCTGCAAGTACTTAAGCAATTTGTGACATCTTTTTTTTGGGGGGGGGGGGGTGACTCTGAAGCATGTCAAACTTCCCCCGGATGCACAGTTAGCAGTGCCACTCCCTGATGCCCAGCCTGGTCCCGAATGCGAGCGGGAACAGCTGGGTGCCCGAAACGCTGCCTGACGAGGAGCTGCGTGCATCTCCAGTCAGCTGTTCATCCACTTGGATTGTCTTCCACGTGGCATAACTACCATAAATACACAACTTTTGTTACATTTTCCGGCATGTGGAGACACGTCGAGTCGTGCAGTCGCCCTTTTTTTTTTTGTCCCCGTCTCTTATTATCCCCGCCTGCTGTGTCCCATCCTTATTTGCATCGTAAGCACATCTTTGTGTGCACTCGTGACAGAGTGTCTTTTGTGTTGTTGTTTGTCTGTCGGAGAGACGATCGGCTTGTCAGTCACCCAACACCTGTGTGATGGTTCGCTGTAAATAATGATGAAAGCTCACGTGTGTAGTGGAAACACACGTACGCCTGCTGAGGGCTGAGATGTCTTCTTTGTTGACGGTCAATTGTTCTTGCAAGGCGGTGTTTTTTTATTTTTTCTTGTGTTGTTTTTGTATCAGCTAAAGGCCCGCAGAGAGTGTTGTGACGCTGGTTTACGAGTGTTTTGCGCCTGCAGGGCAACCTACAGGCCTGTAATACAGACGTTACAGTCAACTATGGAAAGTCAAAGCAAACTTCCACAAGGTTCTGCTCACATTAGTGGCAGGTTTTGGTATTGAATTGTATCTTTCTGAAGGAATTGCACGGAATCCAAAACATATATTCTCTCTGTTTTTGACGGGACATCCCCCAGCCTGACACTGATGAGATATATCTATCTGATTCATATACAATGATAAGTGATTGTGTGAAATGAATCCAGTTCTTTAGGGAGTAGGGGTGCGTATCGGCAAGAATCTGGCGATACGATACGTATCACGATACTAGGCTCACAATACGATATATCACGATACTGTTAATAAGGCAATATATATATATATTTTTTTCTTGTAGTTAAAGATTATTTCCTGGAAAAAACTGAAAAAACTTTATTCCATTAGAACAGTATGTTATGCTGTATCACAAACTTTCCTCTGTAAAAACTTCAAGTGTAGCATTTCGATAAATAAACATCCAGCTTTAAATTTAGAAAAAAAACATAAAAAAACAAATAAATGAAATGATGTCTCAAGATCCTGCACAAATGTTCACATTCTATTAGCTGTGAAAAAATGCAGAGTATCCAGTCCCTGACTTATCCACCATCACAAGAGTATTTTTGTGCAACAAAGTAACTAACATCAGTAAAAAGTCCTTTTAGGATGCTTGAAATAAGCATTATTTAACTAAATAGTTATATCAATATATATCAATCATATCACAGTACTACTTTGAACCAGTCATGATGTGCTATATTTATATATATATATATATCACTATATTGACAGTTACTATGTCCATTATGTCATTGGATGCTCATATCACCTTGTACTTCGGTACGAGGTGCATTATTAAAAAAAAAACAAAAAAAAACTTTAAACTGTATTATGGAAAGCAGGAAGTGAACAAATGTAACAGTTAGTGATTGTAAAAGTACCAGATGGAGGGGTAGGATTTAATAAGCTTTGCTTCTTCCTACTCCTTTTGGACATGTGGAACTGGGAACTGATTATGGGATGCACTCAATTGGAATCTGATGTATGTTCAAATGAAATCAAACCATTACCATTACCAATACTTTTGTAGTATACAAAAGGACCTTGGTATTGCTTGCTAGCGGCAGGTCCTCATGGTGTCTCGCTAAGCAGACTCGTAGATTTGTTGTGTTTCCCGAATACTTAAAATAAAATTCGTTCAAATGTGTCTGCACTTGAATAAATACCATATAGAGTCTATGATAAATGCCTAAAAATATCCATATCATACTTAATACTTCAATATCGATACAGTATTGCGATATATCGCCAAAACGATATTTTCTTACACCCCTATTAGGGAGGCTTTCTGTCTGCTGCATTGAATCAGCAGAAGAACGACTGAAGCTAAAGCCGAAGCACCTCCAGCATCCAGTTGGCTATCATCAGGACTCCTCCGCAGCACAACTTCCTGCCAGCTTTTTTGCATGACCTCTCCTCCACGATTCTATCTCCATGTTTTGTCAAAGTGACCCCCCCCCCCAAAAAAAAAACACCTCCGTTGGAACACTGCAGTGTGTTCTCGGCAGCTGAATGAGTGGTGCTCCAGCTGCCTCCTCTTCCTCCTCCGGTGAATAGCCCCTGACCTCCCTCCCCCACTCCATTTCCAAACAATGCTCTCTGCCCCCCCCCTCCTCTTCAAAGAGTGCTAATTAGAAACTGCCCTCTCCTTCCCTCCAGGAGGATCCAAAAAGGAGATTTTCAACTCCCTGAAGGTTATGTCAACATATTTAGCTTAAAAAAAAACTGTCCGCCACCCGGAGAGCTTTTGGTAGCACACGCCGTCTGCAGCATAATGTCCATCACATGCATGTCACATGACCGTTTATGACTATGCTAGCAGGGTAATAAAAGGCACAGTCTAACTAAACCAAGGCCTTCATTGTTAACAAGGATATCAATTCCTAGAAATATGTTGTGGAAAGTGGGAACTCTTTCCACCAAAGCTAGCAATCCTATACAGTAGATCCCAGATATTCCCAGACATTATGTTCCAAGACCCCCCCCCCCAAGTGTTGACTGAATGGACTTTTGAGACTGCGCCCCTTGTAATCATTAATAGCTGCAGCACTCTTCAGTTGAATATTGTTATGTTTTCATCTTGCGAGATCTCATCGCATCCCGAGACCGCAAGGATTCCACATGTAAAACAATTTACATTCACATTGCTTCATGTAGAAACGTGAAAGTGGATCCGTTAAGAAAAATGTGGCTGTTAAAATACACAGTCAGGCAAAATGATCTGACACGTTTGTAGGTTAAATAAAAGGCAAATAAAGTAAAGAAACTCAATTCGAAAAGTACATATAACGCCATTCTGTTTCATTATGTTTTAAAAATGAAATCAGTCAGTTGGTTTTGGTTTCAATGCAGATCCAGTACGGGACAGGATCATGTCTACCAAGATTGAAGTGCAAACGGAACACTGGTTGTGTTGCAGTTCCAGATTGGTTTGTTTTGATAAACGTTTCCACAATGAAAGCGCCATGCTCACCGGTCCAATTCATGGCAGCAACTGAAAAAGAAAGCAAAAACAACGTCGTTATAAAGAAACAAAGCAAAATGGCATTATATGTACTTTTGTTTTAATTTAGTTTCTTTACTTTATTTGCCTTTTATTTAACCTACAAATGTGTCAGGTCATTTTGCCTGAAAAAATTTGCATGAATTTACAAACAAGTGTCTTTCGCTGCCTGAAAGGCAAAACGACTGACAATGGTAGAAAAGTCTGTATTCTTCCAATTTAGTTTCTTTACTTTATTTGCCTTTTATTTAACCTACAAATGTGTCATCATTTTGCCTTAATAAATGCATGAATTTACAAACAAGCGGCTTTTGCTGCCTGAAAAGCAAAATGACTGACAATGGTTGAAAGTCTGTATTTTTCAAATTTAGTTTCTTTACTTTATTTGCCTTTTATTTAACCTACAAATGTGTCAGGTCATTTTGCCTGAAAAAATGTGCATGAATTTACAAACACGCTTCTTTCGCTGCCTGAAAGGCAAAACGACTGACAATGGTAGAAAAGTCTGTATTCTTCCAATTTAGTTTCTTTACTTTATTTGCCTTTTATTTAACCTACAAATGTGTCAGGTCATTTTGCCGGACCCTGTACTTGTTGGACAGTGACATTGCTCAAACACATCGGGGTGGGAGAGGTGAATATTGAAACTCCACACCTCTTTTCTACCGTTCCGGCATTCCCTTTTACAAAGGCACTGTCTTTGCCAAGTCTTGATACGACAGATTAAAAGACGGAAAAATACCTGGTCTAATTTGTCCCCACATTTTGTATTAGTTTATGCAGAATTTCTGTGTCACAGGATGAAAACGCATGAATGTCGGTGTTTTCCAGATGGTTTGGTTCTTGTGTGGGCTTTTTGCACAACACACGGATGATTAAATGTGAGACATCAGTGTCAGGATGGGAGAATCACGTAAACGTGACGATGTCGGTGTCGGGTGTGACGAATAGCAGACATTGATTTCCACACAGAGGGAATTTCCTTTTACACAGGCGCTGTCAAAATATTGCCAGGCTGGATGTTGCATTATGCATATTGCAGCGTTTTCAGTTGTTGTCACATTTCCACGTGATGGGAGATTGTTGTTGTTTACACGTGAAATGATGACTTGTTAATGCACCGTTGATTCCATTTGACAATTCACGATGTTCCCATTCCCGGTTGTACAAATGGAAACTAATACTTACCAATTGTACTTGAAGGCATCATGTTTGTGTTGGGATTGAAGATAAAAAGAGTGAACTCTGCATTTCACAGGCACCTTTTATTGCTTTCCTGAACGCACCAGCTAAGCCCCATCCCCCTCGGTGGGATTTTTTTGTCTGCTTTGCCCCCCCCCCCCTTGCTGTCAGGCTTTGAAAGTGATAATGACTGGCCAGCCAGAGGCTTCCACTTCTACTCCTTCTCTCCCCCCCCCCAACATGCACACACAGATCCAACAGTACAAGGTGCTGCTTCATTCATTGTATCCTTGCTTCACGGCATCTTGTAACTATGGTGACCACTCCCCTTTTTGATGTTTGACTAATTGCCTGCATGCTTTTTTATTTCTTCATTTTAAATATGTATTAGTCTGAAACTACATAGAACATTTTCCTCACATTGGCAATATGTGCGTTCTCCCTGTGTTTAAAGCCAGAAGCAAAGACTTGCGTATGTAAGTGTTTTTAATTGCTTATGAATAAATGCATGAATTTACAAACACTCGTCTTTCGCCGCCCCGAAAGGCAAAACGACTTGACAATGGTAGAAAAGTCTGTCTGAAGCGGACTAATTAATAGTTAATTAGTTTTCTTTTCCGATCTGCGGCTTAATCCGCTAACTGATAGCAAGCTGCCAGTCACACAACAAAAGTCGGCCGCGTACACCAAGTATGCACGCATCTGTCACGCCGTAATCGTGTGTGAGAGCAAAATGGATAAGGGGGACGGGTTTTTTTTTTTTAGTTTATTTTGTAGAGCATACATTTTTACTGATTAACAACAACACTTAATGTGATTATGCAAGAATATGACACGGTATTAGTTTTTTTTGTGTATGCATAATTTAGAAAGTATCACACATGTTTGAGAGGACTTTTTGTCTAGAATGGATGAGGTTTGTGGGGGATGGGAAGATCAGACTGGGTGGGGGAGCAGGTGTTCTTATGGAGCTATTGGTTTTGGCGATGGTGATACGTGAACATTCTGCTATTGAGAGTGTGTGTGTGTGTGTGTGTGTGTGTGTGCGAACCAGTTTGACAACTTACTGTACCTTTACGTCTCCTTTTGTGTCGACCCAGCAGTTGGAAACCCAACCTGACGCCGTTTAACCGCTAACTGGTGCAGCATCACGGCGCCTGTGTATTATGTTCTGTTCACTCTATCTCCAGTATGAACTCCATCTTCTCAGATGACCAAATGAGCTTAACACAGTTGAACCATTCATTCCAAGACACTCCTGGTCTCCCAATTCTAGGGTCAAAGTGTGGCAATCATAAAAGGTTTATTAAGTACAGTTGTTTTTTTTTTTTTTACATCACCAAATAGCTCATATGCAGACCTCACAGCTAGGAGACCTGAGTTCAATTCCACCATGTGTGGAGTTTGCATGTTCTCCCCAGGTTTTCTCCGGGTACTCCGGTTTCCTCCCACATTCCAAAAACATGCTAGGTTAATTAGCCACTCCAAATTGTCCATAGATATGAATGTGAGTGTGAATGGTTGTTTGTCTATATGTGCCCTGTGATTGGCTGGCCACCAAACCAGAGAGCTGGGATAGGCTCCAGCGCACCCCTGCGACCCTCGTGAGGATAAGTGGTAGAAAATGAATGCACGGAGGCACCAAATAGGTTTTTATTAGCCTTAAAAAAACCTTAAACTATATTAGGAAAGCAGGAAGTGAACAAATGTAACAGTTAGTGATTGTAAAAGTACCAGATGGAGGGGTAGGATTTAATAAGCTTTGCTTCTTCCTACTCCTTTTGGACATGTGGAACTGGGAACTGATTATGGGATGCACTCAATTGGAATCTGATGCATGTTCAAATGAAATAAAACCATTATTACCATTACTACAAACCATTATTATTAATATAACATATTGTTAAATGAACAATATAATCAAAACTGAGCATTACCATCTCTGGGGGTTATGCATCTGTGGTGCTAATATCATTTTCTTTATGTGTAGTTTTTTTTCTCATGCCACCCAGCTGCAGTTTGAATTGTTTATATTAAGGTTAGTTAAAAAAAAAAACAATCTGGTTAGTCTCACATCAATATTTTGACGCCGCTCTCTCATATGTGACCATGTTTTATTTATAGCACAGACTGTGATGTGCAGCTGTCGAGCTGCAGCTTGAAAGAAATCAGTATGTTTTACATGCACAGGAAAATAAAGTATTGGCATGACTCAGGTTGACGCCAGCCTTTTGAAACGTATGTAAACATTCCATTAATTCATTCATTTCAGCCTCCGTTGTCGATGTACGTTGAACTGCCATGATGTCTTCTTGATATAATGGCTCAGTCGGAAAAACTGCATTTAACACTTTTACAGATAAAATTAGCAAAATAACAAAATAAAAATTTAAAAAAGGGACATGAGAACAAAATAAAATGTATACAAATAAATATAAATAAATAAATAAAATTAAACATAATTAGCATAAAATAGTGTGTGTGTGTGTTAAATATACGTTTTGGGTCCCCGGACAATTTTTTTTTAACTTTAATGCGCCCCACAAGTCAAAATATTTGCCCATCCCTGACTTACAGCAAAGAAAAAACTGTTTTCGACACTCTAAATGTGTTTTTTAACAACATTAGAGACCAGTGGATATGAAATAACACCCCTATAGTCATCTTTCCGTTACGGAGGACAGAAAATGACATCGGGAGTTCCGAGTTTAGCTTAGTCAGTATGTTTATTTTTGTGAATAATAATTTACCTAGTGATCACTGGAGTATACTACATAGCATCATAATTAGCCGTTAGCCATTTTTTGTGAACACATCCGCACGCATTAAAAGCTACACAACATTCGGTACGCAATCAGCATGTCCTCAAGTGTCTTCAGCGAAATGTGCGCCGACCCCGCGATGACTTCCTTCTGACACAGACATGGTAGCTATTGAGTAACGCTCTTTGCCCACACATGCCGACACAAACGGCATCGGGTGCCACTGATGAGATATTAAAGTTGGCAATCTTTGAAAATGTCATTAAAAGAGTTCCAAAGACTCGCTGAGTGCTTATTATCCGTTTCAAACACACACTTGCACATCACGGTCCAACTGAGAGGCAAATCAGCTGTGGGAGTGGGCGGAAGAAAGAACGATGGAACGTTTGGCCTTTCAGCATTCGCTTTATAAATCACTATCATCGCGAGTAAAAAGCCTGTGATGAAACAGAGCCGTGGAAAACGTGGAGTAAAAGTAACGTTTTGCTCGTTGGCATCGCTTTCACTTTTGATAATACACTCATCCACCGCGTGGTTCACATTTTGCAGCTACACTTGAAGTTTTTCAAAACATTAGTTGCTGTTTTGTCGTTGAATACAGCTTATTAGTCCAAAAATATGTATTTTATTTAATTCTTATTATTAATAATATATATATAATATACATATAAAATTATAATATTTATAATTTATTTAATTGTATTTTTTTTGGCTGAAATTGTCAAGTAAGGCTGCACGGCAGTCGTGTGGTTAGCGCGCAGCATTCATTTTCTACCGCTTATCCTCATAAGGGGGGTGCTGGAGCCTATCCCAGCTGTCTTGGGGCGAGAGGCGGGGTACACCCTGGACTGGTGGCCAGCCAATCACAGGGTGCTAGGTAAATTCTTTAAAGAAATTATTCTTTTCTTTAGGCTGCACGGACGCAGGATGAGTGGTTACGCAGCTAGCAGATCCGAGTTCAATTCCACCCTCGGCCATCTCTGTGTGGAGTTTGCATGTTCTCCCCGTGCATGCGTGGGTTTTCTCCGGGTACTCCGGTTTCCTCCCACATTCCAAAAACATGCTAGGTTAATTAGCCACTCCAAATTGTCCATAGGTATGAATGTGAGTGTGAATGGTTGTTTGTCTATATGTGCCCTGGGATTGGCTGGCCACCAGTCCAGGGTGTACCCCGCCTCTCTTCCCAAGACAGCTGGGATAGGCCCCAGCACCACCGTGACCCTCGCGAGGATAAGCGGTAGAAACTGAATGAATGAATGAACATTATTAGAGACCTCTCGACATGAAATAACACCCCTATAGTCACTTTTACGCACATTTATAGTAAACATAACAGAAAATACATATAAGGCATACACAATTAAGACATTTTTTGGAATGTTTATGTTCTGTTCCTCCCACATTCCAAAAACATGCTAGGTTAATTAGCCACTCCACATTGTCCATAGGTATGAATGTGAGTGTGAATGGTTGTTTGTCTTATATGTGCCCTGTGATTGGCTGGCCACCAGTCCAGGGTGTACCCCGCCTCTCGCCCCAAGACAGCTGGGATAGGCTCCAGCACCCACCCCAACCCTCGTGAGGATAAGCAGTAGAAAATGAATGAATTGTCAAGCAAAGCTACATGAGCTAAAATACAACTCAGGCATTCAGAAGACTCATTCAAAAATGTTGTCAATCATATCTAGTATTCCACGCTGGTCACGAGGTGTCAGCGTTTGGAGGCAAGTTTGAATCCTTTTTTTCCACAAACTATCAACTATGGATCAGTCATGTCTGTCCTAACAACACAGCAGTAAGATTTAGAGCGCCCACACGTGTGCTCAGCTTCCTCGGCCCCTCCAGTGTCTGTCATGGCCCCCACTCCCGCACGGAGCACACAGCAGCAGCGTGTCGACTTCAGTAGGAATCGAGCGTAACCCCCCCGCTGTTCCCGTCCCGCTCGCAACAGCTGTTATGTGCAGCCACACAGGTGGGGTCACGGCGCTCGCAGCCCAGGGGAGCCATATTTTAAGAATAGTTAGCCTTGCGAAGGAGGCCAAAGGATGACGTGAAGCGTGTGTAACAAAAAGCAGGGATCTGATTTCAGGCTTTTTTATGTGTCTCCCAATGGAATGGAATGGAATGGAATGGAATGGAATGACCTCCCGGGTTTCACTGAGTATTTTATGTGTGTAAATATGATGCATTCGGTAGCAGTCGGCAGCTTAGAACAGGAGCAGGTTTTCATGATGTACAGCTTAGGAGTGTAACGGGACACCATCATATACGCCTCGATTTTAAGGTCATGGTTGGCTTTCTTCCAGGGTACAGTTAGGAAACAACATTTTCAAAATGAAACCTAAAACAAATGCAAACTGCCAGCAGGTTGCAATGTTTTTGTTTACAAAGTACTTGACATGTACTGTACTGTTACTGCAATGTGTGGGAACTGTATACGCCTCTGTAACATGTACCCTGACACCTCTTGGAAAACAATTAGATATTGTTCTTAAAGTCTAAAGCAGTATTCCCAAAGTGTGGTTCTGCAGGTGGGCCATGAGAGGTCATTAAAAATATGATTCATTTTTGCAAATATTATATTGACATTTTTTTTTTTGTAAAATATTTATTGCACAATTAAAGAAATATTTATCGTCCCAAGTAATAACCTATTGAGTGTGATTGACCCGTCACAATATTTTAGGAACCTTATACAGTTTATGATTGGAACGTAGCTCTCTGGTCATCATGCCAGTCTTGAATGCAGTTATGAAAAGTATGAGAATTAATTAGATTAAAAGTTTGGGCTTCCTTTATCTTCCTGCTTTTATTTCAATCCCGAATCCTAATAAAAATGAAAATGAAAATGTCAAGTTAAATTAAATTAAATTAAATTAAATTAAATTAAATTAAATTAAATTAAATTAAATTAAATTAAATTAAATTAAATTAAATTAAATTAAATTAAATTAAATTAAATTAAAATTCATAATAATAATAACAACAACAATAACAATAATAATAATAATCATAATAATAAAAGTGCTCTGACAACGCAACATTTTATCTATGTACTGTTTTTAGGACAAATGTGGGCCATGGACATTTTTTCGATTTTCAAGTTTTGGAACCCCTGGTCTAAAGGTTTCATCTATTTGGAGGGAGTCAGGCTCTTTGTCTGACTTGCTTGTTGGTTTTGATATCTGACATTTCCAAACACTATGAATTATATGATGAAGACAAGGTAATCGGTCATAGGGACAATGCACTACCGTACATCAGCAAGTAACGTCTTGCATTTTCGCACTGCCAGAAAAACGCTTTGTGTAGCGATGGAGCGTGTGACTATTCAATTATTTTACCGTTACAAAAAACGGCGTCTTTACATTAAATTTGACAGAGCTTTTCATTCTGAATGAAACTCTTGGTAATTTAATAGTCTGCCTCTGACTAAGCGGAACCAGAAGTCGGGCCTTGTTATTGTTTCACTGATGCCAGATGAGTTTTAAACTGAACAACAGTGAATCAATTACATTTTAAACTGTCGGGAACCCTTGATGTGACATTGGCCGATGGTGAAACCCCACCCCCCCCCAGCATGCATTCATAAATAATGCTCAAGAGCTATAAAGTGGAAACATTGTAATCATTCAATAGCAGTCGTGGTTGTGGTTCTGCCACCTGTTGGTTCATTTGGAATGCCGACAGACTGAATTGGCTCATTGGTCATTCATCTGATGCTCCATGTTCATTCAGACCTTCTCCTTCTTAACTGAGGCCAGTATATCCCAATCCACATCAGCTTCTATAGTGTATTCGGATTACATACGGTGGCTACCAAGTGTACTGGAAAACCTGGAAAATGGGAAATATACGAAGCATTCGAAAATTGTCTTGGAAATGGCTAAGGTGCTCCACACTTGATCGACATCAACAATCAATAAATATCACAACTCGTTTGCGAACTTGCCTTTGCTTTGGGTCGTGCATCATGGCGGCTCCATCTCTCCAAGCCGCCGGTAGGTGAGAGTGACCAGAAGAGAAGCTCTGACTCACCTGGGGAGAAGTCGTTTGGTGCCACCGTTAGTGGATGAGGCATGTATAAATCATAATAAATAAATGTATAAAGTGTGGGCTTTGGGAAGGTCATTAAAAATGATTCATTTTTGCAAATACTATTTTTTATAAATTAATTAAATTAATTAATTTAAACTCTAATCATTTATTAATTTAAATTAATATAAATTATTTTTATTGTAAAATATTTATTGCACGATTTAAAAAATATATATTTATTTTTATATTATGTATCTATCCCCTGGTGGGCCGTGGTGGTACTGCAGGTGGGCCATGAAAGGTCATAAAAAATATGATTCATTTTTGCAAATATTATTTTTTATAAATTAATTAAATCAATTAATTTAAATCCTAATAATGTATTAATTTAAATTAATATAAATTATTTTTATTGTAAAATATTTATTGCACGATTTAAAAAAAATATATATATTTTTAGACCCAAGATGTGGGCTGCGATCCCCTGGTGGGCCGTGGTGGTACTGCGGGTGGGCCATGAAAGGTCATTAAAAATATGATTCATTTTTGCAAATATTTTTTCTAAATTAATTACATTAATTAATTCAAATCCTAATAATTTATTAATTTAAATTAATATAAATATTTTTTTATTGTAAAATATTTATTATACATTTAAAATATAAAAAAATATACATTTATATTTATAGGCCTAAGACATATTTTAGATTTTCAAGTGGGCCCTGGGTTGGTAAAGTTTGGGAACCCCTGGTCTGAACCCCTGATTAGAAGACAATCTCAATTTTCAAGGGAACATTACGTCTCCATACCATCATTCTTCTAAGCATGGTAGTACTTCTACTTTTTGCCACACAAATACTAGTATCTGTTTTGGAAGAGTGTACCTTACCCAAACCTAAAGGGGATTGCTTCTTCACGCTGCTGGCTTATAATACCTCCCTCGGTAAATGATTTCCCCCCTGCATGTAAATCTTGTAATCCCTGCACCAACCATGCACACCACCTGGCTGCGCCTCCCATATTTATTTTTTTAAAGAGGAAAATGCTGACCTACAATGGAATCCACTTCCTCTTCCCATTGTAGACGCTGCTCAGATTGAAGCAGTAATGGCCACTTGCTCTAAGTGTTCGTCAGCTGCTGGCCAGCCCATCTAATGGAAGCTGAAGGCTCGGCCGCTCTTCCTCGGATTTGTTTCTCCGTGTCATGAGCACAGCTGGCAGGCATCTACACCAGAAAACAAGCTGTTTCCTTTCCATGAAGAAACATGCAATATCCCTTGTCTCTCGTAAGAACCAGGCCGTGTTCTCTGCACTGTGGACACTAGTCCGAGGTTGGCCAAGACGGCCCTGCAACACTGATTCATACAATTTAATGCAACGCCTGATTATCACCGCGGGAAGGACACGACGTTGTAACTGGGAGGACACGGCCTGAATTGTAATATGAGATGCTGCAGGGAGCTCATCAATCATAGTTTCAAGAATGTGAGCTCGCCGGGGAAGGAAATATGAAAGGGAAAAGGAGAGTCGGTCCTGAAAAGAAGACAACTTCTCATGGTGTTAAGCTTGAAGACGTTGCGGAATCGTCGTTACCACATGTAATCGTGTTATGTATACCATGCCGTTTAGTGTCAAGTCTATGGGCTAGAGGCTTTGTTAGGAACTGTACCAAGACCATCACTGCGGAGTCTGACAGAAAAGCTAGCCAAGCTACATCCGTTTTTTTTTATTCATTCATTCATTTTCTACCGCTTATCCTCACGAGGGTCGCGGGGGGTGCTGGAACCTATCCCAGCTGTCTTTGTCACAGGGCACATATAGACAAACAACCATTCACACTCACATTGCAATGCTCGAGTATTTAACACCCGAACTTGTTGGGGCCAGAGTAAACATGTTTGTCAACAAATTCAAAATTTACACGGATATTTATGTAAATATATCTTCTATATTAGCAAGATTGGATACTAGCAATAGTACTCGATCAACTCTGTTTTTTTTCCTCTGAACTACTTTGATACCCCAAAATTCCCTCTAAATCTGGCAGTCAATCAAAAAATCTAAATCATGGGAGACTGGTAATTTGCTCTGCACGTGACATTTCTTCAGGCTTCAGGTATGAACTTTTGAAAGTTTATAAGATATTGTTTTTGAATGTCGTTTCGTGGCTCCAGTCTATTTTCCCTTAGTGAGCGAGGAGGTAAAGGTTGCCGACCCCTGGCTTATGGGCTTATAAGTTCAAGGACCCAAATATTCCAATTCCATTGGGGTTATTTGCTCAAAGGGAAAGAATGTAACCTTTGTATACACCTCATTCCCAAAGAAAAGTGCCAATCCCAATGAATATATAATGGGATTCCCAGGGGTGGAATATTCCTTTCCCCAATCCGATTGAGGTATCTTGTACCCGCTCAAACGGAAAGTTGTCAGACTGCGTTCTTCTTCTTCTTCTGTTGTTTATTGGCGGTTGGCAAGCAGCTTTGGTGTGCATTAGCGCCATCTGTGGAACAGAATCTAAACCCTTCTATACGCCATTCACAAGTCCACTTTTATTCCAAAAGAAAATACATATCTATATAAAACATGTGCCCAGCTTCATGATCAAATATTAGCAAGATTGAACTTTATCTTTTCCTGTTCCCGGGTGCGTTCTTTCAGCCAATGCTGAGATATGACGTAACACGCAGCTCCAGACGTTCTTCACTTTTAAAAATGGAGGCCAGCAATCGGCACTGGACTGCTAAGGAAAGTTTGTTTTTGATTCAAACTAAATTCCAAGACTGGACGAAGGAAAAACTGGCAATACGGAGTTATTCCAACAAGTGGAAGAAAAACTCCAGGAAGTCGGTATCACGTGATGTTGGTGTTTACGTTTTACTGGGCATGCCCCATTGACTATTCTGGTTGATTATAGCGGCGCATGGAGACACGTGATTGGAATATTCCTTTCCATGGATACCATTGCTTTCGGAAAGGTCATTCGGAAAGATTCCATTCGGAAAAACGTGACTATTGTAAGCAGAAATAATCTGTTCCTAGAGTGAAGTTGCTGCCAGGACAAAACCTTTACTAACTGTATCCTCGTTTTTATATATCGTATTAAAGGGGACCTAGTATACTCATTTTTTCACCCTTTGTTTTGAGTTGTGGGCTCCTATAGAGCAGCTACACACAATAACCCGCATAGAAAACATTGCAAAATTTCCAAAATCTGCACCTATTCCAGGTGTATTTCCTTGGATTTGTGGCTCCCCCGCTGCCAAAATGGTCCACGCCCGCTCTGCTGTGATTGGTCACACTCAAGCGATTGGAATATTCCTTTCCATGGATACCATTGCCTTCGGAAAGGTCATTCGGAAAGAGAAAAACTCCTCATGTAAACGTGGCTGTAGAAACGTCAAGCTAAGGTCACGTTTCTATTCCACACCTCACCCCAAAAACGATTTACAAGAGGCTGTAATTGAGTTCCGCTGTCGTTTGGGATTGATCTTTCTATATATAGACACCAGGAGGCTAATTTGGTCAGGCCTGGTTGAGTGTCTCGTATGCGTTTTTACAGAGAACATTTTGAGGTGCCGTTCTCTGACTTTGGAGGCAAGGCTGTAGCAACTCTAAACTTGACCACTGCATCCATTAGTCTTTTCAAAACTTACAGTGAATCCAATCTGCATTGCATACTAATGCGAACGGGCTAAATGCTTTTTAGAGTCCTACAGGGGAATAAGTGGTTTTGAAGAAAAATGTCATGTTCATCTTTTTCATTGTGTCACACATACAGTATATGTTCTGCACATGCTTGTAGATTCTTTTAGTTGTGTGCGTTTTTTTGTAGTGTTCAGCATCCTGGAGGCGGCTGTCGCTTCTCTTTCTGGTTTCTTCCCTTTTTCCTTCTCCAGACACCCTAACTTCTTTTCCCTTTCTCATTGCTGTCTGGGAAGCTTCATAGGGTCTTCATTGGGATGAGTCTGCCCCCCCCCTAAAAAGGACAGGACAGTGACTGCTTCCAAGTTTATAATTAATTCATACACGGCTGGTCGGAGTTTATTCTGCTTCTTGTCGCTGCCCATTTCTTCCCCGAAAAAAGTTTTCAGTGCAAAAGTTAATGGCTGTGAGAGGAACATTTGTTGGTTGACGCAATAGGATGTGGGCAGGACTGCCGTTATTAGGCCGAGAAACATAATGACATCCTCATCGTTCTGGTGCTGTAGACTGTGCCAGTGTTATTTTTGGCGCAAAAAGCTTGAACATCTGCTATCAGATTTCAGATGACTTTTTTTGTTATGAATAATGAATGGCTAAAGAAGACACTTATTGCTAATTGCTGGCAAGTTTCCATCTGAAGGATGATTTTTACAGAATGTGGTGGTTGTGGCCAGTCTGACTCCCAACAGCGTGATCTCTGGACGATGTGTAGCTTTGTTGCTAATGAGCTTTGTTTGAACACACCTGTGTCTGGCTGTTGGGCTCGCTAAACAAGGCTGATGCCGTCTTTATACAGCAGCCTTTATGCTGTCTTTTTTGCCGTTCACTCCCGCTATGCAGCCTCTCCTCCTTTGTATCTCTGCAAGGATAGCGTAGGGGTGCTCAAAGATAACAGCTTTGGGGTCGGTATGGCCCAAAAAACAATACAAGTAATAAATAAAGCACTATTAAATGCTAAAAATGCCGCAGAAGATTTAGCTAGCTTGCACTCAGGCGGCGCCATCTTGAAACGTCAGACCTCTGCGTCAAATCAAATCTATATCGATATGAATGATATGCTTTTTTAAAAAATATTGTGCTTTAAAGAAATATCGATATTTTAAAAATATCGATATATCACCCAGCCATAGTATTGGTGATAAAAGTTACCACATACATCAGGCACTATATCAATGTCAAATCAGCAAGATAGATGGAAATTGGAACTGTGTATTAATAAAGCCCATTAAACGTTCCATTAGATACAATGTTACAATTACTATTCGGAAAATAAATGCATCATCATATCAGGGGAGGAGCTCCAGACAACACTCCAAAGTCTTGGTGAACATTGCTCTAGAGGACACATTAATTATTACTATTACTAGTAATAATTACTAACTAAATTACTAACTATTAAGACATCATTAAAAGGTCACTTTTGCATAATAGGGGAACTTTAAGATAAATATTCGAATACTTTTTACATTATTATTATTATTATTGCGCCTTTTAGTGTTACCATAGCACAAGAACTTTGCTCAGGGTGTTCAAACAGGTGTCAATTCGTTTTTTTTTTATCAAACTCATCAATAAGCTGCTGTTTTTCAGGATAAATGTGCATGCTGTTATTTATTATGATTTTTTTTTAAAGAACCTGACGCTTCAAAACTGCTTCAACTGGCATTGTGCGTGCATTGAGTTTGACGAGAATTGAAAGTGTCTGTGCAATTACTCCATTGCACGCACGAGGAATTGCTCTGCATCGTTCCCCTCGTTCACTCACCATGTGCATGTCGGCTTTGAAATAACGAGTCAAAAGCAGCCGAGTCAGAATGTGACAGTGCAGCCTTTTTTTTTTCATTTTTTATAGCGGAGACAGTACTTCTTCCCCTTCAAAAATAAGTGACACAGAGGAGAAAGTCACTGTTAATAATCAAAAGCCGTATTAGCGCGCGTGGAAAGGCTGCTTGAGGTGCCAGGCGTGCTATAGTCTTCATTTGGGGACTTTTCTGACTGCGGAGGAGCTCCGAAATTGCACATCAGCTGTTGTGCTGTGGGTGCCCTCTACATCACTTCCACCCCGCGGTGCTTTTATTATACACCTTCCTAGGTGTGTAATTATCATGTGTCATCCAAGAGTGATGATGAGTGTAGGCACGAGCGCTAGTAGCCTCACTGCTGTTTCCTCTGAGAATAAGACAGTGGCCACAAATGATTGGATTAGTGTGCCCCCCCCTCACTTCCTCTTAGCATAATCCCCTTTTCCCATGTGTGCCGATGCGGGCGTGTGTGCGTTTGCGTCTCTTTCTGTCCGTGAACATCCGGGACGAGACGCAGGTTGGTTGCGCACTAGTGTGGGATGCAGAGATGATGCATTTGTGAGGGCTGGAGATGTTTAAGCTCCGTACTCTGGGAGGTGGCCCTCTGTGTGTGTGTGTGTGTCTTTGACAATGGCACTCTTTACAAGTGTATTTTAGAAGCTTTTGGTGAAATATAGGCTGGTAATAGCAGAATATAAAAATAACCTATGTATTTGACCGAGAATACATGAATAATATTCATTCATTTTGGACCACTTTTCCTCACAAGGGTCGCGGGGGGTGCTGGAGCCTATCCCAGCTGTCTTGGGGCACTCTGGTAGTTTTGTCATGGAACCAAAGGCTTCCGAGAAAAGATCACATACATAAAATAAGGACTTCATTGGGCAGTTTTTGTGAAATATCATTGTAAGAATACAAATATTCCAATTTATTATTCATGTAGGGGTTGCATGGTGGATGAGTGTTTAGCGCACAGACCTCATAGCTAGGAGACCCGAGTTCAATTCCACCCTCGGCCATCTCTGTGTGGAGTTTGCATGTTCTCCCCCGTGCATGCGTGGGTTTTCTCCGGGTACTCCGGTTTCCTCCCACATTCCAAAAACATGCTAGGTTAATTAGCCACTCCAAATTGTCCAAAGGTATGAATGTGAGTGTGAATGGTTGTTTGTCTATATGTGCCCTGTGATTGGCTGGCCACCAGTCCAGGGTGTACCCCGCCTCTCGCCCCGAAGACAGCTGGGATAGGCTCCAGCACCCTCTGCGACCCTCGTGAGGATAAGCGGTAGAAAATGAATGAATGGATGAACATTATTAGAGACCTCTTGACATGAAATAACACCCCTATAGTCACTTTTATACACATTTATAGTAAACATAACAGAAAATAATACATATAAGGCATAAACAATTAAGACATAAATAATATTTAAATTTTTTGGAATGTTTATGTTCGGTTCCTCCCACATTCCAAAAACATGCTAGGTTAATTAGCGACTCCACATTGTCCATAGGTATGAATGTGAGTGTGAATGGTTGTTTGTCTATATGTGCCCTGTGATTGGCTGGCCACCAGTCCAGGGTGTACCCCGCCTCTCGCCCCAAGACAGCTGGGATAGGCTCCAGCACCCTCCGTGACGAGAAAATGAATGAATGAATGAACATTATTAGAGACCTCTCAACATGAAATAACACCCCTATAGTCACTTTTATACACATTTATAGTAAACATAACAGAAAATAATACATATAAGGCATAAACAATAAAGACAGGGTGTACCCCGCCTCTCGTCCCAAGACAGCTGGGATAGGCTCCAGCACCCTCCCTTGTGAGGATAAGCAGTAGAAAATGAATGAATGAATGAACGGACCATACCAACTACCAGACAGTACGTGTGAATGCAAGTCCGCTTGTTGTCGTTTACATGAACCAAGCAAACCATGCTAACAGCACACATGCCAGAGCTCCTTTTAACCGAACCAAACAAGAACCTACTGGTAACAGTAGACAAATGCGAGGCTTTATTAAGCAAAGAAATAAAGCACACGGGATCGACGTAAGTGATGATTGCGGGTCTGAGGTACAGGACTGCAGTTGAAGGTCTGCAGGGTTTGGTGTGTCATTGCCAGCCTCTCTAAAAAAGCCCACAGAGCGACAGGCACTTTGAAGTCTGGTAGAGCTGTTTAAATCCTGCCTGAAAAGACGCACACAAGCACAGAGAGGAGACGTAAGAGAAGGCTCGGAGGAAGATGACGGAGGAAGGAGGTTACAATGTAATCAGAAGAGCAACTTTGCCTGGAAAGATGGCGGGCGGTGCGAGTGTTTGCGGTGCTCGGCTGCATGAGTAATACAGTATGTATCCAGCAGTTTGGAGATGAGTCGCAGTAACATGAGAAGTAGTGATGTAGCAGCGCTGCAGTTCTCTGGCAGATTAGAGCTCTGACTTCACAGCGAAGTAAAACGGGAATCGGGGCCTGAGTCAGAATTAGACAGCGGATCCTTTTACCGAATGTATCCCGTAACAAGCTCTATGCTGTATTTATATTTACATTTTCTCAAAGTCATGCTGAACCCTGAGACATACCCTGGAGGTCTGAGCATACTCTCTCAGGAAAAGTATTTTTCCTAATGCTGGCCTCAAATAACTTTTATTTGGGGTTCTAAAGGTACCAGGTTCCTGCATCCATTCCAGAATTTTTCCAGCAGTGCCATATCTGAGCATTAAGTGCAATTTCCAAATTGTCCATAGCTAACCAATTTCAGATAGAAATAAGTTTTTATCTATAATAAGTGTACCTTTGAAAGATAATTGTAATGTTTTTAATACGCATGTAAACATGGGACTGGATAATATGTTTGCTTAATTGTAAAAAAAAATGAACAAAAGAAACAAACTACAGTAAAGTCTCGTTATATCGATATTGTCGGGAGTCGGAAAAAATATCGATATAACCGGACTGTCGATATATCCGATCCTGCGCCGAACTGCATTAAAAGTGGGCAATAATGCACTCGAGATTGTTCTATAGTATAGAACAATGTCGAGCAGCTTAAATCAATCTTTGCTTAAGGATTTCAATACCAAAAAAGAACACGGCGAACGGCTGCTTCCAGTCAACTTTATTTTTCACACTTCCACCACCAGAGCGCAGCACACACACCGATTCCCTCCCGCACTTCCTGGTTCACAGGTCATGCTCAACCCGCCCCACATAGCTGGCCAAACAGAAAGAACAGGAAGTGTGAAAAATAAAGTTGACTGGAAGCAGCCGTTCGCCGTGTTCTTTTTTGGTATTGAAATCCTTAAGCAAAGATTGATTTAAGCTGCTTTTGTATCGATATAAGCAGACCAAATTGGCTGGCGGGAGATGAAAAGGGCATCGGAGTAACCGGATTATCATAATAACCGTAATTATATCATAAAAGACTAGAAATTTGCCGGGAAATGAAAATAGTATCGTAATAAGTAGTAATTCGTTTTAACCGATATCGATATAACCAGACTTTACTGTATTTACCAGTATTCATTGGTAAGGTAAACTGTCCATTGTCTGCAGTTAGCAAACTTGGCACCAGCGTCCACAGCACCAGCTGTGCCTCTGACAAAGTGTGTCTGACAAAAGTCTACAATGGATTGTCACGAGGTGGGTGCTTTGGTGGTGGTATCATGCCCAGTACAGGCCTCAAAGGACCCGAAAGGACATTCCAAAGGCATTGGGTCCTCGCGTAGTCATCACATCCAAGAATTCGTGGTCCAGTCTTTGGTTTCCAGTTTTCACATTGTAGCAATTTCGCTTTAGAACATTTTTTTGTGCTTTCTTCTTGATATTTATTGCCAGTCATAATCTTGATTTCCCAGTCTAATAAGAAGGTCAACCAAACAAAACTCTTAAATATTTTTTTCCCCAGGAAATGATTGCCTTGTTGAATTCATCTTAAGCAATCATTATACTCTCTTGTACCCCTGATAAGCTAACTTCTTATTCCTGGAACCATTGCAGTTACTTTGGAGTCCAGCAATTACTGATCGCTTTTTCACTTCCTGTGTTTACCTGTTACCATTATTTAATAAGTTCAGAAAAATAAACATCAGATCGGTAGCTTATGCAACTAGAGGCTGTCACTCAACCAGTACAACCTGGGCATACCTCTATATACACAATAAAAAGATTGTTACATGTAAATATAAAATACAGAGCTGACATTTAGACTGTCCATTCATTTTCAATGAGGAAAAAAAGTCATAAAATATTGAACGATGGAAAAAGTGGAAATAAAACCAAAGTCCTGACAGATCGCCAACATCTTGAATATCAGCAGAATGTGTGTCGGAAAGTCACTGCAGACGTGTTGACATTGACATACAGTACATGCCGCTGATGTTGAAATAAATCATAATCATTTCTTATATTGCTTTTGTATTATTTCTGCCTGAAAATCCCAGGCAATGGCTAATTTATCTTTCATATTGTGCTGCATTTAGGTAAGTAAAGATAATCATGATACGGTGCATTATGAATGATGCTCATTATATCTCTGCCTGGAGAGATATATTATATTTTCCAGCAGGACTGCAGTGTTTAGGAATGAGCAATGCTAATAATGAGCGCTAAATAATTACAAAGCACTTAGCTTATTATCTAAAACCAGTTATAACATGCACCCCCTCCACGACCCCCACCCCCTTGTTGTATTCCCTGGAGTTTTATCAGTGAACACACTAGGTGGAGAGGGAGTTTTAGCCCTCTTACGGTCTTGAAAGCCATTTCCAACATCGTCGTGATATTTAAAGATATTGCTTCAATGGAGCCGGCGTGCAGATAAATCTATCCTTTGGCCGAAATATGATGTTTTCCTTTCAGAATCAATATAATAATATTCCATTTGAGTTCCACGTCAGATTTTATAACCTGGTAAGTGCAGTGGACAGGGGTGTTGGGGTATGGGGGGTGGTTGTGGACACAAAAATGAAGTTATGTCATACTTACCTTTTTCAATTTGGGTCACTGTAGTCGCTCTGTCCCAGTCCATCCCATTCAAAGATTGGAAATGGGATTTGAAAAAGGAAATACAAGATTTGAGGGAATTAGATTAGCATGTGAGTGGACTGCAATTGACTGCGGAATGAAATAAAACGCACCCTATCATATTTCAGCAACCGTTTTCATTACAGTATGTCTTCTCAATGCACAATACTATATCAATGAAACTCACAAATACTTGAGAGTAGTCTGTGTACAGCTTGTATAGCAGTATAGATTCATTAGCCACGTATACATGGACCCAAATATTCCAATTCCATTCGGGTTATTTACTCAACGGAAAGAATGTAACCTTTGTATACACCTCATTCCCAAAGAAAAGTGCCAATCCCAATGAATATGTAATGGGATTCCCAGGGGTGGAATATTCCTTTCCCCAATCCGATTGAGGTATCTTGTACCCACTCAAACGGAAAGTTTCCTCCCCCATTGGCCACTCCAAATTGTCCATAGGTATGAATGTGAGTGTGAATGGTTGTTTGTCTATATGTGCCCTGTGATTGGCTGGCCACCAGTCCAGGGTGTACCCCGCTTCTCGCTCGAAGACAGCTGGGATAGACTCGAGCACCCCCGCCACCCACGTGAGGATAAGCGGCAGAAAATGAATGAATGAATGAACATTATTAGAGACCTCTCGACGTGAAATAACACCCCTATAGTCATTTTTACACACATTTATAGTAAACATAACAGAAAATAATACATATAAGGCATAAGCAATTAAGACATAAATAATATTTACATTTTTTGGAATGTTTATGTTCGGTTCCTCCCACATTCCAAAAACATGCTAGGTTAATTAGCCACTCCAAATTGTCCATAGGTATGAATGTGAGTGTGAATGGTTGTTTGTCTATGTGTGCCCTGGGATTGGCTGGCCACCAGTCCAGGGTGTACCCCGCTTCTCGCTCGAAGACAGCTGGGATAGGCTCCAGCACGACCCTGGTGGGAATATGCGGTATAAAATGAATTAATAAATGCATGTTTTGACAGTAAATCTATACGGCTGGCTCTATACAACCTGCACACAGTCTACTCTGAAGTTTATCCATGTTTCATTTCTATATTATGGTCCCCGATGTTACAACGTAATAAAAATGCATGCTACAGTGTTTGTGCTCGTTGAACCCGCAAACGAGCAGCGCTGTTGTCCATTTTTCTTCCATAGGCTCTTATTAAAGTGCGTACTGTACACACATTCACACAACCGGACTTCCACTAATGACTTAGGATGAACAAGAGGTTACTGTGCGAGGAGGAGAGGATGTAGAAGATAAAAAGCTGTGTGGTGAATTATTAATGCTCAAGCATTGTGTCCGCCGCCTCATAAGGACTCACACGCACACACAGCTGCACGCCGCAGTTGTTTGTGCAGACAGGAAATGGCATACTTGTCGCTCTGTCTGGATTTCGGGCATGTGTAACTGCTCTGTTGTGTCCGTTCCCAAAAGAGGGGAGTGTGTGTGTGTGTGTGTGTGTGTGTTTCCACGTTAGCTGAATAGTGAATGTTGTGCGAGTCTATTGGGTGCGCATGAGGCAACATTCACACGCTGCCTGCCAGCAAACACTGCAACAATGTAGCAAACCCCGCTTTCATGTATGCAATATTCAGCATTCAGTTTGCTATATTAATGTGTGCAATTTGTTGCCATCCATTTGTCATTAAATGAAAACATGACTTATTTATTCACAGTAGAGACTAAAATATGTAAAGGGTTAGTCTTTTATTGGTTACGTTTATCACCGTGGTGGTTTTTATTACCCTCCCTCGGCAGCGTACATGTATGCATACGTTTAAAGCGATGAGCAGGATTGGATGGCAGCTGTTAAAAAAGCCAAAGTGAATAATTCAAGTGTTAAGCTGCGCTTAGAAGCAGCGTGTACGTGCACACCTCAGCCTCGCTCCGGAGAATGTGTACCTGCAGATGTTGATTTCACTTCCTGCGAAGAGGTGTGGTGCGCAAACACGACCGGCGCTAAATATTTTAGCCTGCAGTTTTGTAACGCATGTTCTCCATCTCTACCAGGTTCCGCTGTGGTTGTGTTTTGTTTTTTTTTTACATACAGTATGTTATATTGAAATTGTTTTTTCCCTCTAATATTAAGTTATCCTCGTGAAATTACATGTTTTTTATTTTTTTAAATTTTTTATTGTTTTATTTTAAAAAAATTATATATACATATTGCATATATACATTGCACATACACTTCAATCATTCCCTTTTAGCTAAATTGTGTGTGGAATAGTTTTTACTATTAACGTTTGGTAAAAGTAAATGTGTTTTTTGTTTTTTACATAAAGTATATTATATTGAAATCGTTTTTTCCCTCTAATATTACGTTATCCTCGTAAAATTACATGTTTTCCTCTTTAGATCGCAACTTAATATGTTGGTAATGGTAATGGTTTAATTTCATTTGAACATGCATCAGATTACAATTGAGTGCATCCCATAATCAGTTCCCAGTTCCACATGTCCAAAAGGAGTAGGAAGAAGCAAAGCTTATTAAATCCTACCCCTCCATCTGGTACTTTTACAATCACTAACTGTTACATTTGTTCACTTCCTGCCTGTCTAATATAATTTAAGTTTCTTTATTTATGTATTTATGTAATTTTTTAATTGAATTTTTTGTATTTTTTAATGTGTAATTTCTAAAATGTACATTTTTTTTAATTTTCTTAATTTAATTTTTTTTTTAATTTTACATTTAATTTTTTTTTCAATTTTTTCAATTTTTACATTTTTTTGTATTTAAAAAACAGCTCCACATGTCCAAAAGGAGTAGGAAGAAGCAAAGCTTATTAAATCCTACCCCTCCATCTGGTACTTTTACAATCACTGTTACATTTGTTCACTTCCTGCTTTCCATAATACAGTTTGGTTTTTTTTTAATATGAATTTTTAAATTTTGTAATTTTTTGTTGTTTCTCCAATTTACACACGTGCTTGCCCGAACCCGGAAAGATTGTACATGCTTAATCTCCAGTGGGTGTGGTGCGCAAACACGACCGGCGCTAAATATTTTAGCCTGCAGTTTTGTAACGCATGTTCTCCATCTCCCGGTTTTTCTCCAGCAGGTACCGCCGTGGCCCAGAGAGTGGTGACGGTGCAGAGCGGGCCGCTCATCCGGACCGAAGGCTCCCACGTGACCATCTGGTGCAACGTGACGGGCTACAAGGAAGGCATAGAGCAGGACTTTGAGTGGTCCATGTACCTGCCGTCGGCGCCGGACCGGGAGATCCGCATCGTGAGCACGGCCCAGCCCAACTACGCCTACGCCGTCTACGGCCAGAGAGTGAACAGCAAAGATATTTACGTGGAGAGGCTGAGTCGAGACTCGGCCCTGCTGCACATCACTAAAGTGCAGGCCAAAGACCAGGGCCTGTTTGAGTGTTACACGCCCAACACGGACGGTCGCTACCTGGGCTCTTACAGCGCACGCACCAACCTCACCGGTAAGTTTCAAACACAACACATTCCCAGATTTTGGATATATTTGGACAAATACACGCCTTAGCATCACTGATGGTTGGGCGCCTTTTGTGGTGTTGCCGTTGGTGCAAGCACATGAGCAGACATATGTCCAAACATTTGGTCACCATTCCTAAACAAATGCCAGCTGAACAGTGTGTTGCTGTGAGTATGACTGGAATGCCATCAACTGTGAGAGCTTGGTTCAACTAATATTCACTCTGGTACGCTGGCGGCCTCACCTGTTCGCCATCTTACAACTGACATATCGGACCACAGTGTGTCCATCCAGGAGGCCGGCACAGCTGCCAGAGTCGGGAACTCCCTTCCATTTCTGGCGTCACGATGAATGCAGACCTTTGCTGACCTTTCTACAAGCGGTCATTTTGGGGGAATTTTGCCCATCATTCTCAATCCTTATGTGAAACATGAAAACATACTGTATTTGTGCATTATAATACCAGAAGTTAATACGAGGTAGCTAACAATGCAACGTCATTGGCTACTTTGGTGGTAAAGGTGGTAATGGTTTTATTTCATTTGAACATGCATCAGATTACAATTAAGTGCATCCCATAATAAGTTCCCAGTTCCACATGTCCAAAAGGAGTAGGAAGAAGCAAAGCTTATTAAATCCTACCCCTCCATCTGGTACTTTTACAATCACTAACTGTTAATTTGTTCACTTCCTGCCTTTCTAATATAATTTAAGTTTTTTTTATTTATGTATTTATGTAATTTTTTTAATTGAATTTTTTTTTAAATTTGTAATTTTTTTCTTAATTTTAAAATTTGTTAAAATTTTTTGCATTTTATTAATTTTTTTATTTTTTCAATTTTTTCAATTTTTAAATTTTTTTTATTTAAAAAACAGTTCCACATGTCCAAAAGGAGTAGGAAGAAGCAAAGCTTATTAAATCCTACCCCTCCATCTGGTACTTTTACAATCAGTAACTGTTACATTTGTTCACTTCCTGCTTTCCATAATACAGTTTGTTTTTTTTTTATTTTTTTTTTATTTTGTAATTTTTTTCTTAATTTTAAAATTTGTTAAAATTTTTTGCATTTTATAATTTTTTTTATTTTTTTCAATTTTTAAATTCATTCATTCATTCATTTTCTACCGCTTTTTCCTCAAAAAAACAGTTCCACATGTCCAAAAGGAGTAGGAAGAAGCAAAGCTTATTAAATCTTACCCCTCCATCTGGTACTTTTACAATCACTAACTGTTACATTTGTTCACTTCCTGCTTTCCATAATACAGTTTAAGTTTTTTTTTAATTTTTTTTTTATTTTGTAATTTCTTTCTCCAATTTACACACACGCTTGTCCGAACGCGGAAAGATTGTACATGCTTAAACTCCAGTGGGTGTTTTGCAAAGCACATTGAGCTGTGTAAGATGGGTTCAAACCAACATCCGGTTTTAATAACAGATTTGTGTTGTTCCTGCGGTTGTTTGTCACAGTGACAGAATTCACCCCAGCAGTTGTATTGGCTGTGAATGTGGCCCCGCTACTGATAGTGCAAGGTATTTATAGACCCTTTCCCACCCGTATCTGTAACCTCTTAACCTACTTTTTAGAAGTCAGGGCCACAGAGTCCCATCGTCCTCTGTCATTGTTCTCTGACGTTTTTGTTTTTTTTTTGTGATCCAAGAACAGCTGCACGCCTTCTAGAAGCCATGGGGACAAATGAGGCCATGACACGCTCACAGCCTGTTCTCTGCTATTCCGATGCCATTTATCAGCCCTTGACTCTTTCTCGAATGTGTTTAGCTTCTTTTGATCGTGCAGCCCTTTTATGAAGGGAGTGTATTACAAAGACTTCCATGCACGAGGAAGCTCGGGGTCATAGATTTTGGCATTTGGCCAAAAGGGAAAAATAAACCTCTTGGGTACGTTACCAATCAGAGTTCATCCACAGTAAGTCAGGGGTCTCCAACCAGTAGATCATGAGCTGCCAATTCGCTCGCCTTTGTTTGTAGTTAGGAAGCACTTTGGGAGTGTGACCAATCACAGCAGAGCGGGTGTGGACCGTTTTGGCAGCGGGGGAGGCACAAATCCAAGGGAATATACCTGGAATAGGTGCAGATTCTGGAAATTTTGCAACGTTTTTTATGCAGGTTATTGTGTGTAGCTGCTCTATAGGAGCCCACAACTCAAAACAAAGGGTGAAAAAATGAGTATACTATGTCCCCTTTAATACGATATATAAAAACGAGTATACAGTTAGTAAAGGTTTTGTCCTGGCAGCAACTTCACTCTAGGAACAGATTATTTCTGCTTACAATAGTCACGTTTTTCCGAATGGAATCTTTCCGAATGACCTTTCCGAAAGCAATGGTATCCATGGAAAGGAATATTCCAATCGCGTGTCTCCATGCGGCGCTATAATCAACCAGAATAGTCAATGGGGCATGCCCAGTAAAACGTAAACACCAACATCACGTGATACCGACTTCCTGGAGTTTTTCTTCCACTTGTTGGAAAAACTCCGTATTGCCAGTTTTTCCTTCGTCCAGTCTTGGAATTTAGTTTGAATCCAAAACAAACTTCCCTTAGCAGTCCAGTGCCGATTGCTGGCCTCCATTTTTAAAAGTGAAGAACGTCTGGAGCTGCGTGTTACGTCATATCTCAGCATTGGCTGAAAGAACGCACCCGGGAACAGGAAAAGATAAAGTTCAATCTTGCTAATATTTGATAATGAAGCTGGGCACATGTTTTATATAGATATGTATTTTCTTTTGGAATAAAAGTGGACTTGTGAATGGCGTATAGAAGGGTTTAGATTCTGTTCCACAGATGGCGCTAATGCACACCAAAGCTGCTTGCCAACCGCCAATAAACAACAGAAGAAGAAGAAGAACGCAGTCTGACAACTTTCCGTTTGAGCGGGTACAAGATACCTCAATCGGATTGGGGAAAGGAATATTCCACCCCTGGGAATCCCATTATATATTCATTGGGATTGGCACTTTTCTTTGGGAATGAGGTGTATACAAAGGTTACATTCTTTCCGTTTGAGCAAATAACCCCAATGGAATTGGAATATTTGGGTTCATGTATACGTGGCTACTGTTTCTGATTGGGAAAACTAGGATAAGTTTTCCAACTTTGAACAAAGTGCAGGTCAAGCAGTGTCCTGAAAGACTGTGTTGCCATTAGAGGTTCCGCTGTACAATGAATGATGGGTAGAGGATGTACAGGATGTACAGGACAGGAAACTTTTTGATGAATTGATAACCTGGACGCTATCCAGCATGATTTCAGGAGAGTGCTATTCCTACTTTGCGTGTTTTCTTTGCAAAGATGCTATCTGCATTCCAAAGTGAGTAAACTATCAGTAGATCATCAGTCTGTGCCCTTTAGGATGCTAAACTTAGATCAATCAAATAAAAAATGGAACTCTCCTCAGTCCGCTGTGCCGTGTGCATTTGCTTTGGGCACTGCAGTAACATCCATGAGAATTTTTGTAATTGGCTATCACAGCACACATACAAGATTATTTCCGCTAAGTCACAGAGGAGGGGTGTTAAACAGCGGGAACATCACCTTCACTTAATGCTGGAGAAGGTTGCATTTCACTTTTGGTTTAGGGTTTTTGCATCTGAAATGTTGAATTAATGTCCCTGATGGGAACGCGGATTTGTCGATGGCTTTCGGAATGCATCGGAGAGCAATCGGTCAGATTAAATATGACAATTCTGTGACAGCAGCCATGGTCCCATTTTATGCTGTTTTTTCAACTATTTTAAATTAGCCTTGGTTAAAATCTAGACTTGATGCTGGAATTTAGATCATTTTATATCATTTTACAGGCTGCACGGCGCTCGAGTGGTTAGCGTGCAGGCCACACAGCTAGGAGATCCAAGTTCTATCCCACCCTTGGCATCGTCTCCCCGTACAAAAAGTATGAATTTGTTGAGAATTTTATTTTTTATTTGTGAATTTATTACTTAGTTGTAATTGTATTTATATTATTTAAGTATATAAATGCGTGTGGTTAGAGCGCAGACCTCACAGCTAGGAGACCCGGGTTCAATTCCACTTTCGGACATCTCTGCGTGGAGTTTGCATGTTCTCCCCGTGCATGCGTGGGTTTGACTCCGGTTTCCTCCCACATTCCAAAAACATGCTAGGTTAATTAGCCACTCCAAATTGTCCATAGGTATGAATGTGAGTGTGAATGGTTGTTTGTCTGTATGTGCCTTGTGATTGGCTAGCCACCAGCTGGCATAGGCTCCAGCACCCCCGCGACCCTTGTGAGGATAAGCGGTAGAAAATGAAAGAATGTTATTTTCCTGGAAACACGTCATTTTGTGTGTTTGTAGCTTTAATGCTAATGTGCTAATGTGTTTGTCCCCGCCTCTCTCTGACAGTGTGTGGCCCAAAGCAAGGCTTTTGTGTGTTTGTATCACATACAACAACGTAACATAAGGGTAGCGACAAGAGGACACAAACACTAGCAACATTAGCATAGCTTTGTGAGCTACAGCGCTAAAATTCCATGACTTTTTAACACCAACTTCATGCTGTGTTAACCTATTTGCTGAAGAACAAAATGATGACAGCTGACAGTTGACTGATGGGTACCTGATAGCGTTCCTAGCTTTATTTTAAGATATGCAGTGAAGTCTGTTTGTTTTTGTTTTTGTTTACAAAGCTCCTCCGTGATCTGGTGGGTATTTGCACATACTTTTTTTTCAGGAGCAAACAAGTGAGGGAGATGATAGATTTGTTTTTGGTTTGCTGCTAATAACCAGCCTCTGGAGACATACAATTTGATACAATCTGGGTATCGTTTACGTATTATCCGATACCGGTGCCAAATTGGTGCTGATGCTTTAACGGTGCCCAAACTGGTGCTTTAGTTTAGTTTAGTTCATTAAGATCCCCATTAGCTGCTGAAATAGCAGTAGCTGTTCTTACTGGGGTCTAAACACTTTTTAAGAAGAGCTATTTTTACATCGAATATGCACATGTGTAACATGCGAGACAAAAGGAGTACACACATACATGACAAACAAATTCATAAATGGGAAATCCGTCATCCGTCAACATTGCTGCATTTTCCCTATCCAAAAAATACACATCTAATTCAAAATAAATCATGCAATTTCATAGTATTTTTCACTTTTTCCCAACAGTCCAATGGGTTCAATCCTCCCCCTGAGGACTCTAAGTGGGTTTCGAATACACGATAATGGAATCTTAATCTTAAAGAACCAAATTATAGAATGAGAACCAGATTGTTTATTCCTGACAACAATACCTAATACAGACATCCCTGTATGCCTACAAGTAAGCGGGTCTTATTACAGCGTAGCTTTCACCACATCCTTGCTAGCAGCCAACCACCGCTGAGGGGTGGTACTTCCCACTCTCGGCCGGATGGATAAAAAAAATATAAGCAAGTGCTTGTTTGTTAATCCTAGATTCAAGAGTCATGGAATCGAAGTTCATGTGATGACCTGCTTGGGTTGGAACGCTGATGTCCAGAATTTGGTCGTCCATGAAAGCGCATCGCTGGCTATGAGCGTGATTGGTGGATAATGAGGAAGTGTTGTGTTGCTGCTGCGGAGCACGACGGAGGAACGTGTGTGGGAGTTGAAGAATATTGTGTTGGAAGTGTGCACTGCTGTTGGCGTGTTAAAGTCGGCCATGAAGTTTAAAAAAAAAAAAAAACAAACCTGTCAGACTCGGTGTGTCTCTGTCGGGATGTGACGTAACTTGCACAGTATCACCTGCGAGTACTTGTTGCATTGATTTAGTATCTAGTATTTAGTAAATGTGTCTACGATACTTAGCTTTTTGGGACTTGTGCTATTATTTTGGTATACATCCCTACATTTGATACTTTTATTTGAAGATGTTTATCAATGGTGGTATATTGAGAAAATACGATATTGTGAATAGCTAACTCAACTAACAGTTGGTTGATTAGCAGTCAGCAATACAAGCGAGCTACCTCAGCATCAACGGAAGCGGCTGTGAATTAGCATATCCTAATGAGATATATGCATATGTGGCATGTCTATTGTACAGCTCAGGCTTTATGAAGTCAAGTTATTAGCATATTCATTTCATTCATTTCCTTGCAGATGTCCCAAGCACACAAATCACGCTTGGAGGTGACTTCCGGTTTCCACGTATTAGCAAGCTAATAGCATGGTCAAAGGGGCGTTTTGTAGTGAGGAGAAGATCATTGGGACCCCCCCCCCATTAAGGACATAGCAAACAGCTGCTATGTATTCCATCCTTCCATCCTTCCTTCCTTCCTTCCATCCATCCATCCATCCTTCCTTCCTTCCTTCATTAGATCATTAGGACCCAGTCCCCCCCCATTAAGGACGTAGCAAACAGCTGCTACGTATTCCATCCTTCCATCCATCCTTCCTTCCATCCATCCATCCATCCTTCCTTCTTTCCTTCCTTCCTTCCTTCCTTCCTTCTTTCCTTTCTTCCTTCCTTCCTTCATTAGATCATTAGGACCCAGTTCCCCCCCATTAAGGACATAGCAAACAGCTGCTACGTATTCCATCCATCTATCCTTCCATCCTTCCATCCTTCCATCCTTCCATCCTTCCATCCTTCCGTCCATCCTTCCTTCCTTCCTTCCTTCCTTCCTTCATTAGATCATTAGGACCCAGTTCCCACCCATTAAGGACATAGCAAACAGCTGCTACGTATCCCATCCTTCCATCCTTCCATCCTTCCTTCCATCCTTCCTCCCTTCCTTCCATCCATCCATCCTTCCTTCCTTCCTTCCTTCCTTCCTTCATTAGTTCATTAGGACCCAGTTCCCCCCCATTAAGGACATAGCAAACAGCTGCTACGTATTCCATCCTTCCTTCCTTCCATCCATCCTTCCTTCCTTCCATCCTTCCTTCCATCCATCCTTCCTTCCTTCCTTCCTTCATTAGATCATTAGGACCCAGTTCCCCCCCATTAAGGACATAGCAAACAGCTGCTACGTATTCCATCCTTCCTTCCATCCATCCTTCCTTCCTTCCATCCTTCCATCCTTCCTTCCATCCATCCTTCCTTCCTTCCTTCCTTCATTAGATCATTAGGACCCAGTTCCCCCCCATTAAGGACATAGCAAACAGCTGCTACATATTCCATCCATCCTTCTATCCATCCATCCATCCTTCCTTCCTTCCTTCCTTCATTCATTCCTTCCTTCATTCCTTCATTCCTTCATTCCTTCCTTCATTAGATCATTAGGACCCCGTTCCCCCCATTAAGGACATAGCAAACAGCTGCTACTTATTCCATCCATCCTTCCTTCCTTCCTTCCTTCCTTCCTTCCTTCCTTCCTTCCTTCCTTCATTAGATCATTAGGACCCCGTTCCCCCCATTAAGGACATAGCAAACAGCTGCTACTTATTCCATCCATCCTTCCATCCATCCTTCCTTCCTTCCTTCCTTCCTTCCTTCCTTCATTAGATCATTAGGACCCCGTTCCCCCATTAAGGACATAGCAAACAGCTGCTACTTATTCCATCCATCCATCTTCCTTCCTTCCTTCCTTCCTTCCTTCCTTCCTTCCTTCCTTCCTTCCTTCCTTCCTTCCTTCCTTCATTAGATCATTAGGACCCCGTTCCCCCCATTAAGGACATAGCAAACAGCTGCTACTTATTCCATCCATCCTTCCATCCTTCCATCCATCCTTCCTTCCTTCCTTCCTTCCTTCCTTCCTTCCTTCCTTCCTTCCTTCCTTCCTTCATTAGATCATTAGGACCCCGTTCCCCCCATTAAGGACATAGCAAACAGCTGCTACTTATTCCATCCATCCATCCTTCCTTCCTTCCTTCCTTCCTTCCTTCCTTCCTTCCTTCCTTCCTTCATTAGATCATTAGGACCCCGTTCCCCCCATTAAGGACATAGCAAACAGCTGCTACTTATTCCATCCATCCTTCCATCCATCCTTCCTTCCTTCCTTCCTTCCTTCCTTCCTTCCTTCCTTCCTTCATTAGATCATTAGGACCCCGTTCCCCCCATTAAGGACATAGCAAACAGCTGCTACTTATTCCATCCATCCATCTTCCTTCCTTCCTTCCTTCCTTCCTTCCTTCCTTCCTTCCTTCCTTCCTTGTTGAATCCATAGTTTATTTTTGTATGCCCTTCTGTGTACATGTGATGGTGCATGCCATGCCTTCATGGTTTGGATGATGGCATTCATACGTAACAGCAGAGAAAACGTACCAGAATCCTTTTCAACCCAACCAACCAAGTATGAACACTGACTGGCACCAACCTTCTGTGCGACGAGGCGGAGGTTGCGTTCGTGGACATAGCGACAGGCTTCAAAGTAACCGTGATGTTGCAGGAAAATGGCGAGCCAGACGCGGCGATAAGAATCTCTTTCCATCTGGACTCCGGCCGAGTGTGCCGCTTAAGAGTCACTACAAGAGGGGCCGGGTAGGGGAATGGAACGCTTAGGTGAGGGTGAGGGTGAGGGTGAGGGTGAGGGTGAGGGTGAGGGTGAGGGTGAGGGTGAGGGCAGGCGAGGGAAAGCTGCCAGCGTCCCTCCAAGGGGAGACGGCGGAGATAAAACGTCTCACAGGAAAAGTCCTCCAGTCCCAATCAATAGCAACAGACTGAGAAATCCAACTTCTCTTCATCTGTTCATCTGTTCATCTCCACTTTTTAACCTCCATCCACCAATCCCATTATTTCTCCACTTGTCAACACGAGGCTTCCCACGTGTCTCTCCAAAGATGCTTATCTGCATTCTTCCACCCAGGTGTCTATTCAATCACCGCTTCCCTCCATCATTCTGCACTCCGGTGCTTCAATCAGCCGTATTGACAAAGCCGTGCCTACCTGGCCAGCGCCAGCTTAAGGCTGAGGCACGGAGCGGGGATAAATTGACTCTGGAGATTTGGATTGATGGCGAGAGCAGGCGTCAGACAGGGGAGAAGAAGTTGAGCCTCATTGTCATTGACTGGCTTAGGTCATTAAATGCATTGGATTTCACATCTGCATACACTATGGTTGGTATCATTTCCAGCGGTGCATGAAGGATTTTTTTGGCATGCAATTTAAATAGAATAGTCATTTATATACTTAAATAATATAAATACAATTAGTCAATTATTAATAAGTCATAAATTCACAAATAAAAAATAAAATTCTTTTCACTTTTATTCCAGCAAAATTCAAGAAAATGTATTTAGAAAAAATTAATTAAATTAATTAAATACATTTATTTTAAAAAAAATATTTAGTTTATTTATGATGTTAAAACTTATAAAATAATAAAATAATTTTTGAATTTGAATTTATGAAGTTACATAATTATATACATAATTCTGAACCCGACTTTCACTTTTATTCCAGCAAAATTCAAGAAAATGTATTTAGAAAAAAACAATTTTGATTAATTAAAGACATTTATTAAAAAACATTTTTTTAGTTTGTTTATGAAGTTACAATTTATTAAATAATGAAATAAAATAATAAATAAAATTCATGAAGTTACATGATTATATACATAATTCTGAACCCGACCTTTACTTTAATTCCAGCAAAATTCAAGAAAATTTATTTAGAAAAATAAATTTAAATTAATTAAAGACATTTATTTAAAAAAAATTTGTTTATTTATGAAGTTAAAATTTATAAAATAATGAAATAAAATAATAAATAAAATTCATGAAGTTACATGATTATATACATAATTCTGAACCCGACTTTCACTTTTATTCCAGCAAAATTCAAGAAAATTTTAGAAATAATAAATTTAAATTAATTAAAGACATTTATTTAAAAAATATATTTTTTTTTGTTTATTCATGAAGTTAAAATTTATAAAATAATAAATAAAATGTATGAAGTTACATAATTATATACATAATTCTGAACCCGACTGCCAAAACATACTTAAAAGCGACACAGTTTCGGACGGATATTTCGGAATCCTTTCCGATGTACTTTACCGAATGAACCCTGAAGGGCTGCACACTTGGGGGGGGGATCTTGCGTTTCCATTCCTTCGCTTATAACAGGGTCACATTCTTACATATGAATGGATTTATTTCCTCCGATGAGGATGGGGGGGGGGGAAAGAAGTAGGCCATAAATATGAAGAAAATCAATTGTTCGACTGGAGAAATGAGGCATTTTGCAGGCGTCTGGTTTGAAAAAAAAAAAAAAAAAAGACGCCCGCCAGCTTCGGTGTGCCACCAAGAAATTGTCTACCTTCCCCCCCCCCACTTATTTAAGTCTTCTCAATTTGTGCAGGCTGCTGGCAATTGTGGACCGTATGAGGGCAAGTTACCGTGTAAGCAGTCACATCGGGCGGAGACTATTTAAAATGCACCTATGTGGTGGAGTAATGCCTGGGGGGGGGGGGGGTGTAACCAATCACACCGCACTTGAGTGGAAGAGCTCATCATTTATTGGTCACACACTAGTCTGCATTGCCCCACTGACTATGTCCACTACTGCCACCTCCTCCTCTGGCTCCTTTTGTCTTTAATTCAGCGTTTATTCTGCCTTCATGCATGTCACTTGATGTATTCTCCCCAATTGTCACATATTTCAAAGATGGACATTTTCATTCTCTGTGTCATGAAGTGTTAGTGAATAAAAGAGCAGCTCTCTACGATGGGCTTCAAAATAATGCGGGGGCTTAATTCTTGTCCGTGTGCCCACACTGGGTGATTCCTACGGTGCTTTTTACAGCAGCAAAGGATGAAACGTGACTTCTTAAGCAGGAGCAGTGTGATACTCCATGGTCCCGCCGCTTGTTGGACTCGCTCACGCACAGGCTGGTGCGTAGGATAAGGACAGTCATGACGGCCATGTCAGCCTGTTGTCCTTTTCTTCGCCAATCTGATGTGTAGGAGGAAGTTGAAGTGACTTTTAAGCGCGGGCAGGCATGCAACAGATGGCGCTTAGTCAATCGCCTTGGATTCAAACCTTGGAAGGTTTTGCCACAAAGCAACTCTTCCGCGAATGGTGACCGGTGTTCGGCCCCTCCGGGAAAAAGCTGGAAGTACACGTCACCTCTGCAGAGTTGCATTCTGGCATCTCACTAGCAACGCAAAATAAAAAGCATTTTCAAGCATAGAAATGGCGAAGTCAACTAAAATACAAATAGAAGGCATTCAGAAGACGCATTGCATAAAGATGCTTCCGGGTTCCAGTTCCACATGTCCAAAAGGAGTAGGAAGAAGCAAAGCTTATTAAATCCTACCCCTCCATCTGATACTTTTACAATCACTAACTGTTACATTTGTTCACTTCCTGCTTTCCTGTTATGGCTTAAGGTTTTTTTTTTTTAATTTTTTAAATTTTTAATTTTATTAATTTAAATTTTTTTTATTTAAATTTTTTTTATTTAAAAAAACAGTTCCACATGTCCAAAAGGAGTAGGAAGAAACAAAGCTTATTAAATCCTACCCCTCCAGCTGGTACTTTTACAATCACTAACTCTTACATTTGTTCACTTCCTGCTTTCTTATTATGGCTTAAGGGTTTTTTTTTGTTTTTTAAATTTTTTAAATTTTTTAAATTTTTTAAATTTTTTAAATTTTTTATTTTATTAATTTTATTTTTTGTATTTAAATTTTTTTATTTAAAAAAACAGTTCCACATGTCCAAAAGGAGTAGGAAGAAGCAAAGCTTATTAAATCCTACCCCTCTATCTGGTACTTTTACAATCAGTAACTGTTACATTTGTTCACTTCCTGCTTTCCTAATATAGTTTAAGTTTTGTTTTTTTTTAATTTTTTGTCACATTCCGAAGTACAAGGTGATATGACCATACAATGACATGACATTTTTAGTTTTTATGTCAACTATGTTGGGTAATATGACTGGTAAGGTGACTATAGGGTTGTTATTTCATGTCTAGAGGGCTTTAATAATGTTAAAACATGTTATATATAAGGTTGTAAAAAGGTTTTCTATCTTCCAACTGTGGAAAATATTACTTTTGTAAAGGAGGAGTCCTACTCGGCGGGAATTCACTCATCACGGTCAGGTCTGGAACCAATGAACCAATTCATGACTTTATACACGAGGGATTACTGTATTGTTTTACAATAATTAGCCTTTGTCATTTAAGTGCTTTATTGTTTTGGTAAGTACATTTTTTGTACATTTGAAATGATATACATAACACATAATGCAATATTGAAGCCCTGCAGATTTTTATGTAGGTCTGGTTCCAATCTGAGCTACCGGTAGACGCTGAAGCTCCTTCCTGCTCCACTTATTGCTGCTGTGAAGCAATCAAAGCGTAAAAGCAATCTTAAGCAGATTCTGCCTCTCAATTTTCAAACTCTGAAAATGTAAATGATGTCAGACTGTTGGTATATTTAGCTTTGTCCGATGATGCCCGCCGTGCTGAGCAAGGGCGATGGGAAATATTGAAATATTGAAATGTCCAAGTTTGCAAACACATATGTTGGTGTTGCGCTCGGTATATTTTTAATAATGTTTACATAATGGGCTAAAGATGCAGCACTATTCCTCCAGTTGATTTGATTAGTTAAGCTAAGCACCAACCCCCGGGGGGGCCCTGCTGCCTCTTCTTAGTGAGATTACCTCAGCACAGCCACAGTTTGAATATGAATACAGCATGAATATGGATGTGCTAACGAGTATTTGTGTTCATGCCTTTAAAAAAAAAAAAAACAAACAAAAACGTGGTGCAAGTAAAGTGTGGAACTTGCTGCATAATCGCCTTCAGGAAACGTGCGGTTGGGAGTCTAGTCGAGGATGAGCTGCTCGCGCGTTCGCTATGCTTTGAAGCCTTATCTGAGCACGGCGGGGTCAGCGGGGGTTTTTCTTGGTCGGTGTTCGACAATGTATCCGGGGGGGGGGGGGGGGTCATACACACGCACATGTATATTCACAAGAGTACCCACAGGCGATCACAAGCTGGGTTATTGTAACACTTGACACACTCGTGAATGCTGCGAGACGGTTTCTTCGCAGGATTTGTTTGAGTAACCTTTTGCCCGGGTGAGCCTGCAGTGTCAGCTCGTGGGTGAAAGTTTGCTTTTGCACAAAAAGTGCAACGCGCTTTTTTTTTATCTTGTGGAATGAAGTGCAGGCAACATGTAAGCGAGTCAACAGGTACTTTGGTATATTAGCAGGATCAACGTATTTTCCAAGAAACGTATTAGGTTGCTGCTGTCGTCTTGAACTTTGCCGTGTTGAAGATAAAATAGTTCTTTAAAACACGAAGGACAAATTTAGAACCTTCAACAACTCCTGGATTTTTATTCAGAAGTGTGTTGATTGTGGTTCTTTCTTCCTGGAAGCATTCACAGCGTCAGTGGTTATATTTTTTTAGACTGTACCCCACCCTAGTCTGCCACAAGTTTTGTTGAACTCGTGAACCGGTCCATGGATTTTATTTATTTTTTATTTTTTATTTTATTTTGGCAAATATATGAAACATTACAGTGCATTTCTTACATCAATCAAAATATAACTTTGCATTATTTACATTTGTATTCAACTATCTGATCACAAGCCCAAAATCATTGTAATATTATTATTGTTATTATCATTATCATTATTGTTATAATCTTTATCATTTCATTCATTCATTTTCTACTGCTTATCCTCACCAGGGTCGCAGGGGGTGCTGGAGCCTATCCCAGCTGTCTTGGGGCGAGAGAGGCGGGGTCCACCCTGGACTGGTGGCCAGCCAATCACAGGGCACATATAGACAAACAACCATTCACACTCACATTCATACCTATGGACAATTTGGAGTGGCTAATTAACCTAGCATGTTTTTGGAATGTGGGAGGAAACCGGAGTACCCGGAGAAAACCCACGCATGCACGGGGAGAACATGCATGGCCGAGGGTGGAATTGAACCTGGGTCTCCTAGTTGTGAGGTCTGCGCGCTAACCACTCAACCGCCACTCAATGACCATTTTCATCATTATATTTGGGTGGCACAGCAGAAAGTGTAACATTTCCATATCATTTTCTGGATTGCATGTGTCTAATCTTGACCAACTCAAACATCATTGATTGATTGATTGATTGAAAAAGGTCGGGGACCTCGGCCTTAAAGCAGCTTTTGCTGATAGAACAGCGTCAATAAAATGAAAATGAGCATAAAGTTCCCCTTCAAACATGTTATTGTCCCCATTTTGGGCTGTTTTCCCTCCAGGTCTACTTATACCGGTTTATAGATTAGCATAGCAGCCATCTCATTAATGGTGTAATCTAGTCACAATCTCCATGTTTGCTGAGGGAACAGAAGTGGCGTAGGAAAGAAAAGTGAAATTAAAGTGAAGACGCCTCACATTTTGTGTGTAAGTACTTTATTCTCACTCAGTGATTGACTGGCACTCGTCTGGTGTCGCCTGTGCACTGATGCCTTGTTCGGTTTCGCTTTTATTTTAGCCTGCTTGTCGTTTTGTACGTTTTATACGCCATCCCTCGTTTATGGCGATGAATTGGTTCCACACCCAAGCGAATTTCTACAAAGTAGGATTCAGTAAATTGAATATTTTCATAGTTAGAGCATATAAACCTGTTTTTTTTTAACAATTATTAGAGCCCCACAGACCTGAAATAACACCCCTATAGTAATAAAAGTTTCTTTAAAAACTGCATTTTGTGTTCAGTTTTGTTGAAGAATATAGAATGAAGAATATTATTGGTGTCATCTACGCTATCTAGCGGTATCTACTTAATAAAGTTTCTTTTACCTTCATTGAAGACGTGACTGTTCCCAAAGACGCAAAGTGGCAGCTATATCAACACCTTAAACACCAACTTCCTGTTTTGCCATGAGTTATTTCCTGCATGTAATAGTGTTTCTCTCTCCCTTTTATATGAAAAAGCTAGCATTTGGCTCCATTTTGGCCTATTGAGGTGAGAAACACGATTGAATTCAGGAACTAACTCATGGCAAAACAAGAAGGTGGTGTTGAAGAGTGAGGTGTTGATCTCACTACCACATTGCGTCACATATTCAATGAAGATAAAAAAGTACTACTTATGGGAAACATTGATTTGGTTAGTGTCCGTTGGGAATTTCTCGAGCAAATTAATGACGCTAACCAAACCTCTGACAATACATTTTGATCATGTAAAGTACAACCTGTGTACTCTTTGGAAGGCAGCGGTAGAGTGTGTGTTTTTTTTTTTTAATAGATAACAACTAAAACACAGATTGATGTAAACTGCCCCACTAGGGACTGAGTTCCGTATTTAATTCCTATCGTAACATCAACCAATCAACAGACGGCAAACATTCCCACCCAAGCATTAGTCAAATAAATACCAGCAAGTGAGTCAAAGGCCCGTGGCCGCTATTGGGTGGGGTTGCATTGGAGCGTTGCTTCCTTGTCAATGTGTAGTAATCTACAATAAATGACATTTTCCCGAAACCCCAGTGAGGAAAAGCGGCATCGAGATGGATGGATGGATGGATGGATGGGTGGATGGGTGGATGGGTGTGTGGAACTGGCTGGAAGACAAGGCTTTGTACGCTGATTAAAACACAACGGTATGATTTCTAAGCGTTATTAACACACAAACACACACGCACGTATGCACACACAACACAAAAAACGGTCAGATGGTTGCGGCTATAACTGGTTCTGTCCTCAGGGAAGTCTTTAATTGGTCACAGTGCTTTACCATCTGGGGTTGGTGGGACGGATGGAGGGACGGATAGTGGGGGGGGGGGGGGGGTGTTGGAGGTAAGGATGAAACCTATTAGCTTGTAATACCGCCGCCACGTCTGCAGTGCAGTCGAGGTAGGCTTGATCAATTCCGTTTATAGTGTCACAGCATACCTGCAAGCCCGTGGGTAGATTCGGTCATTGCGATCGTGGGATATGTCCGTTTGTGTGTGTATACGTGTACGTCAGGGTGAGGATTCGTACAAGATGCTTGATGGCAGTTGTCACAAAATCCAGAAAAAAAACAAAAAAAACCAACCAAACAAAAAAAAAATCCAGAATTCGCCCCAACATTTCTGGGCCTGCAGCTTGGTCGGCGTCGTAGCCGTTTCCTAAAAATGATTCTATATTGTTAAAATGCACTTTTGATACATTTTCCCCCTCTTACCAGTTTGACGGATCGACATGAAACCTGATGTCTGGTTGCAGACCAGATCTTGTATTCCGACAAACCCGCCCTAAAGGCTCTGACTAAATGAGCCCAAATCGGAACCACGGATACGAGACAGATGGCCGATGATAATTTGCAAACAGATTTGGGCTGTGCTGTACACTTTGATCACTTTATAAGTGGGTCCACAGGTCAGACAAGTGATGATGATGATGATGATGCCCGCTAGCCAATGCGGCTATGATGAGTTCTTGTCCCCGTTGAAAACTAACAAGGGATGTTTGAAACCCTGCCATTAACGAAATATTCAAATCATTTGGGCTTCTTTACTTTTGTGAACGAGTGGACGTTGTCTTTGATGATTCACTCAGGTGAGAATTCGGCGCTATTATTATTATTTATGCAGTTCATACTTTTCACTACCAGATGGCACTGTTGGCCCAAAGACGTTATACTGTGTAGTAATATGTGCAGTTGATACTTACAACCTAAAGATGGCACTGTTCGCACTGTGCTAGTCTACCAAATGATAATGTAATGGTAATGGTAATGGTTTTATTTCATTTGAACATGCATCAGATTACAATTGAATGCATCACATAATCAGTTCCCAGTTCCACATGTCCAAAAGGAGTAGGAAGAAGCAAAGCTTATTAAATCCTACCTCTCCATCTGGTACTTTTACAATCACTAACTGTTACATTTGTTCACTTCCTGCTTTCCTAATATAATTTTTTTTTTATTTTTTAAATATATTTTTTATTTTATTTTAAAATTTTGTAATTTTAATTTTAATTTTAATTTTAATTTTAATTTTAATTTTAATTTTAATTTTAATTTTAATTTTAATTTTAATTTTAATTTTAATTTTTTGTCACATAGCGAAGTAGGAGGTGATAAGACCATCCATTGTGCATTGTTTGATTTCCTTACTCAATCCATTCCATAGTTTGATTCCACATAAAGTTCCACGTAAAGTTTTGTCCCCTAGGAGCCCACACCCTAGGTGTCTTTGGTGTGGAGTGTAGCAACTACTTTTTTGGAGCATTACTTGCTAGTCGTTTTCATTTTTTTCCTGTTTCATTGAAAAAAAATCATTAAAACTCTCTACCAAAAATGAACTGAACCGTGACATTAAACCCGAGATACGTACCGAGCTGTGATTATGGCACTTGGAGTACTGATGGAGGATGTTGCAGTCGGTAGGGTGATGCCGAACGGAAGGGTAGTCGGTGCCGTTATTTCTTGGCCATGAGGAATAAATCTTTGATGTCGTGAAGGATTTTTGTCGACGATGGCTCTGCTCTGCGCACGGCCTCCCCTCAAACGCTCTTAGAAAGATTTGTCTTTCATACTCCCACCTCTCTTCAGAATACCCCTCCTCACGCCTCGCCATTTAATCTCCCACTTACTCTCCATCTTCTCGACTCACTCACTCAGCCTCGTTTTCTGGCTAGGCCTCAGTGAGAGGTAATGTCGTAATTCTATGTACACCTATGCTGTCCGTGTGTGTGTGTGTGTGTGTGTGTGTGTGTGTGTGTGTGTGCGTGTTTGCACGCATCTTGTTAAATCCTCCTCTTGTGCCTTTGTATAAACAGCGTCTCATATTTGAGTCTTTTCACCGCGAATCCTTCTCTTATCGCAACACTCAGCCTTTTAAATCCACGTCGCCATTCTCCCGCTACAATAACAAAGCCTAGCGCTTTATTCTTGGACCAGCTCTCGCTTTTTTTTCTCCTCTCCTCTCCCACTTCTTCTTCTTTTGTTGCACTTTGGGGCTGGTGGTGTTCAATTAGAAACGTGAACGCATGCAGGGTTCAACCAAGTGGTGAAACTTGTGTGACACGTTAAAAAAAAAAAAAGGCCTGCCGTACAACTGCAGCGCTTTTGTGCGATGGGATGACACATTAGTGATGCGGCATAACTGCAATCATATAATGCTTTTACATTCATTCATTTTCTACCGCTTATCCTGTATAATGCTTTTTAATGTATGTAAATCAATACTGACCACACTGGCTTGAATATATGACAAGGGAAATAATAACTGATAGCAATAGCATTGAGCACCATTATCTTAAAATGATCATTTTTATTTTTATTTTTATTTTTATTTTTATTTTTATTTTTATTTTTATTTTTATTTTTATTTTTATTTTTATTTTTATTTTTATTTTTATTTTTATTTTTATTAATCCAAGAAAGAATATTATTGGTGTCATCTCCAGTATCTAGCGGTATCTACTTAATAAAGTTTCTTTCACCTTCATTGAAGACATGACTGTCCCCATAGACACAAAGTGGCAGCTATATCAACACCTTAAACACCACCTTCCTGTTTTGCCATGAGTTATTTATTGCATGTAATAGTGTTTCTCTCCCCTTTATATTAAAAAGCTAGCATTTGCAAATCTGTTTGGCTCCATTTTGGGCTATTGAGGTGAGAAACACGATTGAATTCAAGAAGTAACTCATGGCAAAACAAGAAGGTGGTGTTGAAGGTGTTCACTGCCACATTACATCACATCTTCAATGAAGATAAAAAGTACTACTTATGGGAACATTGATTTGGTTAGTGTCTGTTGGGAATTTCTAGAGCAAATGAATGACGCTAACCAAACCTTAGCTGTAGACGTCTTTTTTATTCCCATTTACCAAATGAAAAATATCCATACAAATATCAAAATGGATGCTGTTGATTTTTCAGTATGTGGTACTCGCTGAAAGTTCAGGGTCAGCGTAGTGATTACAAAGAAGCATAATCCTCTGATTGGTTGTACAATCACAGCTGAAGTGAAAGCTTTGTGTTCTGACAATACATTTTGATGATGTGAAGTACAACCTGTGTACTCTTTGGAAGGCGGCGGTCGAGTGTGGTTGAAATTTCAAGGGACTCCGACTACTAGGGTCAAACTGTGTGGTTTAATGAATAAAACCATGAAGTGTATTTGTCTGAAAAATAGCAGCACAGGAAACACAGTGGGGGTGCGCTGGGACAATTTTCACTCTTTTGTGTGCGTTGGTTCAAGACTAGATTACAGAGCGTATACCCGCACTGGCTCAGCTAATATGTACATATCTCTATGGGATTACTTCACTATACTGTGCACTCCAACTCAAGCAGTACTGGGTTAATAAGTGAGTACACAACATTTTCACTACACAATTACATCTGCGCATTGGCAGAAGGGTTGTAGGGAATATTTCTCCGGCTCCTTGTTAACGCCACATCATTGTGGAATCATTTTTACTGCTCAGTCTCTGTGTGGAAAAAGGCTACGACTCGCTGATCGTCCCCCATTTGATGTCGTTGGGAGCGTTTAAATGCAGTTAAGAAGAGTAAAGGTGATGAGGATTAAATGGCGTACACAGTACAGAGCAGTTCCAAGGACCTGGCTATTTCCAAGATAAAACTGGGAGCTCAGTTATAGTCAGATACCGCCGGTGTTGTTATGTGCTGGAATTGGACGTGGGGCCACAGTGTGAAGTGAAAGGATGAATCCTGATGTTTTGCCAGCGTGTAGGCAGGATGGCGATAGCGTAAATAGCATGACTTTATGGCGGCATCAATGGTCCCATAGGTGTGATGGGAAACAGTAATTAAATAAAATAAAATAAAATAAAATAAAATAAAATAAAATAAAATAAAATAATATAATATAATATAATATAATATAATATAAAATAAAATAAAATAAAATAAAATAAAATAAAATAAAATAAAATAAAATAAAATAAAATAAAATAAAATAAAATAAAATAAAATAAAAAATAATAAAATAAAGAATAATAAAATATAATAAAATAAAATAAAATAAAATAAAATAAAATAAAATAAGTTGTTAATAAATTATTTATTATTTCTGTCCAGCCCGGTAGCAAATGCGGACCGGTACCAGTCCCCAGCCCGGCAGTTGGGAGGTCAAGTTGAAAGGCTATACCAGGGGTTGGGAACCTTTTTGGCTAAGACGGCTATGAAAGCCACATATGTATTTCCTTGAGAATTTTAACATTTGTGTATTTTTACACAAAGCCAAATGTAATATTTTATTCATTCATTCATTTTCTAAAGTTTATCCTCACAAGGGTAGTGGGAAGAATGTGTGTTCTCCTGCAAAAAACGCTAGTCAAAGTGGTTCTCAACTGGCGGGTCGGGACTGGTTTTTGCCTGAAATTTTTGTTTCAGGCAAACCGCAAATCTCGGTTTGCGGTTTGGTTCAGTTGAGCTGAAATGTGTAATATAAAATATGTTCTTTTCTCTTTATGAACGTTCTTACGTATGCGATCTCTTTGGTCACCAACTGGTTTCTGTCGGAATCGCCAAGTCTGCTGATGTTTGCTACTTTCAACAACAAGTGGACTTTTTCCTTATTTAAGGCGGAAAGCCTAAACATTGAATGTTTTATCCCATCTAAAATATCAATGACATGCACTAATGAGTACATTTTGGCAGGAGCAACATTTGCAAGAGGCGAGTGCAGCAGATGTTCAGCCACAGCTGAAGTGGTTACCGTTTTCCGCGGCTAAGTGTCATCGTGTTGGTGCAACGCAAGCGACCATTTGGCAAAGCCAGCAGGGCAATTAATGTTAATTACTGTGTGAAACAGATAGAAGTGCCGAGAGGACAGGGGCGATCCTCCGCATCGCTTAGCCCGGGATGCATGCGACTCAAGCAGGCGTACATGGGCGGGATGCAACACAATTAGGAATAAATACGCCGGCGCCTTGCCTACACCTGTCACTGCCATCGTTATTATCCATCACATCGTCAAATCCTCCACCTCTCAGAGTGCCGTTGAGGCGTTCAACTGGGGGATGAGGACGTTCGACAGGGGGGGATAGAGATAATTGGGGTTTAAGCGGGGTGTAGCGATGAAAACATGATGAGGAACAAAGGGAGTGTCGTTCTGCTTGGTGCGTTCAAGACAACGTCTAAGATGATTATTTTTATCGTTATTCTCTTTGTAGCCTCACATATAGATCGTGTTCTCAATGAAGGATATTCCTCCCGAGCCTGGGAAATCAAACAAAAAGATAGCGAGCGTCTCACACAAAGTCTGACAAAAGTCCACAAACAATCCCCAAGAGTTTTTTTTTTTAATGTGAAGTACAACGTAGCACCGCTGTCTCATATAGAGGATCTTTGAGTAGCTTTTGTTCAGTATCTTCTTAAGTGTGTGCTAGCATGAATTAACTTGAACAAATGCGTCATTTAGCACTTAATAACGTCATCAAACTATCAACCTTTACACCTTCCAACATAGTATCACGATTTGTGAGCAAATATGAAAAAAAAATGGAAAAAATACACTACAAATAGTAGTGTGAGAGAAAGCAGAAAGCACACGCACACTATTGTGGTGTGTTCAAGGACTTGTTTTGGGGTTTCTAACTTTCTATTATTTTTTGAATAATATGTGCAAATTTCCAAAATTATTTGCATTTACATAACATTTTATTATTATTATTATTTATTTTTTTAATAACAAAATAACATTTTATTAAAAATAAATGAATTTTAAAAATGTATTACTTTATTACTACACTATACTATACTATAAACTATATTAGGAAAGCAGGAAGTGAACAAATGTAACAGTTACTGATTGTAAAAGTACCAGATAGAGGGGTAGGATTTAATAAGTACCCATTATGTAATTGTATGGTCATATCACCTTGTATTTCGGTACGTGACAAAAATAAAAAATATATATTTTTAAAATAAATAAATAAAAAATAAAAATAAATAAAAATAAAAAATACATAAAAAAAACTTAAACTATATTAGGAAAGCAGGAAGTGAACAAATGTAACAGTTACTGATTGTAAAAGTACCAGATGGAGGGGTAGGATTTAATAAGATTTGCTTCTTCCTACTCCTTTTGGACTGATTATGGGATGCATTTAATTGTAGTCTGATGCATGTTCAATTGAAGTTAAACCATTACCATATTGTGATATGATATCATGGTAATTATATTGTGGTATATAAGATATTGTGGTAATTGTAGCGACACTGTAAGCCAATTGGTATCACGATGTAGATATTTGGGGCCAGCCCAAATGCTAATGTGACATTTACTTACTAAACCTTGAACGTCCTCAGCTATATGCTGATCTGGAATGCCTCATAAAAAGTCTGCGGTGTCAACACTGACAGCTTTGCACAGCGCTTGTGCACATCCTTGTGCAAACAAAGAAATCCCCTGTGATGCTTCCCTACGCATTCACTGTTGACCCAATTATAAGTAAGGGTTATTAACAGGCTCATTATTTTTTAGCCTTTTTCCCCCCTCCTCCTACGCTGATTATTTGGAGTAAAATCACTTTGTATGAATTATAAACATTAGAAAGCAATTAACTTGTTTGTTTGGAGAAGAAGCAGCACTTTCCTCAAGAACAGCCAACATGGATTTACTATAGCGGAGCATACTGATGAAGTATGCCATTAAAACTAAAATTGGAGCGTGAAAATACAAAGAGTTCCTGCTATGATTTACAGGAGAATAGTCTCCTTTTCTGGACTAGTGCTTATGATGGATACTGGCATTTTGCCGGAGACACCGGAATAGAGAGCATCATCAATTCACATGGCTAATATGAACCAGTCTTGAACCAGTCATGATGTGCTATATATATCACTATATTGACACTTACTATGGTACACATTATGGCATTGGATGCTCATATCACCCAGTACTGTATTATGGAAAGCAGGAAGTGAACACATGCTCATATCACCTCCTACTTCGGCATGGGACAAAAAAATTAAACATTTAAAAATGTTACAAAAAATTTAATTTTTAACAAATTTTAACAATTAAAAAATTTAAAAAACACAAAAATATTTTTGTTTTAATTAAATATATGCTATATATATCACTATATTGACACTTACTATGGTACCCATTATGTCATTGGATGGTCATATCACCTCCTATTTCGGTATGTGACAAAAAATTAAAAAATTGAAAAAATTTAACATTTAAAATTAAAAAAATAATAATTTTTTAACAAATTTTAACAATAAAAAATTAAAAAAATACAAAAATATTTTTGTAATTAAATATATGCTATATATATATATATATACATAGCAAAAATAAAATAAAATAATAAAATGAATAATAAATACAAAATTTAATGAATGAAATGAAAAAAAAAAAAATTAACTATATTAGGAAAGCAGGAAGTGAACAAATGTAACAGTTAGTGATTGTAAAAGTACCAGATGGAGGGGTAGGATTTAATAAGCTTTGCTTCTTCCTACTCCTTTTGGACATGTGGAACTGGGAACTGATTATGGGATGCACTCAATTGTAATTTGATGCATGTTCAAATGAAATAAAACCATTACCATTACCATTACCATTACCATTACCATTACCATTACCATTACCATTACCATTACCATTACCATAATATCATACCCAGCATTTTGACATCCATGAAGTTAAATTATTTCCACCACGTATGATAATGGTGTGACATAACACTTGAGAAGAACAGAAAAGTGGTAGCACTTCATCTCGGTTCCACTGATCATGCCCGTGTGTTGTATTATGGATGTAACCCCTGCTGAGGATCCAGATCGCACCGCACACTGCCGCCCTCAGCCCAACCCCCACTCCACTTTTTTCCGGCTCCAGAACCCTCATATCTCCTTTTTTCTTTGTATCCCCTCCATGTTCACTCGTTTCTTTTTACTTCCAATTCCAGGGGGATAGTTTGAGGACTTGTTATACACTCACAGTCTTTTTTAGTTGATGACCTGTTTGATTTCCCAGCCTGGGGGGGGAGTGTGTGTTCGCCTGCAAAAAAAACGCTAGTCAGAGTGGTTCTCAACTGGTGGGTCGGGACTCAAAAAGCGGCTTGGTAGTACCAAGATGACTGTGTCTGGCCTTCGGTTTTCCCTTCAATGAACCACAGCTCCCCACTTTGCCGGCTCCCCTCTGTACCGGCAGCACTCGTGCAGCCTCAGACCGTGATAATAATCCAACAGGTTTGTTTTTCAGTGGCGGAAAATGTAAAAATAAATGCGTTACGAAAGGGTAAATACGTCATTTCATGTTTTTTTTTTCACAGCTACAAAAAACAAGATCAACATGTTTTGGTAGCATTAGCACTTTAAACGTCAACAAAGGAAAAAGCAGCCATCATAAAAGCTAGTGTTTCTCACCCTGCTTTATTAAATGGGCTTAGTATAAATGAGGTAGAAACACGCAACAGTATATAAATTTTGAGTTCTCAGCTCCCGATATGGAAATTAAAGACTTCTTTTTGCAGTACCGCTACGTCAAAGCATTAAAAACCACCAAGTGAGGGGAAAAATCCGTATATTCCTAAATGCAAACGTGCCTGGTTTGAAAGTTGAACCAAGCAAATGACCCAAATGAAAACAAATGGATCGGCGACTATGCTTAACAAATGAGGCGCTATGAGCTGAACGCCTTGTGTGGATGATCCAAAGTCTGCTTAATGAGGTTTCACAGCACAACCAACATAGCCAACATAGCCAACATAGCCAATATAGCCAATATAGCCAATATAGCCAATATAGCCAATATAGCCAATATAGCCAATATCGCCAATATCGCCAATATCGCCAATATCGCCAATATCGCCAATATCGCCAATATCGCCAATATCGCCAATATCGCCAATATCGCCAATATCGCCAATATCGCCAATATCGCCAATATCGCCAATATCGCCAACATCGCCAACATCGCCAACATCGCCAACATCGCCAACATCGCCAACATCGCCAACATCGCCAACATCGCCAACATCGCCAACATCGCCAACATCGCCAACATCGCCAACATCGCCAACATCGCCAACATCGCCAACATCGCCAACATCGCCAACATCGCCAACATCGCCAACATCGCCAACATCGCCAACATCGCCAACATCGCCAACATCGCCAACATCGCCAACATCGCCAACATCGCCAACATCGCCAACATCGCCAACATCGCCAACATCGCCAACATCGCCAACATCGCCAACATCGCCAACATCGCCAACATCGCCAACATCGCCAACATCGCCAACATCGCCAACATCGCCAACATCGCCAACATAGCCAACATAGCCAACATAGCCAACATAGCCAACATAGTCAACATAGCCAACATAGCCAACATAGCCAACATAGCCAACATAGCCAATATAGCCAACATAGCCAACATAGCCAATATAGCCAACATAGCCAATATTGCCAATATAGCCAACATAGCCAATATAGCCAACATAGCCAACATAGCCAACATAGCCAACATAGCCAACATAGCCAACATAGCCAATATAGCCAACATAGCCAATATAGCCAATATAGCAGGGAAAGAACAACATGCAGGATATGAACAATATTAGCCGTTTAGGTGTGAGGTGATCATGATTTAGTTTATTTTGGAAATTAAATGTTTACAGTTGGCTACACGGTGGGCGAGTGGTTAGTGCAGCTAGGAGACCTGAGTTCAATTCCACCCTCGGCCATCTCTGTGTGGAGTTTGCATGCGTGGGTTTTCTCAGAGTACTCCGGTTTCCTCCCACATTCCAAAAACATGCTAGGTTAATTAGCCACTCCAAATTGTCCATAGGTATGAATGTGAGTGTGAATGGTTGTTTGTCTATATGTACCCTGGGATTGGCTGGCCACCAGTCCAGGGTGTACCCCGCCTCTCGCCCCAAGACAGCTGGGATAGGCTCCAGCACCCCAGTTTACAGTTTACAGTTCAACACATCTGAAAAGTAGTAGGATGAAGCAGAGCTTAATTATTCTTTCCTCTTCTCCATGTTTCAGCAAGTGGATGGATGGATTGATTTTTGTTTTCGTTTTCAACCTGAGTGTTTCTGTGTGGCTAGGGCCCCGGACGAAAAGGGGCGGTGGGTTCTGGGATACGGATGAAAAGGTTGATGGGAAAAAGGAAGATGGCTTTTAATTGAATAAAGATGGCTCTCCAAAGCTTTCTTTGCGGTGTCAGCACACAGTCCTCCTTCTTTAAGCTCCGTCCCATGTTCTCCTCACTGACTCGTCCATGCTCGCCTTCTCACTCGTCTGCAACCAATTATCACACGTCTTTGTCTCCTTCCTCCAAACGCAGCGTGAACTTTTATTTTATTGAATTCCGAGTCACTCGTCGTTTAACGCTCCCCTTGATTCCCTTTATTTGGGTGAGTCATAAAGCATCTGCACCAAGCGGGGGGGAGACCCCCTTGGCTGTTACAGCTCATTATACCTGGCAAGGGAGGTGCCTTGCATCCGCCCGCCGTGCCCCCGCCCCCCATCAAGTCCAAAAACTAGCCACGTATACATGGACCCAAATATTCCAATTCCATTGGAGTTATTTGCTCAAACACCAATGATTTTTTTTTGGGGGGGGGGTCAAAAAAACAGAAACAAAAGTATGTTGCCTTGCCATCATTCATTCCGTATTCCTTTTACTTTAATATGCATTCAACACAGTGACGGGGGATGTTTACATGCATGGAATATACAGGTCACATTCGATATGTTACCACCCCCCCCCCATGCTTCCTCTCCGCCCACATTTCTACCACATCTCCATGCGCATGGACATCTCCAGTGACGATCATCATCACTCACTTCAGGGAGCAAACTGGTCAGGAGGCAAGATTAAAGTAAAAATATCAAGACCAGGAGGGAAGATTTATCGTGGATTGACAGTTTGCGTGTGCGTCGAAAAGTCTGACTAACACCCGGAATGTTTTTTTTTTTTTTCAAGCTAATCTCAAAAAGGAAAATATGATCAGCGTCAAGTGCGTGGTGGAGCTTTTTTTTCGGATGATGAGCGTCCTCCTAAATCCCTAATGAAATTATTGGATTTATGGCCAGCGTTTTGATTCATTTTTGACATGTTTTCCAAATCTGCTGACTAGAAGCCTGACCAGGGAGTAAAAATTTATAGTTGAGGTGCACTCAAAACAAGCTTCTAAAAAAAACATCTATAAAAAGATCATTTTAAATTCTGAAAATTGGTGACAAATTCCAACAGTAGGCAAGCATAGATGGATTCTACTTTAAAGAAATCTAGATGGGAGTGCAAAAAGTGTATCTTCAGTGACATATTGCAGCCAAGGGATTTGTAGGACTTGAGTAGGTTTGCCACCAGCTGCTTATAATTATCTAATTCATGCATTTTCTCCACTTCCAAGAGAGAAATTTCAGTAAATAACAACAAAGTTACTGATATCAAAACACACTGTACACACTAGGGATCGACCGATATTGGGGTTTTTTTTCGAGCCGATGCCGATTTTGCTTGGGCCGATATTTGTGGCCGATACTGCTTTTGCTCCCTCAATTTACATGAAAAAATGACCATGATAACAAATATTACAGGTCTCAAGTTTAAACAAATATTGACATTAATTGAAATGTAAATGGTGTAGTCGGATTCAGCTTTCTTAAACACACATTTAAGCACATTTAAACAGAATAAAAAAGGAATAAATAAAATATTAAATAAATTAAATAAATATTAAAAGGAATAAATATTCAACCATGTGCAAAATGTTTCTGTCTGATGCTAGTTTATCTAGCATCCATGTGATGAGATGCGCCTATTTCAAAGCAGGTGGCAATATTTATTTAATTTATTTTATTTAATTTTGAGGCTAATTAAAAGTTGAAAACGTACCCTTGTTGTGATTCACCACTCTTGCAGTGTGGAAGTGGTACCGCGACTGCGTGTGTTGCAGGGTCATCCGGCCCGATATTTCGGCCCGCCGATGTATCGGTCGATCCTTAATCTTCTGTGACATATTACAGCCAAGGGCTCTGTAGGACTTTAGTAGGTTTGCCACCAGCTGCTTATAATTATCTGTTCATGCATTTTGTCCACTTCCGAAGAGAGATTTCAGCAAATAACAACAAAGCAATTGATATCAAAACTGTAAACACACTGTATGTTCTGATAACTACAGTTTTTGTCTTATTTTGCAAAAATTCCCTATTTTGACCCAATACTGTATCTTGGAAAATAATATGCACTATAAGTACAATATGCACTTCTGGCTTACTTTTTCTTTAGTAGTGACTGAAGTACTTTTCTTCCTGAAGCGTTTCTCTTGTAGACCAGTTGAATTTAGAATTGTGAGGACTGTATTTTGATTTGGAGTGCACCGTATTTGCCCCCACCGTCTGTAAAAATGACATGTAGCTTGACACCCACTATGACACGGAGTGCTTACGGTTCAGGTGGCGGATATTCCGACAGTCGACTGCGTGTTCTGTCAAGTGACAGGATAAAGTGAGTGTTTGTGCCCGCCGATGCCATCTCATTCTGTTCCTAATCCTCCCCAGATTGAGGTCAGTGGGGCTATTGCAAGATCTCCACAACCCCAGCCTGACCCTCACAAATGTTCAGATTGGGTGAAAGTCTCTCTGATTGGCTAAGAGGACTCGGGCCTTGTCGCAGTGTTAAATATCAGTGTAAGAAGCGAGGCCAAGGGTTCGGGAAGCATCGGCGAGATGATAGCTTTCGGTCCTGGTGGACTTACGGAGGGTTGACAAGGAATATTGGATCGGTGTTTGAGGGATGGGAGGGCACGAGATTGTCCCTGTGATGCTTATGCTCTAGCGTCATGTGGGAGTGTTGCTATGGCGACGGTATGTTGTAGCGTAGGTGTGTTGTTGTGGTAACATTTTTATGTGAGGCTGCCACTCGCTATATTATTACTGACACGTCATACTCGTATTTTGTGGAGACGTGTAGAAGTATTACATTCATTTAAGTATTATTTAGGTAGGGAAATGAAATTATTTATTGTGACCTCTTGGGCTGGTTTGGGTTTTCCATAAAAATAACAATATTTAGCTTTAAACAGCTTTAGATTCGTGCAGCTTTTGGGGCATAATCAGTTCCCAGTTCCACATGTCCAAAAGGAGTAGGAAGAAGCAAAGCTTATTAAATCCTACCCCTCCATCTGGTACTTTTACAATCAGTAACTGTTACATTTGTTCACTTCCTGCTTTCCGAATATAGTTTTTTCTTTGTTTTTTATTTATTAATTTTTTAATTAATTTATTTATTTTAGTTTAGTTTTGCTACGTACTGAAGTACGAGGTGATATGACCATCCAATGACATAATGGGTACCATAGTAACTGTCAATATAGTAATATATATATATATAACATATATTTAATGACAAAAAATATTTTTGTATTTTGTAAATTTTTCATTTGTTAAAATCTTTTTAAAATTTAATTTCAATTTTTTTTTTAAAGTTAATTTTTTTTAAATTTTTTGTCACGTACCGAAGTAGGAGGTGATATGACCATGCATTGACATAATGGTTACCATAGTAAGTGTCAATATAGTGATTTTTATAGCATATATTTAATTAAAACGAAAATATTTTTGTATTTTTTTAAATGTTTTAATTGTTAAAATTTGTTAAAATTGTAATTTTTTTTTTCATTTTAAATGTTTCATTTTTTTAATTTTTTGTCCCGTACCAAAGTACTGGGTGATATGAGCATCCAATGCCATAATGGGTACCATAGTAAGTGTCAATATAGTGATATATATAGCACATCATGACTGGTTCAAGACTCTTCATCCTTGTATTTAGCAAACATCAACTGCTTGTATTGTTTCTTGAATTGGCTCATCGTTGTGCATTGTTTGATTCCCTTACTCGATCCATTCCATAGTTTGATTCCACATACTGAAATGCTATGGCTAGCATAACGTAGTCCTAGCATAGAAGTGTTTCAAATGTACTTCTTCCCAAAGTGATGAAAACATTTATTCAAATCGTCTTAGCTATGTACAGTTTATTATTTTGGATTTTTCCCTTTTTTTTATTTTTTTGCATCCTGTATTGCTCAGGGTCCCTAATTTTGAAGACACTAATTTGTGGAACACAACACAAGATGATATCATCCCAGTATGCTTCCACAGAAATCCGATTGCCCAGCAGCAAGAGCCATTAAGAGAGCGAGGTTGCTTAGCCTGAAAGCATTATAAAGTCAACCTGTGCATATAAACACTGGCACCGGCCTACTTAGAGTCCCATATTAGTAATTATATCATACAAGCAACAAAGGCGTATATCAGCAGAAAGCTTTACTGCACCCGTGACTGACATTACTGTAATCACACACTGGAGGTGAGCGAGGATGCGAAGATGGTCGAAGAATTGCAGCAAATTGCTCTCCTCCATGTACTTCGTGTACTTTGTGTACTTCATGTACAGTAACGGAATGCTGCACCTCATTAGAGCCGCTGACTTTGACCCACCTTATTGCCCACGTTGCCTTTTTTAGCGCCATCTCTCACTCCAGATGCATCAAGCGGCTGTGATTCTCTTCTTCTTCTTCTTCTCTCTGATGTGTCTAACTTTGGCCTAGTTTGTGCTGCTTCTCTTTCTGGCTGGCCTCGCAGTGTAGCTCCTGTTTTTAGACACGCGTCTGATGAACACAGGGCCCTTTTTTGCATTTCGTCATGTTTGGTTGATGGTGTGAAATCTTCATTTGTCATGTAGAACGTACGTGTACAAACCTAGTAAAAACAAAACAATAGGAAATTATGTTTTCTTTACAACTTTACAACTTTCTTTTCTTTAGATTGAACTGTACTTTTAGTGTGCTTTTTTTGTTGTCCACATCCGCATCTTAGCTTTGTGTTATTGGTCCATCCATCTTCTTCCACTTGTCCGAGGTCGGGTCGCGTCACGGGGACAGCATCCTAAGCAAGGGAGCCCAGACTTCCCTCTTCGTCCTCCCAGTGGTCAGTCCCCGGTCCTCATGTCCTGGGGGGGCTGCACGGCGGTCGAGTGGTTCTCGCGCTAGGACCTCACAGCTAGGAGACCCGAGTTCAACTCCACCCCATCTCTGTGTGGAGTTTCCCCGTGCATGCGTGGGTTTTCTCCGGGTACTCCGACTTCCTCCCACATACCAAAAACATGCTAGGTCCAGGGTTGTTTTCTACCGCTTATGCTCACGGGGGTTGCGGGGGGGTGCTGGAGCCTATCCCAGCTGTCTTGGGGCGAGAGTATCAAGGTACACCCTGGACTGGTGGCCAGCCATCCAAAACACATCCATCCATCCATCCACTTGCTGAGACATGGAGAAGAGGAAAGAATAATTAAGCTCTGCTTCATCCTACTACTTTTCAGACGTGTTGAACTGTAAACTGTAAACATTCACTCATTGATTTTCTACCGCTTATCCTCACGAGGGGTGCTGGAGCCTATCCCAGCTGTCTTGGGGCGAGAGTCGGGGTACACCCTGGACTGGTGGCCAGCCAATCACAGGGCACATGTAGACAAACAACCATTCACACTCACATTCATACCTATGGACAATTTGGAGTGGCTAATTAACCTAGCATGTTTTTGGAATGTGGGAGGAAACCGGAGTACCCGGAGAAAACCCACGCATGCAAACTCCACACAGAGATGGCCGAGGGTGGAATTGAACCCGGATTTCCTAGCTGTGAGGTCTGCGCGCTAACCACATGACCGCCGTGCAGCCACAAAGCAAATTAGTCTAATGTAATGTAATGTCCAAAGGCCAATAGAAAACTATCCGTGTGCCCAAAATGGCCCCTGGGCCGCATTTTGGACACCACTGATGTAGCGGCCTTCATCACACTGTACACAATAACTTACAGTCATACCACTTTATGGCTTCTAATAACAACCTTTGCTCCCATAGATGCCATGCCTCAAAGAAGCCAGGTTCTCTCTGCAGTTGAGTAATCAAGAAACCAGGCAACGATAAGAGGAATAATGCTATTTAAGAACTCTGTCACATTCTCTCTTGTGGTGTCCTGGCTGGTCTATGAAGCTCATGAAGAGCAGTGAGGCGGAATGGTCGACTGTCGCCATAGCAACCACAGAAATGCAGCTCTTCCTGTTAGCATCCAGGGAACCTTCACTGCCATTTTAAAGCTGTTATTTTAAGGCGCTGTTACATATTGTTGCTTTAAATATGCCGCAAATCTCTCAGCTTCTTGCTGCTCTATTAATTTGTTGTCACGCAGATTTACACATGCATATGCAATATCTATTGCAGTCATACATTCCACCGCATACGTGTGGGTTAGTCAATCTATCGAGTACGACGCGCCAGCACACTTTTGCAACGCGCTGGAGGCTTTTACTGATCTCGTTTTCTCATGACTTTCCATGTTAATCCACATGTGCATCGCTCTTGGAGGCGTGTGTTGGTCAGGGATGTCAGCACACAAGAACATGTGAAAGTCCGAGAAAGATGGAACCGGGATATGGAGGGCACTCACCTTCCACAAATATATATATATATATTAATTACAACACCTGTTCCTCCTCCGCAAATGTCAGATCACGATCTGCATGTTTATTTATTTGCACCACATGTAGACAAAAACCTAATTTGTCTGCTGCTGTGTATTCAAGTTAATCCTGTACATTTAGCATTTAGCAGCATCACACCGTTTCTTTATGGCCTCTAAGAGAAATTGGTCATTCTACCCTGAAACATCGTATAAGACAGGGGTCCCCAAACTTTTTCCAGTGTGGGCCACATGACTTTTCCCTCCTCTGAAGGGGGGCCAGGGTCAGGGTCGTTTGTTTGTTTATGTTCTATGACTGGGGCAAAGTGTGTTTGTAGTAACGTTGCTCACAATAGGTTACCATTTCCAGTTCTATGACAGAAAAATGTACATGCTTTATTGTTCAGGGGGCCGGGTCAAATGTGGAAGTGGGCCGTGTCCGGCCCCCGTGCCTTAGTTTGGGGACCACTGGTATAAAACATTCATTCATTCACTCATTTTCTACCGCTTTTGCACATATAGACAAACAACCATTCACACTCACATTCATACCTATGGACAATTTGGAGTGGCTAATTAACCTAGCATGTTTTTGGAATGTGGGAGGAAACCGGAGTACCCGGAAAAAAACCCACGCATGCACGGGGAGAACATGAAAACGCCACACAGAGATGGCCGAGGGTGGAATTGAACCCGGGTCTCCTAGCTGTGACCACCGTGCAGCCACAAAGCAGCCATAAAGTCTAATGTAATTATTCCAAAGGCCAATAGAAAACTATCCAAAATTGGTTCAATATACAGTAAAGTCTCGTTATATCGATATCGGTTAAAACGAATTACTACTTATTACGATACTATTTTCATTTCCCGGCAAATTTCTAGTCTTTTATGATATAATTAGCTCCGTTAGTATGATACCCGGTTATTATGATAATCCGGTTACTACGATGCCCTTTTCATCTCCCGCCAGCCAATTTGGTCTGCTTATATCGATACAAAAGCAGCTTAAATCAATCTTTGCTTAAGGATTTCAATACCAAAAAAGAACACGGCGAACGGCTGCTTCCAGTCAACTTTATTTTTCACACTTCCACCACCAGAGTGCAGCACACACAGCGGAAAACACGCGTCCTTCGCGCCTACCCCTCCGGGTGGCAACACCTTCCCTATCGATAGTTCCGGGGTGAATTATGTCCCGGTAACCGGTAATCACTACAGCGTAAGTTTATTTTTATTTACTGTAGTACAAAATGTATTGTAGTACAAAAGCATGCTAGATACGCAATCCATGAACTCAAGGAGAAAATTACATGCCATATCAAAGATCCGCCCACTTTTAATGCAGTTCGGCGCAGGATCGGATATATGGATAGTCCGGTTATATCGGTATTTTTTCCGATTCCCGAGAATATCGATATAACGAGACTTTACTGTACAAAGAAAGATAAGTTTCCATGACTGCTTTCTGCTGCGCAGACGGACAGTTAGTTTCAGTTACTTTCAGCTACTTTCAGTTGCTTTCAGTTGCTTTCAATGAACAGCCATGTTTTCTTCTTCTTGCAGTCATTGCAGACTCGCTGACAGTAACGGCGCCGGCCCAGACTCTGTCCAAAGTGGAAGGTGACACCCTGCAACTCAACTGCGAAGTGTCCAGGACCACAACGCAACACACGCACTTGTCCGTCGGGTGGTACCTGAGGGCCCCGGATGACACCACACCCCCCCCACAAGAGCTGCTCACCCTGTCAAAAGACTTTGTTCTACGCTCCGGGGGTCCGTACCGTCAGAGGATGGCGGCAGGTGACCTGAGATTGGACAAAACCAGCGCCACGTCCTACCGACTCACCATCCATAAACTGCAGCCGGTGGACCAGGGCCTTCTCTACTGCCAGGCCGCCGAATGGATTCAGGACCCGGACGGCAGCTGGTTTGCGATGACCCGCAAGCAGAGCGACAAGACTCAGCTCCGCGTTCAGCCCACCGGTGAGTGAAGACTAGAGAAGCAGATGTACATCAAGCACGTGGGCCAGCTTCCTCTGATTGCTGATCAGCCTCTCGCGCTAAGCTCATTAGCTTCCTTAAAAGGGCTTATTCAACCTACACAGACCTCCCACTGGTGCATTTGTGTGGCTTTGACGAGCAACGCTACAAGCGCAGTCAATGATAGTGTAAACATCTCGAAGACAGTGCAAGGACGCACAGCAGGCATTCTTGGGATGTCAGTAACATCAGTACAAAAGGAATCCGTTCCATAGTTGGTACAATTTTATTATAAAGTTCACTTTTGGAATGTGTACAGTATTTTCCACGCTATAAGGAGCGCTACAAATCGACTGAGTGCCTTATATATAATATAACGTTATTGTACTACTTTGGTAAGCGCTCCGCTTGAATGACGGTCGGACCATTTCCTGCTGACACGGGGACGTAATACGTACGCTGGCAAGAAAACAACATTGCGCCCATATCTCCAATACTCAAAAAAACAACTTGAAAAATCAAGTGAAACTGACTCCGACAATGATGAGCGGGAACCCGGAACGTTTGATGGCAAAATTTCCCAGCTGTTCAATTCCGATACAGAGGATGATAACTTTGAAGGATTTGTGGTAGGAAGCTTGCAAACAGATAAGTTATGGGGCTAATTTTAAGACAATGATGATCAATAAAGCAGTTATTGTATAACTGTTAGTTTTCGGATATACTGACTCCAACAATGATGAGCGGGAACCCAAAACATTTTGATGGCAACATTTCCCAGCTGTTCAATTCCGATACAGAAGATGATAACTTTGAAGGATTTGTGGTAGGAAGCTTGCAAACATATAAGTTATGGTGCTAATTGTAAGATAATGATGATCAATAAAGCAGTTATTGTATAACTGTTAGTTTTCTGATATCCAGGTCGTCTTATATGTGGGCCAATACAATATAGTAATAGTAATAGTAATATATATCTCAGCATATAGCTGAGGACATTCAAGGTTTAGTAAGTAAATGTCACATTAGCATTTGGGCTGGCTCCAAGTATCTACATAGTGATACCAATTGGCTTACACTGTCTTTAGAGTAGTCTGTGTACAGCTTGATTAGCAGTATAGATTTACTATCTGATAAAAAGGACTCGGCACACAGAAATGATTGTCTAATTTTGTGGCAAGACATGCTAGTACCGAGAATACTGTGTCTGGCCTTCAGGTTTCCCTTCAATGAACCGCAGCTCCCCAGTGCCAGCAGCACTTGTGCAGCATAGGAAATATGTTGCGTAGGAAATATCTTCATTCATTCATTTTTTTACCGCTTATCCTCACGAGGGTGGCGGGGGGTGCTGGAGCCTATACCAGCTGGATAGGGTGGCGGGGTACACCCTGGACTGGTGGCCAGCCAATCCCAGGGCACATATAGACAAACAACCATTCACACTCACATTCATACCTATGGACAATTTGGAGTGGCTAATTAACCTAGCATGTTTTTGGAATGTGGGAGGAAACCGGAGTACCCGGAGAAAACCCACGCATGCACGGGGAGAACATGCAAACTCCACACAGAGATGGCCGAGGGTGGAATTGAACTCGGGTCTCCTAGCTGTGAGGCCTGCGCACTAACCACTCAAGCACTGTGCAGCTTCTGCAGAATCAGTTTTCCCAACAAAACACCTTTCTGACTCCGTTCTTCGTTGAGCCAAAGAAAGTGTCATCAATTTCTTAAAAAAGAAAGAAGTAACTCATCGCAAAGTAGCAAGATGAAGAAATCACTGACGTGGCGAAAGCGTTGAGCGTGTTAACGAAACAGAAGTCACAAACGATGTTGATGTTGAGAAGCTGTTGGGAAGACTCTACCTTGGATTTTCCATTCAGCTTTCCAAGGTCCACTCGCCAGTAACATTAGTCAAGCATCCTCGTGAGTGCATTCGCTTGAGGAAGTGTGCTGACCCTTACGGCCCTCGGCGACTACTCGTCTAATAGAGACGACAAAGTGAGGGAGGATGAGTCGAAGGAAAGGAGGGAGGACAGTAGATCAAGTAACACAAAGGGGTGGCTGTCCGTTGAGTAGGTCTCATATCCTGGACGTCTGTGTAGATCAGTCGTCCGGGTCATGGCGAGTCTGTTGATTTGAAGGTGGAACAAATAAACTGGAGTCCAATTGTGTTGCTTCAACCTTTTACAGACCTTATATGATAATTATGTCACAAGTGGTAATGGTAATGGTAATGGTAATGGTAATGGTAATGGTAATGGTAATGGTAATGGTAATGGTAAAGGTTTTATTTCATTTGAACATGCATCAGATTCCAATTGAGTGCATCCCATAATCAGTTCCCAGTTCCACATGTCTGAAAGGAGTAGGAAGAAGCAAAGCTTATTAAATCCTACCCCTCCATCTGGTACTTTTACAATCACTAACTGTTACATTTGTTCACTTCCTGCTTTCCTAATGTAGTTTAAGTGTATTTATTTATTTATTTTTATCACATACCGAAGTACGAGATAATATGACCATTCTGGTCAATTTTACTTTTTTGTTTTTTACATTTTTACTTATTTTTATTTTTATTTTTATTTTTATTTTTATTTTTATTTTTATTTTTATTTTTATTTTTATTTTTATTTTTATTTTTATTTTTATTTTTATTATCAAATTTCAAATGTACTTCTTCCCTGAGATCATATTTCTCCTCTCTTGTAGAGAAGTATTGGATGACATTTTTAGCTAATTGCTTATTTTTAGCCTTATGCATTATTTTAGCTGTTTGAAGATGAACTATATCAGCAAGTTGAAGTATTTGTGATTTTAGAAATAAGGAGTTAGTATGTTCTCTGTAGGCGGCATTATGAATTATCCTTACTGGCCTTTTTTTTGCAGTACATTTAGCGAGTGAAGATAGCTTTTATAGTTATTAGCCCATATTTCCACACAATAAGTAAGATATGGTAGAACCAGAGAGCAATAAAGAGTGTGGAGTGATTTCTGATTGAGAATAAATTTAGCTTTGTTCAATATTGAAATATTTCTGGCCACCTTATGTTGTATATTTGTAATATGAGGTTTCCAGCTCATATTTTCATCTATTGTGATCCCCAGAAATGTATTTTCCTTCACCCTTTCAATGTCTACATCGTCTATTTGTATTTGCTGGTGCGTGTCCTTTCTGCTGTTAGCAAACAGCATGATTTTAGTTTTATTTAGGTTCAAGGACAATCTATTATCATGAAACCATCTTTTTAGTGTGGATGAATGAAACACAACGAGAACTTTGTGGCTCATCACTGGTCCTCCCATCTTTATGTTTCCCAGAAGCGCGACATTAGCTGCCATTACCGTGGCAGAACCCGGTATTGGATGTCTCATATAAGTTTCAAATGAGTATTTTGTTGTTGTTGCCGCCTGTGCAGCATGACATCAGCTACAAGATGATGGCGTCCCAGATAGTTGGTTGAGACAGGAGCGCCGCAAGTTTGTGAGATGACTCCCTGCTACTTCAGGGAAGGAGACAAAAGGCACAAAGAGTTCCCCCGTCAAAACCTTTTGTCAGCCTCCATCTTGCCTGTAATCTATAATGGATGGATGTGTTGTTGCATGACGGAGAACACGGCAGAGGTGCGCTGACGGGAGCGCTCGGATTTCATGTGTCATTTTTAGATTTCGTCTTGTTTGCTTACTGCACGACGAGGGCGGGACTTGTGTAACGTTTTGGGGTGTACTTTTTTGTGTGTGTGTGGCCTAGTGCATACTTGACAGAAGGGAAATGTGATTGGCGAGGGCACAGCACCTCCATTAAGCTCTCATCATAAAAGATGGAGTGCTTCTCAAGACGGCCCCATCACTAACTAATCACCCTCAGCCAGCATCAAAGAGGCAAACCTTGGACCCGCTCTTAATGGAGCTTTCAAAACTTTTTTTTTTTAAAAATCATTTTCTCTTACTTTCTCTGCTCTGCTCTTATCATTCATATTATTTGCACTTTTTTTTATGTTTATATATTTTTTCTGACCAATACATTTAAGTTTTGATCTCAGGAGACCTTGTGCACAGTGGCCACGGCAACATTTGACAATAGATATGACATCATAAAAGCTTGCCCTGTTGCTGTATCGTAGCTCAGGATATGCCAATATTATACTCCATAGTCTCCACTTTGCTGCAGGGGCCCCTAAGTCCTATTGCTGGAGCCTATCCCAGCTGTCTTAGGGCGAGAGGCGGGGTACACCCTGGACTGGTGGCCAGCCAATCACAGGGCACATATAGACAAACAACCATTCACACTCACATTCATACCTATGGACAATTTGGAGTCGCTAATTAACCTAGCATGTTTTTGGAATGTGGGAGGAACCGAATATAAACATTCCAAAAAATGTTTAGCTGTATTATTTTCTGTTATGTTTACTAAAAATATGTGTAAAAGTGACTATAGGGATGTTATTTCATGTCGAGAGGTCTCTAATAATGTTCATTCATTCATTTTCTACCGCTTATCCTCACGAGGGTGGCGGGGGGTGCTGGAGCCTATCCCAGCTCTCTTTGGGCGAGAGGCGGGGTACACCCCGGACTGATGGCCAGCCAATCACAGGGCACATATAGACAAACAACCATTCACACTCACATTCATACCTATGGACAATTTGGAGTGGCTAATTAACCTAGCATGTTTTTGGAATGTGGGAGGAAACCGGAGTACCCGGAGAAAACCCACGCATGCACGGGGAGAACATGCAAACTCCACACAGAGATGGCCGAGGGTGGAATTGAACCCTGGTCTCCTAGCTGTTTCTCCTAGTGGTCTGAAAGAAAATCAAATGAAACCCTCGTTCGCCCCCCATTGCATCCTGTGCCCAAAACTGCGGCGAGTGGAGCACAATGGTACATCCTGATGGGAATAATAAAGGTTCCTTTAAGATCCCGTTCATATATTTCTTGACACTGCTGCTATTTTTAAATGCAGTATTTACGTTGATACAGCAACATGCTCATATTTTCTCATATTTGAAGCCCTCGATAAAGGCATGAGATTTTTGAAATGTATTGAATTTTATTAATGACATGAATCAGAACTTGATTATGCTATCAGGAAGGCAGCGTGCAGGGAGCCAGTGATGAATGGTGAGCTGTCATCAGTCCTTAGTTTCTCTATCAGTATACCTCATCCCCTCTTGGGTTGCTTAAACACAAAAGATTGTTGTCTGATGCGAGGAGGGGTGTCTGACATCCTAATGTATGTAGATGATACCGTTATTTATTTGCCTGCATTGATTAAACTGTAAGCCGCTTGTGATATCGGGGCAGCCATTGGCAGATGGCATCGAGCAAACGGAGAATTACTGATGTTCTACAGATGTCCGCGCCCCAACGGCTTCTCCCCAAAGTGAGTCGCAGCTTCTCACACATGCGTGTGTTGAATTTTGCGTCTTCACTCTTAAATAGTTTTCAAAAAAATATTCATTAATAAGTCGGATTTGTTTTGTGATTGAATGTGGCCTATTATTCATTAAAAATATGCATATTGAAGGAAAAAGGTTTTGCTTAAATTAAGCATTTTCAAGCATTTTCAAACAAATATAAGACGCGTTCAAGGACACTGAATCATATGTGGTATTCAAATGTCAGACTTTTCCAGCTTTTATTGCAGGTTTGAATTATGTCACAACAGGCATAATAATCTCGAATAAACACGCAACATGCATGTGTTGAATTTTGCGTCTTCGCTCTTAAATTGTTTTCAAAAAAGTACTCATTAATAAATCGGGTTGTGATTTTGTGATTGACTTTGGCCTATTATTCATTAAAAAATATGCATATTGAAGGAAAAGGTTTTGCCTAAATTAAGCATTTTCAAGCATGGAAATGTCTCAAAAAAATACAAATATACAGTGAAGAAAATAAGTATTTGAACACCCTGCTATTTTGCTATTTCTCCCACTTAGAAATCATGGAGGGGTCTGAAATTTTCATCGTAGGTGCATGTCCACTGTGAGAGAGATAAACTAAAAAGAAAAATCCAGAAATCACAATGCATGATTTTTTAACAATTTATTTGTGTGATACAGCTGCAAATAAGTATTTGAACACCTGAGAAAATGAATGTTAATATTTGGTACAGTAGCCTTTGTTTGCTATTACAGAGGTCAAACGTTTCCTGTAGTTTTTCACCAGGTTTGCACACACTGCAGGAGGGATCTTGGCCCACTCCTCCACACAGATCTTCTCTAGATCAGTCAGGTTTCTGGGCTGTCGCTGAGAAACACGGAGTTTGAGCTCCCTCCAAAGATTTTCGATTGGGTTCAGGTCTGGAGACTGGCTGGGCCATGCTAGAACCTTGATATGCTTCTTACGGAGCCACTCCTTGGTTTTCCTGGCTGTGTGCTTCGGGTCGTTGTCGTGTTGGAAGACCCAGCCACGACCCATCTTCAATGCTCTGACAGAGGGAAGGAGGTTGTTCCCCAAAATCTCACAATACACGGCCCCAGTCATCCTCTCTTTAATGCAGTGCACTCGTCCTGTCCCATGTGCAGAAAAACACCCCCAAAGCATGATGCTACCACCCCCATGCTTCACAGTAGGGATGGTGTTCTTCGGATTGTACTCTTCATTCTTCTTCCTCCAAACACGCTTATTGGAATTATGACCAAAAAGTTCTATTTTGGTCTCATCTGACCATAAAACTTTCTCCCATGACTCCTCTGTATCATCCAAATGGTCATATGCAAACTTAAGACGGGCCTTGACATGTGCTGGTTTAAGCAGGGGAACCTTTCGTGCCATGCATGATTTCACATCATGACGTCTTAGTGTATTACCTACAGTAACCTTGGAAACGGTGGTCCCAGCTCTTTTCAGGTCATTGACCAAGTCCTGTCGTGTAGTTCTGGGCTGATTCCTCACCTTTCTTAGAATCATTGAGACCCCACGAGGTGATATCTTGCATGGGGCTCCACTCCGATTGAGATTGACCGTCATGTTTAGCTTCTTCCATTTTCTAATGATAGCTCCAACAGTGGACCTTTTTTCACCAAGCTGCTTGGTAATTGCTCCGTAGCCCTTTCCAGCCTTGTGGAGGTGTACAATTTTGTCTCTGGTGTCTTTGGACAGCTCTTTGGTCTTCGCCATGTTACAAGTTAAAGTCTTACTGATTGTATGGGGTGGACAGGTGTCTTTATGCAGCTAACGACCTCAAACAGGTGCATCTGATTCAGGATGATACATGGAGTGCAGGTGGACTTCTAATGGGCAGACTAACAGGTCTTTCAGGGTCAGAATTCTAGATGATACACAGGTGTTCAAATACTTATTTGCAGCTGTATCACACAAATAAATTGTTAAAAAATCATGCATTGTGATTTCTGGATTTTTCTTTTTAGTTTATCTCTCTCACAGTGGACATGCACCTACGATGAAAATTTCAGACCCCTCCATGATTTCTAAGTGGGAGAAATAGCAAAATAGCAGGGTGTTCAAATACTTATTTTCTTCACTGTAAGACGCGTTCAAGGACCCTGAATCATATGTAGTATTCAAATGCCAGACTTTTCCAGCTTTTATTGCAGGTTTGAATGATCTCACAACAGGCACAATAATCTCGAATAAACACGCAACATGCATGTGTTGAATTTTGCGTCTTCACTCTAATTTTTTTTTAAATAAGTACTCATTAATAAATCGGGTTGTTTTGTGTTTTTGTCAATGTGGCCTATTATTCATGAAAAAATATGCATATTGAAAGAATTTCTCAGAAGGTTTTGCCTAAATTAAGCATTTTCAAGCATGGAAATGTCTCAGTGAGGTAAAATACAAACATAAGACGCGTTCAAGGACACTGAATCATATGTAGTATTCAAATGCCAGACTTTTCCAGCTTTTATTGCAGGTTTGAATGATCTCACAACAGGCATAATAATCTCGAATAAACACGCAGTCTATTGCTACAGTAAACTACGTCAAGCTGAAACTCCATTCTGAATCTACAAAGTCACTTCCTGTCCACCCGCCGCTCAGCTCCCCAAGTGGACACACACAAGCACGAGTGTATTAAATGGCTTTTCGTATTATGAATACTCTTATCTTGGGTGTACAAAGTTATTATAGGATGTTATTTAATGTTGTTGCTTTTTCGTAGGTGTATTTATTGTAGTTGTAAAGTCCATGCTCCAAACCGTGATGCTCTATGGTAAAGTTAGTGTGTGGTTACATGTAGATATGACCCCCCCCCCCCTTTCCCGCTCATCTGCCTGCTCCTCTACATTCCAATTTAGTATCAACGGGAGACTTCCAACATTTCCACCAGAGAGTGTTTGTCAGGAAGTGTGTTAGTCGTGGTAATTACGGCTGGAGGCGACCACCAACACAGAGAGAGGCAAAGCAGCCGTTTCTGACACGTAGCCTACCGCGCTCATCATCTGGAAATTAATACCGCAAATAAACTCAACACACACACACACATGCTCAGAAGGTGAGCGTAATTTGGCTAAGTGGAAGAGCTAGCACCAGTTTGCTCCCTGCAAGAGGAGGAGGAAGGAGGAGAGAGCGTTTGACTCCCTGTCACACTGCTAGAGAGAATTCTAATTAGGTTTATTTTTTATTGCAGAGGTGAAAGCGAGAGGGTGGTGGTGGGGGGGGGTGGGGGGTTTGAACGAGCAGAGCACTCTGAAAAATCAGCGTTTTTATCCCAGCCATTGGGCTGCGCTGTGACCTTAACCTTTTTCCTCTTTTCTATTCTCTCGGCGTTTCTTCTGTGGCTGCAACTGACACAATTTTAGCATCACATTTTGCCCCCGAGAATCCCCTTAATACTCTACACTCCAATTTAGCATTCAGGCGGTGCGCCTAAAACTGTGGAGAGCGCAGTCTTTTCGGTTTGCGCCGCTGTTTTGTCACCAGGATTCAAACAATTGGAATCGCTCTCAGCGCAGTATGTTTTCATTAGGATGCATTCACACTATTGATCCGTGGATCGGGAAAAGTGTGTCACATTCTTTTCTTCACTGGCTAGGTAATATGTAATATGTAATAAAGGTAATATGTTACTATGGTTACTATGGTACCCATTATGTCATTGTATGGTCATTTCACCTTGTACTTTGGTACGAGGTGCATTATTAAAAAAAAAAACTCAAATTGTATTACGGAAAGCAGGAAGTGAACAAATGTAACAGTTAGTGATTGTAAAAGTACCAGATGGAGGGGTAGGATTTAATAAGCTTTGCTTCTTCCTACTCCTTTTGGACATGTGGAACTGGGAACTGATTATGGGATGCACTCAATTGGAATCTGATGCATGTTCAAATGAAATTAAACCATTACCATTACCATTACCATTACCATTACCATTACCATTACCATTACCATTAATAATACGTGCCTGGGTTTTAATGTCACGCTTTGGTTCATACTTGGTGTGTAGTTTTTGTGTTAGTGTAATGATGTTTTAAAATGAAACTGTGATTTTATATATTTCATTTATATATTTATATAATAATTTATAATATAATATAATATAATAATTTATATATTTATATTTTATTTTACATTTTATAAAATCATGTATACAAGTGGGCGGCACGGCGGTCAAGTGGTTAGCACGCAGACCTCACAGCTAGGAGACCGGGATTCAATTCCACCCTTGGCCATCTCTGTGTGGAGTTTGCATGTTCTCCCCATGCATGCATGGGTTTTGTCCGGGTACTCCGGTTTCTATATAATATACTACTAATATAATATAATATACTATTGTAGCGTGCCAATATGATAATGGCGACGGATTAGTCAGCATAACCATGATTTTGTAGGTTTACTCGCCCAATTCCTAACTTTACGGTAGGTTTAGCTCCACAAAGCATCCAATTTTCAAATGTTCTCTTTTCTGTCCCACTTCCTTGGAGATTTATTATGGGATGGAACCAGTAACCCTCGATAAACGAGGGACGACTGTATTAATTCTTAATCTCGATGAGTGTTTTGTAAAGCTAAGTCGTCTTTGACTCCGTTCCCTCCCCAGATCGTGACTTCAGCATCCAGGTGAGCACGGAGCGACGGCCCTTCACGGCCGGTGAGCCGCTGGAACTCCGCTGCGCCATCGAGGCGCAAAACGTCCCCGAGCGCTTCTTCTCGGTGTCGTGGGTCTTCAGCAGCTCACCGGTGGCCGTGGTGGGCCCCGGCGCCGTGCCTGTCCTGGGCCCCGACTACGTGGCCCGCGAGGCCGCCGGCCACATGACCGTGCGCAAGGAGAGCGCCAACGTGCACCTCCTCAAACTGCAGCACCTGCGCGTCGAGGACGCCGGCAAATACATCTGTCGGGTAACGGAGCGGGAAAAGACCCCCACGGGAGACTTCATCGACCGCAGCAAGAGGTCCCGCAATGTTCAGATCACAGTGCAGCCGCTCAGTGAGTAATAAGCCGCTTGCTCAGTCGTCCTGTCCTTACTTGTCAATTACACTAAGAATGATGAACTATTCATAAGAGCCGTTTTATCCTCGTTTATCTGCGCTGTTGAATGACCGCCCCCGCTCACCTTGCACACTCTATTGTTGGCTGTGAGTAAGTACACATCACATAATGCCGCTCTTACTCCTAATGTATTTTCCCTTTGAGAGCATAGCCAAGGAACTGTAATGTGGAATTATTGCAAGGGAGGCAGTGGGCGGAGCTGCAAAGTCTGCTCTTCTGGAGGCTGAACTAACAGCCATGAAATAAGAGTACAAAGAAGTGACAGAAGCGTCCCCTTTGCAAAGTCCTCCAAGAGGTTCCCCGGGGCCGGATGATGGGGTTCTTCCCGGACGGTCGTTTTTTGGGATGCATGGCTGCTTCGGTCAGGCTTACAGCGAGCTGATCACTGCAGATCTACCTTCAAAAACCGCAGCAGGGTGATTTGCTTCATTCTCTCTTCACTACCAAGGCTCTCTGGACCGGAACAGAGCGCGCTGCCAGCTGCCATCGGTGTTAAAAAAAAAAACAAAACAAAAAAACACAACATGGTCACCATAATATAGCGTTTCTTTTCAAGCGGCTAACGCCAAATTATGGAATGGATTGAGTAAGGAAATCAAACAATGCACAACAAGTTGATGTTTGCTAAATACAAGGATGAAGAGTCTTGAACCAGTCATGATGTGCTATATATATCACTATATTGACAATTTTTATTTTTATTTTTATTTTTATTTGTATTTTTATTTTTATTTGTATTTTTATTTTTATTTTTATTTTTATTTTTGTTTTTATTTTTATTTTTATTTTTATTTTTATTTTTATTTTTATTTTTATTTTTATTTTTATTTTATTTATTTATTTATTTTTTAAGTTTAAGTTTGATTTTGATTTTGATTGTCAATGTAGTGATATATATAGCACATCATGACTGGTTCAAGACTCAAATTTACATTTAAAATTATGATGTGCTATATATATCACTATATTGACACTTACTATGGTACCCATTATGTCATTGGATGCTCATATCACCTCCTACTTTGGTACGGGACAAAAAAATTAAAAGAATTTAAAAACAAAAAAAACCCTTAAACTATATTAGGAAAGCAGGAAGTGAACAAAAGTACCAGATGGAGGGGTAGGATTTAATAAGCTTTGCTTCTTCCTACTCCTTTTGGACATGTGGAACTGGAAACTGATTATGGGATGCACTCAATTGGAATCTGCCATCGGTGTTAAAAAAAAAACAAAAAAAAAACACAACACGGTGACCATAATATAGCGTTTCTTTTCAAGCGGCTAACGCCAGCCTATCCTGACCTTTTTGCGCCTCTTGCTAAATGAGCCCTAAACAATAGCCCCAAGCCAGCCGAGGTCTCCAGGGAAACTCTCTCTCTTTATTGAGGGAACAAAAGACCTTAGAAAGTTTGTTTATGGGGTTTACACAGGTTAATTATAGCCGTGGTTATTGGAGGGGAACCTGGAAATGAAGCACGGCAAACAATGGAGAGGTTGCAGTCTTAAGGTAAAGCCTAATCAAGCCTAATCAGGCCTGCGTTTCCACCACGTGTACACACGGGATGGCAATAGCTACTTAAAGGTCCTGTTTTTCACCAATTTGAAATCAAGTGTGAGACGTCCTACAATAGGGAATTGGAAGTGTGTTGTCACAAAATGTCATTTAACAAGGAAACTTAAAAAAAAACAACAAGCAGCAAAAATGGAAAAAAAAATAGTAATTGTACAATAATTAAGAGAAAAAAGTTGCGATCTAAAGAGGAAAACAAACAACAAAATTTTATGAGGATAACATAATATTAGAGAGAAATTCAAAAATTCAAAATCAGAATTTTGGCGTCGTGTACATGTTAGGTGTTATTACATGTATTGATCTCTTTTTTGTAGTAATTGATAGACTTTGGGAAACTATTGTTTTAAGGTAAAGCCTAATCAAGCCTAATTAGGCCTGCGTTTCCACCATGTGTACACACATACAATAGTGAATTGGAAGTGTGTTGACACAAAGTGCGACCCATGGCACATTCTAAAATGTCATTTAACAAGAAAAGTTAAAAAAACAAGCAGCAAAAATGGAAAAAATGTAGTAATTGTACAATAATAAAGTCAAAATATTAAGAGAAAAAAGTTGCAATCGAAAGAGGAAAACATAATAGGATAAACAAAATAGGATAACATAATATTAGAGGGAAATTCAAAATCTGAATTTTGCCATTGTGTACATGATAGATGTTACATGTATTGATCTCTTTTTTTGTAGTAATTGATAGACTTTGGGAAACTATTGTTTTAAGGTAAAGCCTAATCGAGCCTAATTAGGCCTGTGTTTCAGGCAATAATAAAGTCAAAATATAAAGAGAAAAAAGTTCTAAAAAGATCTAAAGAGGAAAACATGTAATTTTACGAGGATAACGTAATATTAGAAGAAAAAAAAATTCAGTATACTGCATGTAAAAAAAAACCACAACATTTACTTTTACCAAACGACGACTTAACGTTAATAGTAAAAACTATTCCACACATAATTTAGCTAAAAGGGAATGCCTGTATTGACCAATCACCACACGGCATTGTGTCTAATGCAAACCTCTGCAAGCGTGCCTCAATTCAACTGAAATGATATTTATATTGCACATTTTACTGAAATGATATTTATATTGCTCATTTTACAACAACCCCAGGCAACAAAAGTGCTCTACAGCAATAAAAACAAATTTCAAACAGTGCAAATACAGTGCCAACAAACACAATTTATGACAGTAAAATTAATAAAAATCCGAAAATAACATTGTATCTCAAAAGAGAAGTCAACTATTTATAAACAATAGGGAAGAAAAGCAACCAATATCAATAAGGACCGGGAGCATCTAATCAAACTGTTCCACAATCTGGGAGCTACTTCTGACAAGGTTCAATCTCCTCTGGTTCTCTTGTGCCTTTGGGCACAGCCAACGGGAGCTGCAGACCTCCGGGGGTCTGGGCAGAGTACAGAGAGACTACAGCAGCTCACTCAAAAAAAGGCGGGGCCATGAGGTGCAAATGTAAAAACACCGCCATTTGAAATTAGCCTCTAAAAGTAACTGGGTGCCAATGAAGGGAGGGATTTAAACACATCACTTGTTTTTTGCTTAGCAGGCCCTAGACCAGGCCTGGTCCTACGCTATTATGTATACAAGGAATTAGACTCATCTAAGCAAAGATTTGGTACGCCAAGTTCAGGAAATTGGCCCCCATCCATGACTGCACATCATGCAGACGGTCCTGCAGGGGTTTCATGGTAGCCCGGCTATCATTTTTAGGTCAAGGCAGATAGACCTGCATGTCATCTTCAAAGCAGTGAAAGGAAACTGTGCTTTTTAAAAACCCAACCCAAGGGAAGCACGTATAAGGAGAAAAGGACAGGTGACAAAATGGATCCCTGGGGGTCCTGGCAAGACACAGATACAGAGGAGGAGCACTGGCCCCGCCTGACAGAAAAACTCCCGTTTGTCAAATAGGTAGGAACTATGGTAGTGTTCCGTCCTTACGTAGTGTTCCGTCCTTAATGCCGACACGTGTCCCCGGGCGAGGTAAAAGAATGCTGCTGGTACGTCTAAAAACACAAGGACTACAGATTCCAGAGCCGACAGTTAAAAGGAAGGTCATGAAAAACATGGAAAATGGCGCTCTGGACCGTGCCTGGACTTAAACCCAGACCCAATTTAAGTTAAGGTGGATCAGAAATTGATCATAAGCATGAACGTTTCAAAGTAATGGAGCCCAAAGTGCGGCCCATTGCACATTCTAAAATGGAATTTAACAAGAAAACTTGCAAAAATTGAAAAAATTGTACAATAATAAAGTCAAAATCTCAGCCTTTTATTAAACCTAGAAATGTGTCACATCAAAGAAACCTCTAGAAATTAACTCAAACTTCTCAAACTCAATTTACCTGGGGGCCACTGGAGCTAGGGTCTGGGCGAGGCTGGGCCGTATCAGCCCCCCCCCCCCCCCCCCAAAAAAAACGCATTTATTAAAAACAGAAAAATATACAAACTTTTTCAGTGCTTTGGTTCCGATTTTCTACAATAAAAGCTCTGATAAAACATTCCACTGTTCTCAAATATCTTACTTTTTATTTTTCTGCACAAAATAAGATGAAAAATAAATAAACAAATCAAGAATAAAGAAAATCAATCAATCAGTAATAAATAAATATAATAATAATAATAAAAACTTAAGAAAGCACATATAGTTGGTGGGTAGACAAATGTTTTTTTTTCAGATTAAAATAAACAAAGCATTATTAGAGCCCTGTAGACATGACAAAACACGACTATAGTCACATTTATACTCTTTTTATTTACAACATATTGCGCAACTGCAGCGTCTTGAGACACATGCTAACTCACAAACTAGAGAGCTAGCGACCTAAACGGTAGCCTCCAAGTTATTTCCTTTCAACTTAAATAGCCAAAAACTTACCACTTCCACACGGATAGGGAGGATAACTATTAACAGTTATTTAACCTTTAACATGAACATGAATCAAACGTAATAATTTTTTCTGGGTACATGATACCATACAGCATCCATATCAAACTTGCGCGGGGCTGCACTAACATTAAAATTTCATATCAAGGCGGGGGCCTCAAACTAGTGTCCTGCGGGCCACATTTGGCCCGCGGGCCGCATGTTTGAGACCCCTGGTTTAGAACATGTGAGGAAATGTCATATTTATTTCATCTTTTGATGGTGTTAAAAAATGCAGGCTTTTTCCTGTACCACTACTTGAACGTCTCTACATCCACCGCTGTACTCCTCCATTTTTATTTTTTTTTTAGAGTGATCTCAGGTGTTTAAAATGAAAGCGGTGACAGGCTTCCCTGGTTTGAGTGTGATAGGAAGGAAAAGGCTAACGTGATCCATATTCATACACAGCTCATGTACATTAGGAAGGAAGTAACAGAGTTTGCCCTCAGGGGAGGAATAAAAAAAAAAAAAAAAGCCCACCCTTCCACCACATCCCTTTCAGTTTTTGGGTACTTTGTGATGTTTTTGATGCAACGAGTTTGAGATAAAGCAGCACAAACGAGCAACAGAGCATATAAGGACTTGGGACTCACCTCGGTCAACAAGCTACGGTGAGTTCCGAATGACTTAGCAAGCCTTCTAACCCCGTCTAAGATGAACCCAAAGCCGCAAGGGTCTTTCTCTGGCTGTCACTCGGATGCGCCTCAGGCCGGAAAAGAGCTGCAATATCAACCTGGAACACAAGCAAACACGAGTGTGCTGCACTTCGCAGCAGGATTGGGTTGTACTCCGGGGAACGGGCTCGGTAATCTGTTACATTGCTCAAGGGCTCATGTTCTCCTGGTTGTTGTTACACCAGATGTGGGATTCTTCTTGTCTTTTGGAACTTTAGCTCATTACACGCTGACTTTTTAGGCTCGTGGTTCCATGCAGGCTCTGGTCTGGACCAAAACTGAAATAGTGTGCATTCATTCAATTTCTACCGCTTATCTTCACGAGGGTCGCGGGGGTGCTGGAGCCTATCCCAGCTGTCTGGTACACCCTGGACTGGTGGCCAGCCAATCACAGGGCACATATAGACAAACAAACAAACAAACAAAAAATAAATCTCCCAAGGAAGTGGGACAGAAAAAAGAAAACCTACCATAAAGTTATGAATTGGGTATGTATTTAATAAGGAGTAAACCTACAAAATCATTAACACACATCATTGCTTCATGCTTATGCTGACTAATCCATCACCATGATCATATCGTCACACTATAATCGTATATTGGATTATATTAGTAGTATATTATATAGAAACCAGAGTACCCGGAGAAAACCCACACATGTGCGGGGAGAAAATGCAAATTCCACACAGAGATGGCCAAGGGTGGAATTGCGCTAACCACACAATCACCGTGCAACAAAGTGCTGCACAGACTAGTAAAATAAAAAGTAAAAATAAAATACAAAAACAAATTGAATTTAATCCAAAACTAAAAGATCAAATAAGAAATAAAATAGTAAAATATTAAAAACAAGAAGCAAAGCAATAAAAGTATAAAAAATAAAACCAATTAAAATAAAAAGAAAGAACTAAAAGACACAGGACCAAACGACTCACTCCGAGTTAAAAGCCAGAGAATAAAAGTGGGTTTTAAGACGAGACTTAAAAGCTTTCGATGTGGGGGGCCTTTTTTACTTGGGAGGGGAGAGAGTTCCATAGCTTGGGGCCAACTACAGAAAAGCCTTGGTCTCATTTTGGGATTGGGATTATGGGAATATGTAGATTATGTCTATGTTTTGCTACATTTACTAGCATAGATTTCTCAAAAAGCTTCTAAAATATACTTTTAAAGTCACACAGAGGACAGAAACAGCATTTTCTTTGTCGTATTTGTCATTTCTGCATTTAGCTGCCATTGTAACATCGGTTCTGTATTTGGTCCGTGTTGCGTTTACATTTGAACTCAAGTGAACCGAATTCACTTGAGTCCCAGCGGTCTCAATCCGCTGATTTGGCGCACACCAGGGTTTGGATGGTCATCAGCGAACCGTACTAGCCTAGTAAACACACTTTGTTTATTGTGTTTCCCCACAGAGAGCAACATCACCGTCTTGTTGTCAAGCAACTCCTCCGAAGTCCTGGAGGGCAACGTGATACAACTGACCTGCATGGTCCACTCCACCACCGGCCCGCTGTCCGTGGTCTGGAGTTGGACGGACAAGCAGGGAAACGGTCCGGCCCAGGAGCTAGCCGCTTTGGATCGGGACGGCACCGTGCGGCACGCCGATGCCTACAAGGAGCGCTCCAGCTACGGCGAAATCCGCGTGGAGAGGTTACGGGCCGACACGTTCTCGCTGTCCGTGTACAACGCCTTGCCCGATGATGAGGGGTCGTACAGCTGCACTGTAACGGAGTGGTTTCAGACGGGAACTGAACCGGAGCTGACCTGGGGAAAAATCGGAGACAAGTCGGCCACAGAGACGATCACCGTCAAAACCGTTGGTAAGTGTTGAATTCATTCATTCATTCATTTTCTACCGCTTACCCTCACGAGGGTGGCAGGGGGTGCTGGAGCCTATCCCAGCTGACTTCGGACTTCGGGACTGGTGGCCAGCCAATCACAGGGCACATATAGACAAACAACCATTCACACTCACATTCATACCTATGGACAATTTGGAGTGGCTAATTAACCTAGCATGTTTTTGGAATGTGGGAGGAACCGAACATAAATGTTCCAAAAAATGTAAATATTATTTCTGTCTTAATTGTTTATGCCTTATATGTATTATTTTCTGTTATGTTTACTATAAATGTGTGTAAAAGTGACTGTAGGGGTGTTATTTCATGTCGAGAGGTCTCTAATAATGTTCATTCATTCATTCGTTTTCTAACGCTTATCCTCACGAGGGTGGCAGGGGGTGCTGGAGCCTATCCCAGCTGTCTTGGGGCGAGAGGCGGGGTACACCCTGGACTGGTGGCCAGCCAATCCCAGGGCACATATAGACAAACAACCATTCACACTCACATTCATACCTATGGACAATTTGGAGTGGCCAATTAACCTAGCATGTTTTTGGAATGTGGGAGGAACCGAACATAAACATTCCAAAAAATTTAAATATTATTTATGTCTTAATTGTTTATGCCTTACATGTATTATTTTCTGTTATGTTTACTATAAATGTGTGTAAAAGTAACTATAGGGGTGTTATCTCATGTCGAGAGGTCTCTAATAATGTTCATTCATTGGGAGGAAACCGGAGTCAAACCCACGCATGCACGGGGGGAGAAGATGCAAACTCCACACAGAGATGGCCGAGGGTGGAATTGAACTCGGGTCTCCTAACTGTGAGGCCTGCACGCTAACCACTCAACCACCGTGCAGCATAACCACTATTTGTCAAAGTAGAGCTGCAGCGTTGTTGGACGCACGGCGTGTCCCATTACTTGTGTTCATATAGAATAGAAGAATACTCCATGGTTTATTCATGTTCTGCCTTGGGGGGAAGAACTATTAGGACACCCTGTCACACCACCTGCCTCCCGTCCAGTGTGCTGTGCAGCAGTGACAATCATTATGGACACGCACACACACACACACACACACACACACACACACACACATGCACAGATTAGTTAGAATCATTAGAATGGAAATTCAGCACCACAGTCTCAGTAAGTTAGTTCAGACTTAAGCTGAAAAAGCACCAGAGCACAACCTCGGGATTAACTCTGTGTCACTGCCAAGAGGAGATGTCCGTTTTTTTAAGTGCCTATTTGTTAGTTTCAGGCAAAAACATTAGTTTTCGGTACAAGAAGCGCATTATGTAAATCCTACTTTCTTCTTGTCTGTTTGGAGATCAAAGTGTTTGCTCTCCTGTGATGGACATTCTTGGATTTTATCTCCTATTTGTTTGGGTCAATTCAGGTCTTTCTCTGTCCTGAAAACTATTATTGGATCCAAACCCCGCCCCTATGTATACATTTTGGGGAGGGGTGTAGGGGTTACACCTAAAAAATAAACAACATCCTTCCTGTTTTCTCTGGTGGCCTACTGAGCTCAGACTAGATAGAGTCTACTTTGACCTGCCAACCCCTTTCATCGATCGGCAGCCTAATGCTTTAGATATTATATATGGTCACTGTACCTTCATTGAATTCATAACCTCCTAATGGACTCCTGCTGCCTCTGAAGGGCATAAGAGAAAGACGTCCTTTTTTAAAGGGAGGGGCTGTTATTGTTGTTACCATAGTAACATATTAACTGTGTGGTACAGAAGCTGATTGTTTTCTAGAAGTAATGACGAGACTCGTCTTACCTCTTGAATTGAGTTTTTCTATTACATATCGCATATATGTATTCGATTTCTCGTGTTAGCGTCCAGTTATCCACTTAGCTAATGCCAACATAATGTACATTGGCGTATAAATGATCATTGAGGGTTTATCTAATCAGAAACCGTTTAGGTTTAGCTTGTAGATATACTGTACTTTTCCCTTAATTGATTACTTTGGACTCGACTTGACAAATATTACTCAAGACTTGAAACTTGACTCGGACTTTGACATCAAGCAAGCAAGAAATTGGTATTTTCATTTGTTGACAGACCCGTAAGTCAAAGTCAGTCAACCGATCCACTTCATAGCAAGTATCATGAGCTACCGGGTAGCTGTGTTTAGCTCATACCTAGCGTTAGCTTCATTTGGACTCGTCTTGACAATATCACCAAAGACTTGCAACGTGACTTGGACTTTGACATCAATCAAGCAGGAAATCGGTATTTTCATTTGTTGACAGACCCGTAAGTCAAAGTCAGTCAACCGATCCACTTCATAGCAAGTATCATGAGCTACCGGGTAGCTGTGTTTAGCTCATACCTAGCGTTAGCTTCATTTGGACTCGTCTTGACAATATAACCAAAGACTTGCAACTTGACTTGGACATCAATCAAGCAAGAAATTGCTATTTTTGTTTGTTGATAAACCCGTAAGTCAAAGTCAGTCAACCAATCCACTTCATAGCAAGTATCATGAGCTAACGGGTAGTTGTGTCTACCTCATGGCTAGCGTTAGCTTCATTTGGACTCGTCTTGACAATATCACCAAAGACTTGCAACTTGACTTGGACTTTGACATCAATCAAGCAAGAAATTGTTATTTCCGTTTATTGACAGCCTTTTAAGTCAAAGTCAGTCAACCGATCCACTTCATAGCAAGTATCATGAGCTACCGGGTAGTTGTGTGTATCTCATGGCTAGCGTTAGCTTCATTTGGACTCGTCTTGACAATATAACCAAAGACTTGCAACTTGACTTGGACTTTGACATCTAGCAAGCAAGAAATCGCTATTTTAATTTGTTGATAGCTTTTTAAGTCAAAGTCAGTCAACCAATCCACTTCATAGCAAGTATCATGAGCTAACGGGTAGTTGTGTCCAGCTCATGGCTAGCATTAGCTTCATTTGGACTCGTCTTGACAATATAACCAAAGACTTGCAACTTGACTTGGACTTTGACATCAATCAAGTAAGAAATTGTTATTTCCGTTTATTGACAGCCTTTTAAGTCAAAGTCAGTCAACCAATCCACTTCATAGCAAGTATCATGAGCTACCGGGTAGTTGTGTTTAGCTCATACCTAGCGTTAGCTTCATCAGCACCCCCTCTGGAGTTTTATTCTAAGAAGTAAACAAATCGACAGGTCATTTTTTATCCTTTGAAATCTTTCCTTTCAGTGAAAATGTCAGTGCAGGTTTTTTTTTGTTGTTGTGAGAAAATAACGACACCCCAGGCTAGAATGAAAGCAATTGATTACACACCCTGAAGGACGGTGTGGGGGGGGGGTGGCTGTCACAGAAAGAAGGGATGCGGGACAGCGGGGAAGCGCTAGCGCTCATTTTACATTTATCGAAAAATCTCCGAGACTTGGCCCTGGATCGTTTATGGATCTCTATCCATCCTAATGTGGGACAATGAACGTTTTCAGCCTAATGAGCGTAGTTTCGACTCGGCGGTGAGATGGGCGGAGATCGAACACCGGTACTTAAAGGAAATCTCTCCCTTGTGTTTTCTTTGCATAGCTGTTAATCTGGAGGCACGTTCTCGCCGTCAATGAAACACATAGAAATGTGTCCAGGTTGCTGTCTATGGTGTCTTCATATACTTCCTGTCCTGCACTTATCATCATAATTATGAAGATGGAGTAGTGCTGAGAACAGTATGAGTTCATGCTGTCAGGAGGCTGCCTACGTTGATTTGTAGCATCTTCACAGACAAAATAATAATTTCAAGCTCAAAGGTTATTTGACCATTATTTCAAAATGGTCATCATAACTTACAACTGCACCGAACATGATCCCTTGTATTGTGTAGTTGCATCATTACCTATTTTTTGCCTAACATACAAATACGTCTGGGGCTGCATGGCGGACGAGTGGTTAGCGTGCAGGCCACACAGCTAGGAGACCAGTGTTCAAATCCACTCTCGGACATCTCTGTGTGGAGTTTGCATGTTCTCCCCGTGCATGCGTGGGTTTTCTCCGGGTACTCTGGTTTCCTCCCACATTCCAAAAACATGCTAGGTTAATTGGTGTGAGGACACCCGACGTGGTGTGTTTGTCAGAAAAGTTTTAGCACGAGCAACACCGTCGCGGTTTTCACCCTTTAGCGTGCAGCGGTTCAGGAATAGAAGAGTTCGAGCACGGGTGTCCTTAGTGTTTTATATTTGAGTCTGTTTAGCCACGTTAATCATCAATCATTTTGATGTTTCTCCCACCACTAGAATCCTCCTTCATGGTCTCAGCCTCATCACGGACTCCATCCGTGACCTTCGGAGACTCCTTCGACCTCCTGTGTTTGGTCAAACCCCGTCACAACCCCCGCGTCCCCACCTCGGTCACCTGGCGCTTCATACCGGCTGGCACGGAGGCGGCCGACGAGGGGGAGTTCAAGGAGCTGGTGACTTTCACCCGGGAGGGTACGCTAAAGTGGGGGGAGCAGCTGCTCGGCCTGGGCACCCGCACCACGGTGGACCGCTCTCATTCCAACACCAACTTCTGGCTGTCGGTGACACGGGCGGGGCGGCGCGAGGCCGGCAAGTACCAATGCACCGCCGTCCTGTGGAGGAAGAACTACGACAACAGCTGGAGCAGAGTAGCCAACCGCACGTCCAACCTGCTCGGAATCAGCGTCCTGCAACCAGGTAAAGCGGATTTTTGACATCAGCAGAGGGCTGCCTAAAATCAAATATGAATATCAAATATTTGCTGCCTGGGAACCGCATGATTTGATTCACAGATCTAATTGTAACATGGATTTAATTGCCATACATCATGAAACATCCACAAAAAATATTACAATATAGCGCGCAGACCTCACAGCCAGGAGACCAGGGTTCAATTCCACCCTCGGCCATCTCTGTGTGGAGTTTGCATGTTCTCCCCGTGCATGCGTGGGTTTTCTCCGGGTACTCCGGTTTCCTCCCACATTCCAAAAACATGCTAAGTTAATTAGCCACTCCAAATTGTCCATAGGTATGAATGTGAGTGTGAATGGTTGTTTGTCTATATGTGCCCTGGGATTGGCTGGCCACCAGTCCAGAGTGTACCCCGCCTCTTGCACAAAGACAGCTGGGGTAGGCTCCAGCACCGCCCGCGGCTCTCGTGAGGAAAAAGCGTGAGAAAATGAATGAATGAATGAATAATAAGTATTTTTACATAGCAACTTTTCAATCATGGTGTATATGCTCAGAAGGTATGTACGGTATCAAACAGCCTGCGTCTCAGCATTATATACGACCTTTTATTATGGAATGTAGTAGAAATGTGGAAGTGAATAACTTCTATTTGTATTATTTGTTAGTTTATATGTGCCAAGAAAGAAACCAGTACAGTCGTACAATTCACTTTTATCAATGCTAAGTGGGGCACTGAGTGACTAGATTCAACAGAAAGGATTTTTTGGCCCATTTTATTTTTATTTCCTAGAAAAGCTAATCCAATGTAGATATGCGAAGAAGTTATATAAAAATAAAATGTGCTGCGGGCCAATAAAAAAACAGGTACATGCCACAAAAAGCCCCCGTGCTGCACTTTGGACACCGCTTACTTGGATGGTTTCAGCTTGAGCTAATTACTCACTGGTTTAGCTCCTAATTGGAGTGTGTGTGGGCAGACGTGGGCATTGATGTGCATGTCAGGGTGGGGTCTCCTAATGGAGAGGGCAGAATGGATCGCTAAAGATCCCACAGGAAGGGAGACAAAGTGGAAGAAGGCAGGAAGCCGGGAAGCCAGGAACAGAGACCATCCAGTTAGAGTGGGAAAGTGTGATAAAGCCAACGAGCAATCTCTCCATGACTGTGTTTTTTTTTCCTCTGCGGAGGCATTAAAGTGTCCACATCACCTGCACTGGACCTCTCCGCTCCACACACAGATGTAGAAAACAGTCCAATTAGCGGCTCAAGTCAAAGACACACAAATACACACCGGCCCAATTTAGCCCAGTCTTGTATGGCTCAACAGTACCATACATAATTCATGATGCAGGTGAGGATACCATCCCTGTGGTACCTAAAGAACCAATTTGGGACGGAACGAACAAGTTATGGGATTGAATTTACATCTCAAAACGTGCAATGGAGGGGAGTACCGATACATATATTCATAATCACATTTTTCGGTACAATACAACGGCATACTGAGTTCCCATGTGGAGAGACAGGAACCTTGCAGTGTACTTAATATCATTTCCTTTTTTCAGACACTTTGAACCCTGCACCTTAAAAAAATATTGATGCTAATGTATGGCTTAAAAGAGCTACTCTTCCCATGATGCTTAGAGTGTAGAGTCAGAAATTTTGAGTAGTGACGTGGATGCTAATATCGCGTTTTGATCTGACAAATGTTAAGTATGTTTGATCAAGAGTGGAATTACTCCATTTTCTGCTTGGACTCCAATGGGAAAAAACAGCATGCTGGGAATTCCCAAACACCACGTAGTGGAGGAAGAATTGGAAGGTTTAAGGTGTGTCTTTCAGCCTCTATAAGTGCACCTATGAATTTGTTGATTGCGACTTACTGTACATTCAGGTGCGCTCAGTAGTCAAAAATGTTGAGGCTAATGTATGGCTTAAAAGAACTACTTTTCCCATGATGCTTAGAGTGTAGAGTCAGATGCTAATATCATGTTTTGAAGTCGTATGCAATGATTGCGTTTTGATCTGACAAATATTAAGTATGTTTGATCAAGAGTGGAATTATTCCATTTTCTGCTTGGACTCCCAATGGGAAAAAACAGCATCCCACCAGGGCTAACAAGTGATGCTGGGAATTCCCGATCACCCCGTAGTGGAGGAAGGATTGGAAGGTTTAAGGTGTGTCTTTCAGCCTGTATATGTGCACTTATAAATTTGGTGATTGCGACTTACTGTACATTCAGGTGCGCTCAATAGTCAGGAATTTATGGTAGTTATGCAACTACTCTATAAACACAGTGGAGCCCAGACTTTGGATTTTTCTTTAAGCAGTTCGGGTTATGACATGTTCTTAACTTTTTGACCGCCAACCATTTTCAGAGACCAGAGCTCCATACTGCCGGAGTTTTGGGCCATTTTTGCTGAACTTTCAAGACCCACAGAATATTGAGTTTTAGGACTACATAAACATTCAAACTATGTAAAAGAAACTCTGGACTCTCTTCTTTCATCAAAAAAAAAGTTTGTTTGTAACCTTTTTGGGTCTTTTTAAATTGGCAGTAGAAAATAGGGTGGTTTCAGCTAAAACACCTAGTTTTGACCAAAAAACTGAGAAAATAAAATTCACATTCCCAGTTATAGAATTAAAGGGACCTATTGTGCTAATTTTCGGCACCTTGTATTGCGTTGTGGACCCATAGAGCAGCTGCACACAATAACCTGCAACAGAAAGCTTTCTAGATCTTCCGCAATCTGCACCTTTTCCAGCTTTATTTCCTTAGATTCGGTCCGTTTTCATTTATTCCACCCAGTCCACTGTAATTGATCACACTCCCAAGCGCTCCTGAGGACTTCTGGACTACTGCCGAACCCCACTTTATAATATTTTTGGTATAGGAGTTGATAATAAATGAATGAACAAAGCTACTTGAAAAAGTGGTTAGGAGCTACTGGTTGGAGACCCTTGGCTTAATATGTAGTATGTAGAAATACGGTCATTACATGTTTAAAAAAAACTCTGGTAGACCACTGAGTGGGGTGGAAAAGACCCTTAGCAACTCCAGCTTGTAATAAATAATAGCTTTTATGCACATTCTATAATGCTACAATGCTCAGTAGATACGGTTAGGACTCATGAGCAAGTAATGTTGGAACAGCATCAACCTTTGTCCCCTTTAATAACAAAATAACACCTTTTCAAGTCATATGTCAATTTTCTTCATAGATTTTTGTATTAAAAAAACAAAACAACTAAATTGTTCCCTTCGTGGCCTTAGATTTGACGCTGTGGATATTTTTTGTTTGCTTGTGTCCTTCAGCTCGCCTCCAGGCAACTTTTGTGCTAACAAAGACGTCACACTCGGGTGATCAATAACTCTTTCACAGCGAGGCAGAGGAATGTCGTGGCATGAGGAGAACGGAGCTTCTCTTGTTGCGGCTATTGATTCCCAGAGACACACACGTACAGTATATGCACACAAATGTAAAGTCACGCGGCAGCACGGTGCCGTGACCTTCGCCATCCGCACAGACGACACAGCATCCACAGCATCCACAGCATCCACGAGCCCTTCAGGAGTTATTTGGAAATCGCCCCATCATCCTGAAAGCTCATTTACGTTCTCCAGTGTGCACTTTAGACACTCTACAGGGGAATACAAGCAAGGTCCTCCTCCTGACTGGTTTTGTTGGTCATCCACCATAAGTGGAAGTCAGCCAGCAAGTGGAACAAAGTAATCATTGTGGACGTCGTGCCTCCAATTGCCGGCGCGGAAACCCTTGCTCAGTCCTTGTCGCACTTTGTCCTTCGTTCATATGGATGATTTGTGCTTTTTCTCTCACTCTCTGCTTTTCCTGAATGCTAACCAATCAGGGCTAAGTGAGCAGCTGGCTTCCTGCTCCCACAAAGACTGTGTGAAATGAGGTGTGAGCAAACACAGCCACTGACCAGATACATAATTGAGTGACTCTAAATCATGTTTTTCCTTGGTACCCGCTCAATATGCATGAGCCGCGCACCCGGGTTACATGTGCGCATACGTATGTACGCATATGTGCGCTCTCGCATGAGCGCTGCTGCACACGCCTTCCTCGCCATGTGCTTCTGAAAGCTTTCTGTGCTTATTCTCACCAAGACTCACTCACTCCTAATTCCCAGCGACACAAGAGTTAAATTCTTTCAGCCTGTCCTACAATCCATTACATTGTAGTCTCCATATATCACCATCATATCATAGAATATATCCATCTTATTGCGTATTGCTTACATTCATACCTATGGACGCATCTAGACAAACAAAGTCGCCAATTAACCTAGCATGTTTTTGGAATGTGGGAGGAAACCGGAGTACCCGGAGAAAACCCACGCATGCACGGGGAGAACATGGAACATGGAATTGAACCCGGGTCCCCTAGCTGTGAGGTCTATGCGCTAACCACATAACCACCGTGCAGCCCTTATATACAATATTCATTCATTCAATCATTTTCTACCGCTTATCCTCGTGAGGATGGTGGGGGTGCTGGAGCCTATCCCAGCTGTCTTGGGGCGAGAGGCGGGGTACACCTATGGACAATTTGGAGTCGCTAATTAACCTAGCATGTTTTTGGAATGTGGGAGGAACCAAACATGAACATTCCAAAAAATGTAAATATTATTTATGTCTTAATTGTTTATGCCTTACATGTATTATTTTCTGTTATGTTTACTATAAATGTGTATAAAAGTGACTATAGGGGTGTTATTTCATGTCGAGAGGACTCTAATAATGTTCATTCATTTTCTACCGCTTATCCTCACGAGGGTGGCGGGGGGTGCTGGAGCCTATCCCAGCTGACTTCGGACTTTGGGATTGGTGGCCAGCCAATCACAGGGCACATATAGACAAACAACCATTCACACTCACATTCATACCTATGGACAATTTGGAGTGGCTAATTAACCTAGCATGTTTTTGGAATGTGGGAGGAAACCGGAGTACCCGGAGAAAACCCACGCATGCACGGGGAGAACATGCAAACTCCACACAGAGATGGCCGAGGGTGGAATCGAACCCTTGTTTCCTAGCTGTGAGGTCTGCGTGCTAAACACTGGAGTGTCTTTACTTGTGCATTATCATATTATCACGCTATTATAGTATATTATATATATATATATATTAGTAGTATATTATACTCTACATGCAAACTCCACACTGAGATGGCCGAGGGTGGGATTGAACTCAGGTCTTCTAGCTGTGAGGCCTGCGCGCTAACCACATGACCACCGTGCAGCCCACAGTATATAATACTGTATATAAATACAGTATATTTGACAGCCCATAAATACAGCACACATCCACTAACCACTTTTCAGCTGATATTGGTGATTATATGAGACATTGCAGATAAATAATACATTTTTGGTATGGCTATTTTTAGGGGTGCTATGATGGTAAAACACACTAAAATCTTGTCCAAAGTGTCATTTCTTCTAAATGTCCTCATATTTTTGTTTTTGTTGTATTTGTGATTGGTTAAACTGTTCTCCCGGTTCCCGATGGCATGAGCAAAACTCACAAAGAGCAGTAGACTAAGATCCGCAGTCTGCACTCGTGTACTTTATTTCCATTTAGCTTGAATGATCCACCGCAGGCTGCAAGCAGTGGGTGGTCTTATTGCTTAGCGCCATCAATCTAATGTGTGCACGCAAACCTGCAAACACAGCAGGGTGGGGGGGCTGACCTCCCAGGGCCCATGTTTAATTTTCGTAGAGAATCTCCATATAATCCGGCCTCCTCAAAGAGGAGAAAAAAAAGGAGAAAAAAAAGCATAAAGCACAATGTGATCCACGTCCGCGTACGCTGGCTGTATTACGTATTATTACATTTCACCTGATTGGGTTTTCTCTATTGTGTCTTGCAGCAGCGCAATAACGGCAAACACATGTTCAGCATGGCGGCTCACTGGGGAAGCCTCCGTCTCCGCGACACAATCTAATATCATCCCAACCTAACCCCCCCTTCCACACACACACACACACACTCAAACATGCATACACACATAACTAATTATGCTGAATCTTCCCAAATGGAAGCAGAGTTCAGATTAATGACGGTTTGGGGACTTCAATAAAACATTTTCTCATCATTTTAGCAGGCGCGTGTGCATACGGGTGCACGTGTGTCTGGCATGGGGCGAGGACATTAAGAGGTTATTGGTCGAGCCAGAGGGATGATGGGGATGGAGCCTAGGGAGGGGGGTGGCCTAGTTCAGCGTTTCCCCAAACCAGAGATTGGTATTTGACAACAATTCCTTGATTGACTATGGGGAAAATTAACTATGTATGTATCTATGAATTATTGTTTTTTTTTTATTAATAAACTGTCAAAAGTGTGAAGAAGCAGGCTTTCCCACATAGATATTTATGAATTATGTATGAAATGTATATTATCATATTCTCCGGGCACTGAATCGATCGTAGTTTGACTGTTCGTCAGTTCTTGCTCAATGACCGGCGGCACAGTGATGGCGTCCTAGTCTGAGGTGTTGGTGCAGGATCCAAAGTACTCCGGTTTCCTCCCACATTCCAAAAACATGCTAGGTTAATTAGCCACTCCAAATTGTCCATAGGTATGAATGTGAGTGTGAATGGTTGTTTGTCTATATGTGCCCTGGGATTGGCTGGCCACCAGAAAATGAATGAATGAATGAACATTATTAGAGACCTCTCAACATGAAATAACACCCCTATAGTCACTTTTACACACATTTATAGTAAACATAACAGAAAATAATATATATAAGGCATAAACAATTAAGACATAAATAATATTTATTTATTTTTTGGAACGTTTATGTTCGGTTCCTCCCACATTCCAAAAACATGCTAGGTTAATTGGCCAATGTGAGTGTGAATGGTTGTTTGTCTATATGTGCCCTGTGATTGGCTGGCCACCAGTCCAGGGTGTATCTCGCCTCTCGCCCCAAGACAGCTGGGATAGGCTCCAGCACCCCCGCGACCCTCGGGAGGATAAGCAGTAGAAAATGAATGAATGAATGAACATTATTAGAGACCTCTCGACATGAAATAACACCCCTACAGTCACTTTTACACACTTTTATAGTAAACATAACAGAAAATAATACATATAAGGCATAAACATATAAGACATAAATAATATTTACATTTTTTGGAATGTTTATGTTCGGTTCCTCCCACATTCCAAAAACATGCTAGGTTAATTAGCGACTCCAAATTGTCCATAGGTATGAATGTGAGTGTGAATGGTTGTTTGTCTATTTTTGCTTGGCTGTGATTGGCTGGCCACCAGTCCAGGGTGTACCCCGCCTCTCGCCCCAAGACAGCTGGGATAGGCTCCAGCACCCCCCCCCCCCCCCGGTATAAAATGAATGAATGAATAACATGAAGCCTTCAATGTAAACTCTATGCATGTTTGAAGTAAATGAAAGCAACCATAACTGCATATTGAAGCAAGTGATTAAAAATGCAGTTTTAACGAGCCGGCACTCTAAAGTGAGGTCATGCGGTCGTTGTACACGCTATTAACAATCAATTCCACACTATCTTCAAAAGTCTCATTGATCAATTAAGCGACTTATTGCTTATTAAGCCTCTGTACACCTCAATGCTCACTTGGCTACCTTTCACACGGCGTCTCATTATTCCTTATCTCTCTCTCGTGTTGCGTTATCTTGCCGCAGCGCTTCGAATTTGAGGATTTATGTCGTGGACTGCCCGCAACTTTTATCACGTCTCTCCCTAATAGTCCTGGTGGGTTGTCCTCCCCTTTTTAATATGGGCTGGCACCAGCAGATGCGCTGGCTTCCCAACATCGCAGGTTCTCCCTTATCAGGCCACGAATACAAGCTGTCCGTCTTCATTAGGGCCCGCCCTCTCATCAGGCGCTCCATCTCTGTCTCACCCACGTTTGAGTTCTCAGTCTCCTCGTGAGTCTCTTTTAATGTCTTCCCGGCCCCTCCGCTCTCACTTAGCGCCATGTTTTTCCTCGCCGCGCACCCCCAGCTTCTTTACACTCTTGTGATTTTTCAATATTTTATAATTCCCTGATTCCCTCCTCCTAGTTGTGATTCTCTCCATTATGTTTACATTTTTCTCCAAATATCTTCCTTGCCGGTATTTCATGAATAATAATGCTGTGGTGATTGTGCTCGCGCACGGCGGCGGTGTTATTGGCGGTGACATGGCGGTAAATCTTTTGCTTTGTTTTTAGGCTTATACAGTTTGCTTTGCCCGCAAGCTCACCTGAGGCGGCACTCATGCCTGCATGCATGCATGCCACTCTGTGCAGCACACTTATTTTATTTATTTTTTTATGTTCCGTCTGTTTTTCCGAACACGCAACGTGCACGGTCATAAGTCTTCAAGGCGTGCACTCAAATGGAAAATCATTTCATAAAAGGTTTTTTTAATTCATGGCGCTTGTTTCAAGACACGTAAGGTCAAAGCTCCTTTTTTGTTTGCCGTCGTCCTCTCGCAAAAGCAAAGCTGTGTACTCGCTAAGACACGCAGACACGCACACGAGTGCATTTCTCTGTCAAATCCGATCTGGCTTTGCTATGGTGGGTCCGGTCGGCAAGGGGGTCTCTCTTTGTTGTGTCTTGAGTATCCGTAATCATGTACCTCGGTTCTAAGGTCATGGTTTGGTTACTGTAATGGTTGGAGTCCACTGGGCCGGCGCCAGTTGGTGCCAGTTGGTGCCAGTTCGCACCAAAGCGAGCCACTACGCACCAATCACATAATCTTTGGCGCGAACTGGCACCAACTGGCGCCGGCCCAGTGGACTCCTAGTATCATTACCGCAACTTGGCTCGCGCCATTACATTCCAGTGGATTCCAATTGGCACCGAGTGCTTGATGCAAGTGGCGCGACAAAGAGTTTAAACTAATTTTCTTGCCGCCAAACTCAATTTTTGCCGCCGTTACGAGCCACAACGAGCCAGTTGGGAGGCAGTTTGAGCCACTGCACGCCACTAGGCACCTTATTAGCCACAGCAAATTGCATTGGTGCAAACTGGCACCAACTGGCGCCGGCCCAGTGGACTCCGAGTATAATTGGCACAACTTGGCTCGCGCCATTACATTCTAGTTGATTCCAATTGGCGGATTGTTTGCGACATTTGGTTCCACTTGGTGGACACTTGGCACCGATTGCTTGATGCAAGTGGAGCAACAAAGATTTTAAACAAATTTTCTTGCTGCCGTTACGGGCCACCACGAGCCAGTTGGGAGGCAGTTTGAGCCACTGCACGCCACTAGGCACCTTATTAGCCACAGCAAATTGCATTGGTGCAAACTGGCACCAACTGGCGCTGGCCCAGTGGACTCCTAGTATAATTGGCGCAACTTGGCTCGCGCCATTACATTCTAGTTGATTCCAATTGGCGGATTGTTTGCGACATTTGGTTCCACTTGGTGGACACTTGGCACCGATTGCTTGATGCAAGTGGCGCGACGAAGATTTTAAACTAATTTTCTTGCCGCCTAGCTAAATTTTTGCCGCCGTTACGGGCCACCACGAGCCAGATGTGAGGCAGTTTGAGCCACTGCACGCCACTAGGCACATTATTGGCCACAACAAATTGCATTGGCGCAAACTGGCACCAACTGGCGCCGGTTCAGTGGACTCCTAGCATCATTGGCGCAACTTGGCTCGGGCTATTACATTCCAGTGGATTCCAATTGGCCGATTGCTTGCGGCATTTGGTTCCACTTGGTGGACACTTGGCACCGATTGCTTGATGAAAGTGGAGCAACAAAGATTTTACACAAATTTTCTTGCCGCCGTTACGGGCCACCACGAGCCAGTTGGGAGGCAGTTTGAGCCACTGCACGCCACTAGGCACTTTATTGGCCACAGCAAATTGCATCGGCGCGAACTGGCACCAACTGGCGCCGGCCCAGTGGACTCTTAGCACAAGGAAGCACCACAGGTATGCGGACAGCGCCTTAGGCCTAGTATACAGTATCGTCCTCGTATAGCGGCACTGTATTTGATGCATGTACCTTGCGGGAACGCCTCCGCATCAAATGTTCCGTCCCAAAAAATGAGACCACAAGCGCAGTACCATGACGCTCCAAGCTGTAAGCATGCTTGTGTTTTTTGTTTTTTTGTTTTTTCGCTGTAATTGAAGTCATAACTCAAAGCTCAGCTACAGTGATGCATAGCTAAGTTGCGGCAGCTAACCGACTGAACCTCAGCCAGCTTGGATCAGCAAGCTCTCTTAATGAGCGCATGTTTTATGCGTATCGGAAGACCTGCTTCAAACACATACACCGTCTGATGTGTCTCTTTACTCGCCACTCGCCACGCCGTGTGCAAGCATCTTGAGGTGCGTTCTTTCATCCCGGGTGCGTCCACTCGCTTTCAGCTCAAATCGTCTGCAGCTTTGAACGTACAGAAACCTTGTGTAATGCCCAGGAAAATTGGAGGTTACAGCCAGTTTTGCTTTTTCCCCTCAAGGACCGAAGGATAGATGAGTGTTGTCTGGACAACCATGTCCATTTATAGTCGTTATCCCGTCCCTCCACTTCCCAATTAACTCGGGCCTCTGAAGAAGTGTGCCAAATCTAGCAGGTTTTTCCTTTCGTATGCTTTTCAACATTTCTCACAATCTGTATCGTGTCGGGTTTGGGACTCATTTTTTGTGTTGGTCCCTCGCCACTTTGCACTTTGGAATCAGAAGTTTCACTCTATTATGTTTTTTAACATAATAAATTATATTTGTAGCTGAATATGGTCTATAGTTTTTTACCTAGATTGAGCATTTTCAAGCATAAAAATGACTGAATGACTTCATTGGTTTAAAAAAATTATATTTCAGCTGATTTTTTAAAAATCATTTTTTAACTAAATTGAGCATTTTCAAGCATGAAAATGACTAATGCATATAAGGCATTGAATAAATCATATTTGTGGCTGAATATGGTCTATTAGTTAAAAAATATATATTTCAGATGATTTTTTTTAAATTATTTTTTTACCTAAATTGAGCATTTTCAAGCATAAAAATGACTGAATGACTAATGCATATAAGGCATTGAATAAATCATATTTGTGGCTGAATATGGTCTATTAGTTAAAAAATATATATTTCAGATGATTTTTTTTAAATTATTTTTTTACCTAAATTGAGCATTTTCAAGCATAAAAATGACTGAATGACTAATGCATATAAGGCATTGAAAAGACGCATTCAAAGACACTGATGAAATGAAGTATTCTACACTGGTCACTCCGTGTCAGTGATGTTACTTTAGCGTTCGGTGAGACACACAAGAACCAGACTCGATCGCTGGTACAACAGGATTTTTTGCAAGTTTGAATGATGGTACTGTAATGGTACTGTAATGGTACTGTAATGGTACTGTAATGGTACTGTAATTCTTCATAAAAGTCACAAATTTTGAGACGCTTGTTCATCACTGTGTGTGTGAGTGACAATAAGAAAAGCTCTGCTTTTTTTCCATTGTCAGGCTTCGCGGTTCTGTTGTTTGCTACCATGGCTGGAGGATATAAGCTTTGCTCGGCTGTACGTGTTCCGATCCTCCTAATTAGCCTGTCTTGATGATGTTGGGGGGATGAGAAGTTGTATGGCTCTGACACAATGGGACCATAGATGCATTGTTGTCATTAGCATAGAAATGATTCTCCCAATTCAGTCGCGAGGGTAGGACGGGGGTCCCACGGCTCTCATTCCCTTCATTCCCTCCTCCCTCCAGCTGTGTGGCGTCGCCAGTTTGGTGTTTTTTTCATCGCTTGGCGAGGAGCAGCCAGCCAAAGTGAGATGTTGTGAAGGGGATCAAGTCATGCCTAAGCCCTCAGAGTCCTGACATGTTTGGCGGGGGAGGAGGAGGGGGGGGGGGGTCCCGGCCCAGGATTAACCCCGAGCCGTGCTAATGCTAATGCTAAAGGTAGAGCAGGGAGCCTTTAAGACTCTGTAAGTCCTCTGGAGTGGAGCTGGAAGGACCCCCTGCTGCTTTTCCAAACTCCTCACCCCCCAACCACCCCCCAACCACCCCCTCACCCCTCACCGTCGCCTCCCCCCCTTGTAGGAGCATGATCTCTCTTTAACGTCTCTCTCATCTTCTCCAGGCGCGTCCTAAAATATGCAATTTATTGTTAAATAAAACTAAAATAAATTAAAAGACGACACATTGGAGTGAACAAAAGCGTATACTGACACCTTGTGGCCTTTTATGGGTATTGCTGCAATTAATTAGTGCACTGTGTATAAAAAAGCAGTTTGCTTGTTTTGATCCTCCTTGTTGAGTATCAAGTGTCGGAATCTTTCCATGGTGTCCCAACTCGAAAAGAACCACATCGTATCCGAAATGCATAAATACGTAGAAACCACCAATGACGCCTCAAATCTCCACCCACTGGGGTTTCATTGGAGCATTGGGTACTACTTTGTTTATGATGCGCACAGAGCAAGGAACAACTTTCCTGCTGCGATTTCCTCGCACTGTGAGGCGTTCAGGCGCACTCGTAATTTTGAGTGTTAGGCACTAATTTTTTTTTTTTTACGTACCCCTGGGGGTATGCGTACCACACTTTGGGAACCACTGCATTACTGGAACTTTTAACGATAACCATTGACCACCCCCAGTGAGGATCTGCTTGGTGAAGTTCATTTGTGTATGTAAGAGACGTTATCCTATGCCACAGTAAGTTCCTTTTCTGGTTCTATGGTTACCAGCACACATTTTTCTTCCCACCAAAACCAACAGGATTGTTTGACGTTGGAGGTTAAAGTGTGCATGACACTGCTGCGCGACGCTTGAATGCATCCCCAATGATATACAGTAAGAGTCGGAAAACTCCTAACAGATTTAAAGTTAGCCTTGAACTTTTCGTTTGACAAACTGCCATACATTTCATAGGCCGCTGCGGTTTCCAGGGCAACCGAGCCTCCGCGAACACGACAGCATGGCCGAGATAACTTAAATAGGACCACAGGGATTTGATCTTCCACTCAGAAAAGCAACTCGGCAGCGATTAAGCAACAAAATTTAATTAAAAGTGTGATTGTTGCTCTGCGAAATGCATTGGAATGTTTTATCGGCGAAGAACGGAGATCTAATGATGAAACCAGGCGTCGCCCGGTTACAGTACAATACCGAGATGGCGCTTGTGATGTCATGCCTCAGCACTTTCCCTGACTGTGTTGTGTCATTGCAGTGTACACAAATACACACGTTACGGCCATTTCAACCTCACCCCACGAGGATCCATTTTGTCTCTTTTAAAGGCAGTGCAGCTAAAATTGAGCTGTCATTTTTTTTTGTTGTGCTTTATCCGCAAATTCTACAAACAGTCAAGCTTTGATAAGAAAGGAACCAAAGTGTACAAAAGAAAAACACGTCGATAGGAAGAAAATAACGTTGACTTCAAAGTAGCACGGATGGCCAAGTGGATGCAAGGCTGCGATGGGAATCTTTTTTTAACTAGAGCTCATTTCCAATCCCCGTCTCCTCTCCATGTGGAGTCTTTTAATACCTGGTAGGCTTATTCCCCCCCCTTCCCAAAAACAGTTTTGACCGACCATCACCTTCCCGCTCCAGGCTGATCTATACAGTATGTCTCCTGATCAACTTCTGTCTAACCACCTATCAGCAGCTTCATGCATATTCGAGCGTTCTCCAAACCTGTGCTTATGAATATAAATGCAGTTCTTAGTGAAGTCGGTGCCGCTGTAGTCTCTTCGCGTCTTATTTAGATATACCTGCCTGATACGCACTTAATGACCGCTGAGCTGCACAACTTTCCCAAAGAATTAAAGCAAAGCGAGGGGGGGGATTTTTGTAAATTGGACCTCATGAGAGGAAGCCTGAGTACTTAAGAAGCACCGAGCTAATACCGCATTAGTCGAAACAATACACGCTAACAAACAACAACTACTACAGAGAAGAATGACAATCTCCTGATTTTATTGAGCTTGAAGGCAACACAAGAAGAATACAGTTTTTGGTATTTTGGATTGTCCAAAAAAGAGACTGTGGACAGTAAATGAATAGGATCTGCAGCAAACAGGAGATTGTGGAGTACAATACATCCTGAATAGTGGTGTGTCATGTCATGAACGAACGGCTCAAAAGTTTGTGAACAGAATGAACAAGGTCACCACCGCTGTCTTATCCTATTGTTGCGCCTGTGTGCATGGGTGTATCCTATTACGTCTGCCTGTTTTTATCTGTTTTTATATCTTTAGAACACACACTAGTCGTGGGCAAAACCCTTCATTCAGTAAAAAGATCTGTTCATTTTGTTCATTTTGGTCAATTAGCCTGTGATCTCCCCAAGTGGTGTGTCGTAATCATGAACGAACGGGTCAAAAGAACTAAAATACCCGTTCAGTCTGTTCAGTTGAAAATGCTTTTTTTTTTTGATTGGCTGGAGAGTCGGTTCACCGTTCCTTTTGCCGGGGCGGGACTATCTGCTTGCTCGTTTTATCCAATCGCCGCGCCTCGCTCTGTGAGTGGGTGGGGTTAGCTGACTGAAAGACCGAGACCGAGAGATTGACCGACACTCGACAGTTGAGTCGGAACAAACGTGAACATGAGTGAACGGACTGACTCGACACGGCTGACCGATCTGACCGATCACAGGCTAACGACCGATTGACCAAAATGAACGGATCTTTTTACTGAATGAACTGAAATGATCCAGTTCACTGAAATGAACGGTTTTGAACGGTTTTATGAATCTGCTGAACCAATGAGTCGCTCTGGCGGACCAAGTACTTGAAATAGCTAATAGTACCTCTTGGGGCCAAAGTACAGGCCTGAATGTAACACTTTTCCACTGCACAGTATCTAATTGTTTTTTAATTTTTATTCACGTACCCCATGTGGAAATTGACGTACCCCTGGGGGTATGCGTACCACACTTTGGGAACCACTGCATTACTGGAACTTTTAACCATAATCATTGACCACCCCCAGTGAGTCCCAGTCTGCTTGGTGAAGTTCTTTTGTATATCCTTTGCCACAATAAGTTCATTTTCTGGTTCTATGGTTACCGGCACACATTTTTTTCCCACCAAAAACAACATTGATTGTGATGCATCCTTCTGACCGTTCAATGCTGCGTGTTTTTCACGTTTTCAGGTCAACGGTACTATTTGAAGTGAAATGGTGACAAATGTTTTGCGGAAATCATGGAAGCAGTTTCTTTGTCAAACAAACCCAGATGAAAAGCCAACCCCCTTGGCGAAGGCGAATGGAAGAACCCGCACTTGAAGTTTGAATGCCAGGTTTAGGCACAACAGAGAAGCTGTTGACGATCGTGTTGAGGAGGTACCCTGGGGGCTCATTAAGGCGGCGCTCGAAAAGGCACGAACCCCACTCTTTGCCGAGGGAGAGCAAACGTAAACGACGAGCCAGCCTTGTTGTGCCGGGATTGAAACAGCCTCCTGGTGCTAGCGTGTGACGCAGGCCTAATCAATAGTCCGTACGAACTCAGCATACTTGCACGTGGATTCCTCTGCTGCGTTCCTGCTGCGACGCTGCAGCAGGAAGTAAGAGAAGCGTCAATATGCATACGTGTGAGAGGACGTGACTGGATTCTCTGTGAAGTTGCTTCTCACTTAATGTCACATTCCACTGGCAGACGACTCTGGAGGGAGACTTGAAGGTTGTTTTGGAGGAGGCAGCATTTTCGCAGTGGCTTTATTATTCCTCTCTCACTTATTTTCTGACTTCTGTGTCCTGCATCTGCTTGAGCGAATGCTTAATTAGAATAACTTGTAATAGCCTGCCATGCTTCTTAATAGGGCTTGAATAATTAGCATATTTTATCTTTGAAAAGGCATTTTCTCTAAACACTGATGTGCAGCTCCTGCCTTTCAATCTCGCTTTTTTTTTTTTTTTTTTTTTCTCCTGAACTTGAAATGAGAACAACATTTTTTTCTCTCCCTCCTGTGCCAATCCAATCCTGCATGGCTCATCTTTTGAAGGTTTGGAAGTAAATCTCCTTGTAAAAGAAATGATTGCCAGGATGCTGCTGGGCTGTGCCGTCATTAGAGCGTCGGGGATGGGGAGGCTGTCTGTCATGGCTCATGTGGGAGCTATGGCAACAATGACTCATTTAGGATTTCTACAACAGCAGCTCATTGTTTTATGTATTTAATGCAACCTTACGTAGCAAAATATACACGCAACGTGTCACTATAATTCACCGACAGTTTTGTGTAGAAATAGAAATAATCTCTTCCGGAATCAAACGCATCAAAACAGTAGCATCAGCATTGTTTACTCACATTTAACTTAAGTTGCTTTAATTTTGATAATGAATGTCATCATTAGTGAGAATACAAGAGAAGAATAAAAATTGCACAAAAGGCTGACCGGTAGGGGAGTTTTTTGTGCCCCCTAGTGGACAGCAACAGCTACTACTGCCGTCTCATTGCATTGATCAATATGTCTACTCAATAATACAGGCCGCTCATTTGGAGCTCTAGCAGCTATTTAACTTTGATATGGTATTGATGAGCAGCGCCGATGTAGACTCAGAGGGGCGTTCGTCGGACAGGATGTTTACCACCGTCTGCTGCGGTGTAGCGTGCATCATTTAGCCTAATTAGCCTAATGTAATAAATGCTAGTCATTGGACGGTGAGCGGTGATGTCACACGACATGACATCGTCTCCTCGCCGATTTATAATCCTTCACCTCCTTTTCTCTCGTCTGCTTTGTCATACTTTTTTTTTCTACTTTGATAACCGAGCAGCTTTCGGATGTCTTCCATTTCTGGCGTCTTCGTGTAGTGTCGGGGTGTGTGTGTCACTTCCTGCTCAACAGGCGGTCTTTCACCGAGCGAGAATGCTAGAACTCACCAAGGGCTTCGTGGAGGATTTGGGGATCAGACAAAAGAAGCTATTAAATGTTGTTGTTGATTTGGCAATTTTAATTTCATTTCTTTATCCCACCTTGGTGCTGATACAAATGAAAATTGTACAATTTTTAAAGATTAAAAAAAAAAATTTTTTTGAAAATTATTTCCAGGCTGCACAGCGGATGAGTGGTTAGCACACAGGCCTCACAGCTAGGAGACCCGAGTTCAATCCCACCCTCGGCCATCTCTCCGGGTACTCCGGTTTCCTCCCACATTCCAAAAACATGCTAGGTTAATTAGCCACTCCAAATTGTCCATAGGTATGAATGTGAGTGTGAATGGTTGTTTGTCTATATGTGCCCTGTGATTGGCTGGCCACCGGTCCAGGGTGTACCCCGCCTCCCGCCCCAAAGACAGCTAGGATAGGCTCCAGCACCCCCGCCACCCTCGTGAGGATAAGCGGTAGAAAATGAATGAACATTATTAGAGACCTCTCGACATGAAATAACACCCCTATAGTCACTTTTACACACATTTATAGTAAACATAACAGAAAATAATACATATAAGGCACAAACAATTATGGCATAAATAATATTTACATTTTTTGGAATGTTTATGTTTGGTTCCTCCCACATTCCAAAAACATGCTAGGTTAATTCATTCATTCATTTTCTACCGCTTTCTACCACACATATAGACAAACAACCATTCACACTCACATTCATACCTATGGACAATTTGGAGTGGCTAATTAACCTAGCATGTTTTTGGAATGGGGGGAAAAACTGAACATAAACATTCCAGAAAATGTAAATATTATTTATGTCTTAATTGTTTATGCCTTGTATGTATTATTTTCTGTTATGTTTACTATAAATGTGTGTAAAAGGGACTATAGGGGTGCTATTTCATGTCGAGAGGTCTCTAATAATGTTAGAACATTAGAGAGGGGAGAACATGCAAGCTCCACACAGAGATGCCAGAGGGTGGAATTGAACCCTGGTCTCCTAGCTGTGAGGTCTGTGCGCTAACCACTCGACCGCCATGTTTCCTGGGGGTTATGGAACACAAAAGTCAAGTGATGGACACCCCCTGATCCGGACACGGGGCCACCCAAATGAATGTGTTTACTGGTACCGAGTGCGGTCCAATAGCCACCAGGCTAACAAAGATCAAATAATGTCTTTATTCACGTCCTTCAACGCCCTTTTAGAATTCGAAGAACGAGCTTATACACACAAATACAGCCAACATCTATGAAAGTGACAAAATGCGGTGCTGATCCAATTAGCGTTGTTGTACTTCTACCTTCCTTCCTAATCTACGTACGTTTGGGTTCTCCGCAGAGAGTAAACTCCGAATACAAAAGACCAACCAGTCTCTGGTCAACCTGGAAGACAGTCGGGTCAGGATCAATTGCTCCATCGCCTCCCAGAGCAGCCAGGACTCCCAGCATGCCGTGCTGTGGTACGTGAGACGAGCCACGGGGTCGGAGACCGACGAGCTCCTGCTCAGGATCGAGCGGTCGGGCGCCCTGGAGTACGGCACGTACGCCGACGAGGAGAGGCTCCGACGGCGCGTGCAGGCCGAGAGGCTTTCGCCACGACTGTACGCCCTGACGCTGAACAGGGCGGAGAGCAGCGACTCGGGGACGTACTACTGCCTGGTGGAGGAGTGGCTGAGCGACCCGGATGGGACCTGGTATCGCCTCTCTCGGGACACGTCCGGGTTCACGGAGGTTCTGGTTCGACAGCCAGGTGAGTAATGGTTTTACGTAGGCTTAATAAAGTCAGTGGATGCTGGATTTTAACATCATTTGTCGCAAATGTAGCATTTTTGGATTTTTTAAACAGCCGAACATTAAAAATAAGACCCAAGTCTTATTTTTTAATAAGAGCAGCCCCAACCAATCCTGCTAGCCCGTCTGCCTCAGTCCAATTTGGACTTCCTTTCCATGCACGGTATAAAAAAAGCTCATCTAATTTCCTGCCTTTGCCTCCTCGGGTCCTAATTGCCGCAGCCACCGGCGACAATAACAAGCCGTTCAATATCCTGACAGCAGTCAAATCCGTGGAAGCCATCAGCTGCCACCAAATAGTTTGAAGCCGAGATCCCATCAGGAAGCTTCTCTCTTCAGGCCATTCATTCATTTTCTACGCTTTTCCTCACGAGGGTGCTGGAGCCTATCCCAGCTATCTTTGGGCGAGACACGGCGTACACCCTGGACCCTGCCCGAGGTGGGCATCAGATTTTTTTTTCCCGATCATCAAAACCGATATTTAAAAAAATGCTGTATACAACACTAACATAGTTCCATTAAAGCGTGATTATAGTGACCTAGTATTCATGTGTACTCACCTCCCCAAACCAATAACCTTTCAAATCTCCTTTATGAATATATTCTAAATATATGATGTACACATGTACACCAATACAGCCACGTACCCTGTAGGTACATACTATATGCTGTGTTTCAGTTCACAAGGCAGCTTTAATGTTTCTTTCAATGTCAATGCTTGTTTCCTGGGATTCATATATAAGTCAACATTGAATCAGCCCGGTGCAGAATATACACTACATGCTCGTCCTATATGTATAATTCAGTAATGTATAGATATTTCATGTTAATGATTATTTAACCCGACATGAAATAAAACATGCAGCACATACACACATGAGATTAAGATGCTTTTGTCTGCATAGGTGTGATTATTGTTTTATTGTTCCTCTTTGTTTGCTAGCACATTTTTATGAGTGTTTAAAGGATCGTTTGCTAATTGATGAGTAGATATAAACAAACGTATTTAAACTAAATGTATGGGACATTGGTCAATTTGTTTAAATTCAGACTTTGCCAATTAAAAAAAATGGTAATGGTTTTTGAACATTACAATCAATAACTGTTACATTTGTTCACTTCCTGCTTTCCTAATATAGTTTATGGTTTTTTATTGTATTTTATTTTTTACAATCAGTAACTGTTACATTTGTTCACATCCTGCTTTCCTAATATAATTTCAGTTTTTTTTTTTTTCTATTTTAATTTTTACAATCAGTAACTGTTACATTTGTTCACTTCCTGCTTTTCTAACATAATTTAAGTTTTTTTTATAATTTTTTTTTCAATTTTAATTTTTACAATCAGTAAATGTTACATTTGTTCACTTCCTGCTTTTCTAATATAATTTAATTTTTTTAATAATTTTTTTTAATTTCAATTTTAATTTTTACAATCAGTAACTGTTACATTTGTTCACTTCCTGCTTTCCTAATATAATTTAAGTTTTTTTTATGAATTGTTTTTTATTTTAATTTTTACAATCAGTAACTGTTACATTTGTTCACTTCCTGCTTTCCTAATATAATGTTGCTGAGTTTTCTTCAAGGAAAAGACAAATTCCAGGCAAACTGAGACTCAAACTCCAATTTGCTCAAGGACACAATAATAACAATAACCCTTGTGTTATGTTTTCCTTTATTTCCATGTGAACCACGGCAGAGGCTCGACTGCAAGTCGAGGAGACAGACTCAAACGTGACCGTGCCGGAGTCCGGATCCATCCGCCTGGGCTGCAGCATTCCGTCCCAGTCGTCCCGAGACTCCCGTTTCTCCGTGTCTTGGTACGTCGAGCGCTCTGATGACGAATATGAAGAGCTGCAGCCGGGAGAAGAAGAGCGTAGCGAGCGGGCGTGCGTGTTCTCAATTGGACATGACGCCATTTTCGGGAACGGAAACTGCAGCCCCAGAGAGGAGGCGGGACCAAACTCCCGGCTCCAGTTTGAGAGGACCACGTCGGATCAGTACAGCCTGACCATTCAGGGAGCTCGGCCCACAGACACGGGTCGCTACTACTGTCACGTGGAGGAATGGCTGCTCAACCCTCGCAATGCTTGGTACCGCCTGGCGACCAACAATTCGGGCATCATTACGGTCAATGTGCTGCAACAAGGTGAGCCCATCCTCACAGCTAAGGATCCCACTTCTGACGCCATTTCTAGGTGTAGTTGGACTTCACCCCCTTTTTTGGGGTTGTTTGGGTTCTAAAATCAGTTTCCCTATCAGGGTTACCTATCCCAAAGTGTTCTTTGGAAGGCCTCACAGCTAAGAATCCCACTTCTGACACCATTTGTAGGTGTAGTTGGATTTCACCCCCTTTTTGGGGTTGTTTGAGTTCTAAAATCAGTTTCCCTATCAGGGTTACCTATCCCAAAGGCTTCTATGGAAGGCCTCATGACTAGCAGTCCCACTTCTGACACCAGTTGTATGTGTAGTTGGACTTCACCCCCTTTTTTGGGTTGTTTGGGTTCTAAAATCAATTTCCCCATCAGGGTTACCTATCCCAAAGTGTTCTATGGAAGGCCTCATGGCTAGCAGTCCCACTTCTGACACCATTTGTAGGTGTAGTTGGATTCCACCCCCCTTTTTGGGTTGTTAGGGAAACTGATTTTAGAACCCAACCAGGGTTACCTATCCCAAAGGCTTCTATGGAAGGCCTCGCAGCTAGGAATCCCACTTCTGACACCATTTGTAGGTTTAGTTGGACGTCACCCCATTTTTTGGGTTGTTTGCGTTCTAAAATCAGTTTCCCTATCAGGGTTACCTATCCCAAAGGCTTGTATGGAAGGCCTCACAGCTAAGAATCCCACTTCTGACACCATTTGTAGGTGTAGTTGGACTTCACCCCCTTTTTTGGGTTGTTTGGGTTCTAAAATCAGTTTCCCTATCAGGGTTACCTATCCCAAAGTGTTCTATGCAAGGCCTCACAGCTAAGAATCCCACTTCTGACACCATTTCTAGGTGTAGTTCGATTTCACCCCCTTTTTTGGTTTGTTTGGGTTCTAAAATCAGTTTCCCTTTCAGGGAAACTTATCCCAAAGGCTTCTATGGAAGGCCTTATGGCTAGCAGTCCCACTTCTGACACCATTTCTAGGTGTAGTTGGATTCCACCCCCCTTTTTGGGTTGTTAGGGAAACTGATTTTAGAACCCAACCAGGGTTACCTATCCCAAAGGCTTCTATGGAAGGCCTCGCAGCTAGGAATCCTACTTCTGACACCATTTGTAGGTTTAGTTGGATTTCACCCCCTTTTTGGGGTTGTTTGGGTTCTAAAATCAGTTTCCCTATCAGGGTTACCTATCCCAAAGTGTTCTTTGGAAGACCCCCACTTCTGACACCATTTATCCTCCACGGATAGGTAACCCTGATAGGGAAACTGATTTTTGAACCCAATTATATTTAAATTCAGAGTGGCACTTTTCTTTGGGAATGAGGTGTATACAAAGGTTTAATTCCCTCTGTTTGAGCAAATAACCCGAATGGAATTGGAATATTTGGGTCCATGTATACGTGGCTAGTGACTGCTCAGGTCTATGGACTTCTTGTTTCTTCTCACCAATGAAACCAGTTTTTGTTCATCCAACAGAGTCCACCGTCAAGTCGGTGGTGTGCTCCAACGACGCTCTCTTCTACTTCGTCTTCTTCTACCCGTTCCCCATCTTCGGCATCCTCCTCATCGCTTTGCTGCTGGTGCGCTTCAAGAGCCGCAACAACAGCAAGAGCCAGGAGGGCAAGAACGGAGCCCCCCTCCTGTGGATTAAAGAACCGCACCTCAGCTACTCGCCCACCTGTCTGGATCCACCGGCGCTCAGCCTGCACCCCGGCTCTGTGGACTAAGATTGGGGTTGATGCCCGAGTCGCTGCACGTCACTGATCCAGTCGACACAAGGAGCATCAGGACTCCGCTTGCTGTCTTGATCCATCGGTCCATCGGCTGCCTGTGTGTGTGTGTGTGTGTGTGTGTGTGTGTGTGTGTGTGCAAGAGCAGTGTTATCTTGGGCCTCATTTGTGTGTCTTTTTTTTTTTTTAATTACCCTGAATATTGGTCTATTTTTCAAAAAGGACCTTTAGGAGAAGGAACTCGGGCATTGATTGGACGCCCAAAAAAGCCTCCACAGTCCAATCCAAGAGCACCCACTTCGCCGGTTGCCATAGTGATGCTCCGAGGAGACCACTGACTCCATAGCTGATGACTTGGCAGCCTGCATGGAGACAAAGGAAAGGTCCACCTGGTCCCACTATGAATTTGGCCCACAGAAGAAAGTCCTGGAGCGCCACTCCAACACTGCCAGACAGACGGACTTCTGTACCGACCCCCCCCCCACCCCCGCTCTCACCCCCTTTTTGGAGACCACGGAGAAACATATTTCCTTTTCTGTCCTCCACGTTTCCACAAAAGATGGCGGGGTTGTAAATACCTCCTGTTTTATTTGCTCAAGGGAGTCGACTGAAATTCAAATATCACACATTTCTTTTCATTTATTGTTATTTTATCTTTAAAAGACGACTAGTGTGTAAAAGTGTAAAATAACTCAATGGGCCCACTGTTATGATATTATATTGGTATCAATCATACCAAACTGGGTATTGCTTATTGATATTGCTCGCCTCTAAAGTCAACCAAATGAGCAAATGAGTTTTTTGTCATGCCAACACAGAAAGGGAAAATGTGCTAATAACCGTAGAAGAGGAAACATATCATGAGTCATGTGGTCTGTCCCAGCTGCTCAGTATAAAAAGCCAACAGACATAATACAATAATAAAATCATCTACAATAATAGAAGAACAGGATACACCGCAAAGGGAGGGCCGCATTTATTGGAAACATGTTTGATTTCCATAAAGATTGCTTTGACTGAGCATTTTTTTTCTTTATCTGTGCCAAGTCGTCATTTCCACAAAAAGAGAGGTCGCATTGTAAATATCTCCTGCTGCGACCGTTTCAGCTGCTCTGAAAATCAAATCTCACACATTTCAATAATTTGGGCGTTTTGTCTTGAAAGATAACTAGTGTGTAGATACTGTTGTGTAGTAAAACACACACGGTACGGTGCCGAGTATGTGACTGTGAGCAAGTGTGGTTTTTTTTCTATTTATTGTTTTATACTTTTTGATTTATTTTAGTTTGTTTTGGTTATAAAATTGTCAACTTCACCCAACAGATGATGCTCCGTGTTGTTGGAGATGTTCCATTTCCTACCGAACGATTGAATTGAAGGTTCGATGAGTGTTCCGACGCTGTTATGATGATATGATGAATACGACTGTGGCTTGACGTGTAACGTTCCAAAAACAACAATAAAAAGGTTTTGCTTATTCTTTTGTGGCACCGCTCCTCGGCGGGATTTTTATACCGAAAGTGGCAAAGGGTTGAACATTTGCATCACCTTGCCTAGAATGCAAAAGACGGGACAGCACCCTTTCACTGCCAGACTGGACCTTCAAAAAAAAACTGATATCCCAGTCGTGTCAACATGTATAATATTGCATGACAATACTGCTGGAGGCGTTTTAGATGTTTCGTAAACTTGGAACTCTCTGAGTGTTGGTGTGACCGAGCGCCACGCCCGAATGCAACCACTTCCTTCCATAAGCCCCGCCCCCCCCCCCATCATTCAGGAACCCAAATCATGACCATGTGATGTGATGTGTACGAATACGTTGTTGCTTGTGTCTCCGGTTTGGCCTCGATACAAACAAAAAACACTTGGAGACGCGTCCTTTTCATTTGGAACCTGATTGTTGTCTTGCGACAATTTAGTAGGAAATCCTAAAACTGCTACACAGTCATCTCTTGTGTATCGGAGTTGATTGGTTCCGGGCCCAACTGTGATAAGTGAATTCCCCCAAAGTGGGATTCCTTCATTTTTAATAACTATTTTAGTAGTTGGAGCCTAGAAAACCTTTTTACAACCTTCTAAATCCAGATTTTAACATTATAAGAACCCTCTCGACATGAAATAGCACCCCTATAGTCACCATCAGGCATAAATTTGTGCTTGTGCCACTTTAATCATCACATTTTTTTGAAACATTAATGAATATTTATTACTAATGTGTTAATTATTTACGGTAAAATGTGTTGTGGTTGACTACAATCTGTTTTTAAAAAAATGCATATTTTTCTTAAATTTGACATTTTTGATTACTCGATTGACTAAAATATTAATAAAAATATAAATAAAAGGCATTCAGAAAAAGCATTGAAAGCCACATTTTGAGTATTCTATAATTAATGAGACACTAGCATGAAGCATGAAGAAGGGTCAGAGTTAAAAAAAAAAAAATCTCCAAATTCTAACACGTTTATTGGTCTGTTATGTTTTACTTTTCGTTACTATGTCCGGTGGACTGAGTAATATGCGTGTAAAGGTGACTATAGGGCTGCTGTTTCATGTCTGGAGGGCTCTAATTCTAACAAAAAATGTATTTGGAAGGTTTTAAACATGTTCTCGATATGCTATATAACCATGGAAATTTTCCATTTCTAAATAACAAATCCTACTTCACGGAAATTCACTTATCACTATCAAGGCTGGGACGACTGGATATATGGATTAATGATGTAATCCATACTTCACATGTACTACAGTGTATAACTTAAGTGTGGAATCCTGCTAACTTGTCGCAAGGAGATGCTCTTCTGTTTGTACCTCAGAGCAGGAAACAGTTAAGTCTGTTTTATTTCCTATTATCATTATTATTATTATTATTATCATCATAGCAGATATGATCTGCATCTTTCATACCGAAGCACCACTTGAAAAGTAGTAAATATTGTACTAAATAGCCTCCAGCTATGTAACCTTGTAGGCGCGTTTCAAGCATGGTAAAGTTTTGTCCAGCAAACCTCTACCACGACAGCTTCACATCCAATTAGAGAATCTATTTAGAAGACCGTAAAGCCGAGCGCGTATTCCTCCTTACTGTACCGGAGCACATTTGTCGCCCGCAGGCCGCACTGTAAACGCAATAAATCCGTGCAATGTAAAGAGCGTCATTGTTAGTGAAGTGTGTGCGGGTCGGCGTAGAGGTTTGTCAAAGTGCTTGAAAATGCAGCCTCATTAAATAAGAATGTTTATTGACCAGCTCACCTTGTCCTATGATTAATAGGCTTCCTGTTGGCCCCCAAGCGCCACCAACTATTGACGAAGCTGCTGGTGATTTGACAGTAATGGTCGCATTCGTTATTGACCTGCATTCCACTTCAACGTTCAAAAAAAAAGAAAAAGTTTGTGTGTATTTTCCACGCGTTCCTGTCCACAGGAAGTGGACGGAAGGGCGTGGTCGCGCCCTGGCTAGAGCTGTACAGACGCGCCGCGACTGGTGTTTTTGTAGTAATAAATACTAAGATTAATAACGAGTACCGTCCCTAGCTGCCTACAGACGGTGTTGTAGCTGCCTTGGTGAGGGCTGCATGAGTGCTGCTCCACATTTAGCTGTAAAATACTTTGTGGTGTTTTCAGTTCAGCCGGTGATGCTCGAGTGATGTATTTTTATATCTCTATCGGTTTGTTCTTTTTATTTGGGGGTTTTAATTCTGTCCAATAGTTGCCATTGTGACCGTTGAAAGAGAAAAAAGGCACTTTGCTATTGTCCATTTATTGCAATAAAAACACTTACAGATGCTTTTATTTGTTTTATTTTCATGACCGAGAATAAAAATCCAACTTTCTGACATGATTTCAAAAAAAATCTTTATTTAGCAACAAAATAAGCCCGAAACCTAGAATGAAACCTGAACCATAACTTGAAACACTAACCACGGCATGAAACCCAAACCTTACCCTAACCCTAATCCAGACCCATGGCTTGAAACCATAACCATAACGTGAAACCCTCACCATGGCTTGAAACCCTAACCCTAGCATGAAACCCTAACCCTAGCATGAAACCCTAACCCTAGCATGAAACCCTAGCATGAAACCCTACCCCAGTATGAAACCCTAACCCTAGCATGAAACCCTGACCCTGCCATGAAACCCTAAACCTAGCATGAAAGCCTAACCCTAGTATGACATGCTAACCCTAGTATGACATGCTAACCCTAGTATGACATGGTAACCCTAGTATGACATGGTAACCCTAGCATGAAACCCTAACCCTAGCATGAAACCCTAACCCTAGCATGAAACCCTACCCCAGTATGAAACCCTAACCCTAGCATGAAACCCTGACCCTGCCATGAAACCCTAAACCTAGCATGAAAGCCTAACCCTAGTATGACATGCTAACCCTAGCATGACATGCTAACCCTAGCATGAAACCTTAACCCTAGCATTAAAACCCTACCCCAGTATGAAACCCTAACCCTAGCATGAAATCCTAACCCTAGCATGAAACCCTGACCCTGCCATGAAACCCTAACCCTAGCATGAAACCCTAACCATAACTTGGCATGACACCCAAACCCTAGCATGAAACCCTAACCCTAGTATGACATGGTAACCCTAGCATGAAACCCTAACCATAACTTGGCATGACACCCAAACCCTAGCATGAAACCCTAACCCCAGCATGAAATCCTAACCCTAGCATGACATGCTAACCCTAGCATGAAAGCCTAACTCTAGCATGAAACCCTAACCCTAGCATGAAACCCTAACCGTAGCATGAAACCCTAGCATGAAACCCTAACCCTAGCATGAAACCCTAACCCTAGCGTGAAACCCTAACCCTAGCATGAAACCCTAACCCTAGCATGAAACCCTAGCATGAAATCCTAACCCTAGCATGAAACCCTAACCCTAGCATGAAACCCTAGCATGAAATCCTAACCCTAGCATGAAACCCTAGCATGAAACCCTAACCCTAGCATGAAACCCTAGCATGAAATTCTAACCCTAGCATGAAACCCTAACCCTAGCATGAAACCCTAGCATGAAATCCTAACCCTAGCATGAAACCCTAGCATGAAACCCTAACCCTAGCATGAAACCCTAGCATGAAACCCTAACCCTAGCATGAAACCCTAGCATGAAATCCTAACCCTAGCATGAAACCCTAACCGTAGCATGAAACCCTAGCATGAAATCCTAATCCTAGCGTGAAACCCTAACCCTAGCATGAAACCCTAACCCTAGCATGAAACCCTAACCCCAGCGTGAAACCCTAACCCTAGCATGAAACCCTAACCCTAGCTTGAAATGCTAACCATGGTTCCAAACCCTAGACCAGGTGTGAAACCTTAAATCTTGGTAATATTTGTAAGGCAGACGTTCCTCTAATGATGTTTTATAGCAGCCAGCGTTCATCCCAGTCGTGTATTCGGACTTTGACTGTGAAATGAAATGAAAGCCCTGCAGTTGAGTGTTGCTGCTGTGGAGTCTGCGTGGGCTGCTGACCTTTGCACCCTAAACAACGGGCGTGTTTATTTACTCTGCATGCTCGCCGTGCTGGAAGTAAGCGGCAGAAAGTAAAAGGTCAGCATGCCGGAGGACAAATGATGCTAAGCAAGGTAACACGGCTCTTTATTGTGCATCTTCTCTTTTCTTTCATACATCACGGTGGCGTGAAGGGGAACACAGCATCATCATCTGCTCCTTCCATCCAGCTTTCCCTCGGCTCTGAAGAACCTGAAGAACGCTAGACCCACATTCAGAGCTTCCTCGCTTAATAGCAACGTTACTGAGACCCAGCACTTGTTTCACAACTTCTCAGCATACAAAAACTAGGGGGGGGGGGGCATATGGAGTCCTCCTTTGAGCATCTATTCATCTTATTGTCCTATTTTCTTCCCTGTTTGGGCACTCTGTCTTCTTATTTCCCAAGCCGATTGTAGATCCTATTATGTACTACTTTCATAGAATAGTAATGGGTTTTTTTCCAAAATCTTTATTTGTACAGTTTTTCTTTTCTGCATATCAGTATCTTATAAGGAACGCTAAACTCATCACACATCAACTTAACACTCAAAAGGTATACCTAAGAGAACTACTAATAAGTTCAAATTAACTCCCTGAACTCTCTGGTGGACCAGCGCCATGGCAACCACTGGTATGAAACCCTAACCATAACTTGAAACGCTAACCATGGTTCCAAACCCTAAACCAAGTGTGAAACCTGAACGTTTATTTATACGTTTTCATTCATTTAAACATGGAATTAATAATGGTATTACATTTTTATTAAGTAATACAATATATGCTTATCTGGTGTCTGTATCTTGTGTATCTGCATATCCGTATCTTACAAGGAACGCTAAAGTCATCACACAGCAACTTGACACTCAAAAGGTATACCTAAGAGAAGTACCAATAACGAGTTCAAATAAACTCCCTGAACTCTCTAGTGGACCAGCGCCATGGCAACCACTGGTATGAAACCCTGACCATAATTAAAATGCTAACCATGGTTCCAAACCCTAAACCAAGTGTGAAACCTGAACATTTATTTATACGTTTTCATTCATTTAAACATGGAATTAATAATGGTATTACATTTTTATTAAGTAATACAGTATGTGCCTATCTGGTGTCTGTATCTTGTGCATCTGCATATCTGTATCTTACAAGGAACGCTAAAGTCATCACACAGCAACTTGACACTCAAAAGGTATACCTAAGAGAAGTACCAATAACGAGTTCAAATAAACTCCCCCTTCAACCCTTGTGAGGATAAGCGGTAGAAAATGAATGAATGAATGAATGAATGAACCTCCTAAGTGTTAAGTAGTTGTGTGATGATTTTAGTGTTCTTTGTAAGACGATACCGCGAATCAGGGTGTCGGATGGGTTTAACATCTCATATACTCCCCTGACAGGTCATGATTGATTATTGAAACTATTGGTAGTAGTTGTGAAGTATGGTAGATACCACCTGATTAGAACATCGTCATACATTTGCTGCATTGCTGCATTAAAGTTACAAGAAATGCTGTGTTTCGAATATTAAATTTTAAAGCAGCGCCATCTGCTGGATGGAGTGCAGCGCTGACTTCCCGACCGTTCAAATCCATAAAAGACATAAGTGGAGATTGTGAAGACTCGGGATAAAGACGTTTGAAGAGTTGTTTAATTTCAGCGAGCCATGTGAGCAAAGGAGTCAAAGATGCAAACAAAGACGCAGGTTGTTCTGTTCAGGGAGCTGGAGAGGCCTGATGCCCCGTTGCCCTTTGTGTGATACCACACTGCTTTGTGTGCTCCAGACTCACACACTGACGCAAGGATGAGTCAATACGAGGAAGAAATCCTCTTCGGTCTAAGTGCAACATTCACTTTCCCGAGCAAGCCGCATGCCAGAAGAGGTAGAAGATGAAATGTGCTATTGACGCAACAGCAGCAGCAGCATCCAGTCAAAGCTCTAAGGCGCCGTTGCAGGAAATAAACACACACGTATTAACAGTCAAAATGCTGGGAAAAGTTTGCCCGACATGTTTGTGGAGACAAAAAGTGGATGTAATGATTCAAACCTTGTTTTGCCAACCTTCTAAAACACAGCAGGGGGCAAAGTTGAATAAAAAAGATTTGGACTTCACTGTCGTCAAAATTGGGCGGCACGGTGGTCAAGTGGTTAGCGCGCAGACCTCACAGCTAGGAGACCGGCGTTCAATTCCACCCTGTGTGGAGTTTGCATGTTCTCCCCGTGCATGTGTGGGTTTTCTCCGGGTACTCCGGTTTCCTCCCACATTCCAAAAACATGCTAGGTTAATTGGCCACTCCAAATTGTCCATAGGTATGAATGTGAAATGCTAACCATGGTTCCAAACCCTAAAACCAAGTGTGAAACCTTAACCTTAGCATTTATTTATACGTTTTCCTTCATTTAAACAGTATATGCCTATCTGGTGTCTGTATCTTGTGTATCTGCATATCTGTATCTTACAAGGAACGCTAAACTCATCACACAGCAACTTGACACTCAAAAGATATACCTAAGAGAAGTACCAATAACGAGTTCAAATAAACTCCCTGAACTCTCTGGTGGACCACCGCCATGTATGAAACCCTAACCCTAGTATGAAACCCTAACCATAACTTGAAATGCTAACCATGGTTCCAAACCCTAAACCAAGTGTGAAACTATCATTAATTTAAATATGGAATTAATAATGGTATTACATTACTTATTACTTATTAAGTAATACAGTATATGCTTATCTTGTGTCTGTATCTTGTGTATCTGCATATCTGTATCTTACAAGGAAAGCTAAACTCATCACACAGCAACCAAACACCCAAAAGGTATACCTAAGAGAAGTACCAATAACGAGTTCAACTGCTCTCCTTTACAAAATGCATTATGGGCATTTTTGTACTAGTATCAGTACCTATCTTGTATATTTCTCAAGTACACCTCTTAAGTGTGTGAGTGTGAATGGTTGTTTGTCTATATGTGCCCTGTGATTGGCTGGCCGCCAGTCCAGGGTGTACAGCTGGGATAGACTCCAGCACCCCCCGCGACCCTGGTGAGGAAAAAGCGGTAGAAAATGAATGAATGAATGTCGTTAAAATTCAAGGTCGTGCTTCCATCTTCCATTTCCCTCCCGTGATGAATAAAAATATTAAAATCTATTATCACAAGGCCTCAGAAGGTTATGAGAAACAGCCCGTGCGTCTCCCCCACCAGATCGATAAAAGACGTCTCTAGTTAAAACACCAGCGTCCTCCATTGCTCCGTCGCTGCCTCAGCATCCGATGCGTCCGCTATTGCGAGTCGATACCACGCACACGCCAAAACAGCGCCCCCTGTTGAGCACACGTGTTCAGCGCGTCATGTCGCCTTGTTTTTGACTGCGTCTCCACTGATTGGAGTGACATTCAAACAGCAATAACACCAATACCCCCCCGCATGTATTATGGATTCAAAACATGCACAAACACGCAACATTTACAAACACACTAAAATACCCTTTATGCATTCATAATTCATGCAACTGAACATGCGTGTGTGTCAGAGAAGGATGAACCTGCTAAACATGCTAAATTTAGAGCTGCGTTCACACTCGGTTGCAGCCTGCTTAGCGTTCACACTGGTATTTTTGTCACGGGGGCCAAAGGAACCTGGCTTAGTGCACACCTCATTTAACATCAAAATGCTCTGCTTGTTGTCTTGTCTGTCAATCCACTGCATGACAACTGTGTTATTAATACTTCATTTGGGGGAAAAATATGGAAAAGTTTGCATGCTTTTGGCTACTGATCGGCTCTAGTCAACCACAAAGCAGCGATCATTTATTTACTAATTATTTGGAAAACCACAGCTGTGTTGTATGCGTTCTCATTTGTATACAAATCTGACTCTAACTCATTCATTTAATCCCATTTTTCATTTTTTTTTAAAGACAACCCCTTTTGACCGATCTTTCAAGGCACACCGAATATTGTACTCTATGGTTATATGAACATGGAACCTACCAAAAGAAAGTTTGGACTTTTGTCTTTCAACAGAAAGTTCTTTAATAGTCAGCAATGGAACATAGTGAAGTTTTAGGAAAATATCAGTTCCCAACTAAAAAAAAAGGAGGGAAGATTTCAAGCATAACTTTCACTTTGAGACAAATTATTAAATTATTATAATTATAAATTATTACTTTTGTGACAAATATCTAAACAACTAAATCTACTACCGTAGTTTCTGGACTATAAGTCGCTCCGGAGTGTATTTTCACACAAGACCAAAAATGCATAATTACGTAGAAAATGTACATTTTTTTTTCTTTTTTGTCACGTACTGAAGTAGGAGGTGATATGACCATACAATGACATAATGGGTACCATGGTAACTGTCAATATAGTGATATATATATATATATATATATAGCATATATTTAATTTAAAAAAAAAAGATTTTTGTATTTTTTAAATTTTTTTAATTGTTAAAATTTGTAAAAAAAAAAATTAAATGAAATAGCATATATTTAATTTAAAACAATTTTTCTGTATTTAAAAAAAAACATTTTAATTGTTAAAATTTGTTAAAAATTAAACATTTTTAAATGTTAAATGTTTAATTTTTTAATTTTTTGTCACGTACCAAAGTACAAGGTGATATGACCATATAATGACATAATAGTAAGTGTCAATATAGTTATATATATATAGCATATATTTAATTAAAAATATATATTTTTTGTATTTTTTAAATTTTTTAATTGTTAAAATTTGTAAAAAAAATATTTTTTTTTTTTTTTTTTTTTTAATGTTGTGTCACGTACCAAAGTACTGGGTGATATTCACATCCAATGCCATAATGGGTACCATAGTGCGTGTCAATATAGTGATATATATAGCACATCATGACTGGTTCAAGACTCTTCATCCTTGGATTTAGCAAACATCAACTGCTTGTATTGTTTCTTGAATTGGCTCATCGTTGTGCATTGTTTGATTCCCTTACTCAATATGACATCAAACTTTTACATCCAAAAAAAAGTTTAGCAAGAGTCTTCACTTGAACTTGATTCTTATGCATGATTTACCCCGCCGTCGTCCACTGTGCTGCAGGGCATGCACAGCAGGTCAGTGTTTTCTTCGGCATGCTAAGCATGCTATATCTTCATTGGTAAGACACTCAGATGAAGCCTTTGTGTTCAACAGCGACTCCACCAAGAGCAGCAACAACAGCGGGGATGTGCATTCTGTTCTCCTGTGGGAGGGCAAGTAATTATGACTAAGAAGGAGAAGGCAAACACTCTCCTAATGTTCCTTTAGTGCTGACGCACGGAGATGTATAACATATTGCCAGAATGGAAGGAGTGTGAGAAGAAGAGAGAGCGGGAATGCGAGCGGGAATAGATTCAAAAGTGGCAGCAAAAGGAAGGAACAAAAAAAAAAAAACCGAGAGATGCAGAAAGACTTTCCTCCTGGGAGGCAGCGTTACTTCAAACAGCCTCGTTTCATGAGTTGACTGAATATTTGACTATTCCACATCCACGACCCCCCCCCCCCCCAAGCCCTCATTGTGAATAAGTTTGAAGTCACAAGCATGTCAGAAACACCTGTGTACTTTTATTAGATCACGCAAAGACATTTAGCTGCACCTCTGCTTTAAAACATGAATTAAACATGTGATGGCGTCGACGTGAGACGACGCCATCCGCTCATCATCACATCCTACGGGAATAAAAATAAATATATTATTGAACAAATGCTAATCACCTGCTAATGCTGTATAAAAAATGATACCTGTGATTGACAGGGCAAAACAAGCAGTTTATTCATTCATTTTCTACCGCTTATACTCACGAGGGTGGCGGGGGTGCTGGAGCCTATCCCAGCTGTCTTGGGGCGAGAGGCGGGGTACACCCTGGACTGGTGGCCATCCAATCACAGGGCCCATATAGACAAACAACCATTCACACTCACATTCATACCTATGGACAATTTGGAGTGGCTAATTAACCTAGCATGTTTTTGGAATGTGAACATAAACATTCCAAAAAATGTAAATATTATTTACGTCTTAATTGTTTATGCCTTATATGTATTATTTTCTGTTGTGTTTACTATAAATGTGTGTAAAAGTGACTATAGGGGTGTTATTTCATGTCGAGAGGTCTCTAATAATGTTCATTCATTCATTTTCGACCACACTCACATTCATACCTATGGACAATTTGGAGTGGCTAATTAACCTAGCATGTTTTTGGAATGTGGGAGGAAACCGGAGTACCCGGAGAAAACCCACGCATGCACGGGGAGAACATGCAAACTCCACACAGGGTGGAATTGAACCCGAGACTCCTAGCTGTGAGGTCTGCGCTAACATAATTGGTTTTTTTTCCTATTAATTCCTAGCAAGGCTGCACGGTGGTCGAGTGGTTAGCGCGCAGGCTTCACAGCTAGGAGACCAGGGTTCAATTCCACCCTCGGCCATCTCTGTGTGGAGTTTGCATGTTCTCCCCGTGCATGCGTGGGTTTTCTCCGGGTACTCCGGTTTCCTCCCACATTCCAAAAACATGCTAGGTTAATTAGCAACTCCAAATTGTCCATAGGTATGAATGTGAGTGTGAATGGTTGTTTGTCTATATGTGCCCTGGGATTGGCTGGCCTCTCACCCGAAGTCAGCTGGGATAGGCTCCAGCATACCCGCGACCCTCGTGACTTTAAGCAGCATAGAAAATGAATGGATGGATCATTAATGCAGGTCATAATTAACAATGTACTGTTAAAATAAGATGCTTATTAATACATTATTCAACTCATATCATTTCGCAATTGAACATTTTCAACAACAAAAGTATAAAGTAAATGTAGTCATGTTGTTTCAAATGTACAGACTCAGAGTAAGAATACAATCCAGACATTGATTACCAGCAAGGCCAGTGTTTAGTTAAAGTTTGTAACAAAGTGCTTAAATAATAATAATCCTATCTAATGGATTATTATAATAAGAAAAGTTGAATATGATGACGGCGTCGTCATGAAACCTCTGAAGTGTGTCTTTTCTCCGGCGTTAATGTGGCAGCTTTCTTTGTGCGACGAAGGATTCAGAAGAGACAAGTTTAGAGTGGAGCCGAAGAGTCCATTAAGTCTTGTCTCACGCACTGAGATGAAGTCTAAAATGTTCCATCAGTCCATCCATCACCTCCGGTTGTGCTAATATCACTGGAAGGAAGGCTGGACGTGATGGAGCCACCTACTTAAAAAGGAGGCCCGTGGTGGCGTGGGGCTTCTTTTTAAGGATGGAGCTGTCTTTCTTTGCTCTGATCAAGTCTCTCCCTCCGTGCACGTCTTCCCAGGAAGGACAGACAGTCCCTCACGGCGCGACTGCCAACATCAAAAGTTACACATGATGGCTGTCTGACTCCATTTAGGTGTCAAGGGGGGGCCCGAGAAGGCTTACGCACTCGCACCGTATATGAGGACTGGAATGTACAAACACAATATTAATACAACTAAGTACTGAGAAAAAAAATCTTAGGGCTTGTGTATATCATACGTGTATGTCATCGTGATTACGTCTTGCTTTCTTAATAATTATAATAGTAAGGAGTAAGGAAATCAAACAATGCACAACGATGAGCCAATTCAAGAAACAATACAAGCAGTTGATGTTTGCTAAATACAAGGATGAAGAGTCTTGAACCAGTCATGATGTGCTATATATATCACTATATTGACACGCTCTATGGTACCCATTATGGCATTGGATGCTCATATCACCCAGTACTTGGCTAAGTGACAAAAAAAAAATTTTTTATTAAATTTTTAACAAATTTTAACAATTACAAAATTTTAAAAAAATACAAAAATATTTTTAAAAATTAAATATATGCTATATATATATATATATCACTATATTGACAGTTACTATGGTACTCATTATGTCATTGTATGCTCATATCACCTCCTACTTCGGTACATGACAAAACATTTTAAAATTAAACATTTTAAATTTAAAAAAAATTAATTTTTTAACAAATTTTAGCAATTAAAAATGTTTAAAAAATACAAAATATATATTTTTTATTAAATACATGCTATATAGTATATCACTATATTGACACTTACTATGGTACCCATTATGTCATTGTATGGTCATATCACCTTGTACTTCAGTACGTGACAAAAAAATTACATTTTAAATTTTTGTAACAAATTTTAACAATTAAAAAATTAAAAAAATACAAAATATATATATTTTTTAATTAAATATATGCTATATATATCACTATATTGACAGTTAGTATGGTACCCATTACGTCATTGTATGGTCATATCACCTCCTACTTCGGTACATGAGTGACAAAAAATTGAAAAATTTTAAATATTTTTTTTTTATTTTAATTAAAAATGTTTTAAAAATACAAAAATTATTATTTTTTTAATTAAATAAATAAAGTGTGTGAAGGAGCGATATCGCAGGTCCTTTCTTCCTGCAGCTGTCAGACTGTACAACCAGCACTGCTCCCAATAGACTTCTACACCGCTATGTACATCTGTGGAATATTTTGTTTTTATGTATTCAGTATAGTTACGTCACCCATTCACTGATCAATATCTGATCAACCTCCACGTGCAATATTAAGGTTCTAAATGCAATATACTAAGTTCTATTTGAACTATTTCTATAATGCCTCATATTAACTCACTAGCAAGATCTCATATTGTATAGACTGGTCATATATTTCATCTCGTTTCATATTATCTGCATACTGTATTTGTATATAACTCTGGGTAAAACTGTTGATTTTGTTAATACTTGGGTTGTTTATATTGTTTATTTTTTTATATTGTGTATTTTGTACTGCTTAACTGATTCTGTACTCTTGCTGCTGTGCAATGCATATATTTAATTATATTATGTGATGCACTCAATTGTAATCTGATGCATGTTCAAATAAAATAAAACCATTACCATAATAATTAATAATGGTATTCAAGCAACCTAGCAGTTATGCAAGTTCATAACAGAGAGGTGGCCTAACGTGGTGCGTGTTAATTACACCAATCATTGTCATGGCGTCGCTCCGGAGTGCCTGCACTGTACTGTACTGTACTGTACTGTACTGTACTGTACTGTACAAGTCAGGGCTCATGTGACGTCTGCTGGTGATTGCAAGCATGCATTAACGTCCCTGCTGGAAGCGGCAGAGGAAGCGTAGGGCAATGGGAGACATCCTATGTCGCTGTCAGCATCCGACAGCTGCCTCACGTCACATTGCATCCCCTGCCAGTGACACAATGTATGTACTGTAAGAACATGTGTCACTATGCATTAAGCACTGGGTTCTTTTTCTTTAAACACATGTAACATACACAAACTATACCACAAGCACTTTATCCCCCCCCCAAAAAAAGCATGCGACATATTCACACACACAAAAAGATTTTCAGCATTAATAATGTATATGTGTGATTTGCCTCAAAGACATGCGCTGCATTATTGAGCGCGAGCCGCTCGGTGTCTGAAGTATGTCACCATTGATTCTCATCGACAGCAGCAGCCATACTTCCCTGCAAAAACATCTTTAGCCTCCCTGCTGCAACTTTTACTAGCCATTCCTGAATGGTTAGCGCTAAGATTAAAGCACTTGTATGTAACGGTTGACCCGAAAGCTTAAACATTGTGTCGGAGTAAGAAAAACATCCGCATCAGCATCAACTCCGCCATTGTGGAGGCAAACCATAACAAACATTGACTTGTTTAAAATGTTAGCAAAGGCCTGTGATAGACACGGGCTTAACGCCAACAGTTTTAAGCTGAAATTAGTGTCCAATTAAGATGACTTTCAGTCACAGATAACGAGACTATGAAGTCATAGACTTTGGACTTTCATCTTATCAACGAGGAAGGCTTGCTCAACCCTGATTGTGATAGCGTCCTAACAGAGATGGTCGAGGGCGGAATTGAACCCTGGTCTCCTAGCTGTGAGGTCTGCGCGCTAACCACTCAACCGCCATGCAGGCCGTGTGTCACTCAAATGAAACACGTTATGGGAAAACGTCAAAATGATTTCTTTTTCAACTCACATTGGTACATGTTTGTATATTTCTGAGGTTCTTGATTGTTAAGTTGCTGTGTGATGAGTTCAATACTAATTTATCCATTAGGAACTTCATTTGTGCAGAGCATCAATGCCTGTCCAGTTCATATACCTAGCAACACAGTAAACCGTGTGCAATCAACAAATACCAACAATCATTTTATGACGTTTATATTTATATATATATATATACAAATCTGTTTTACCCTCTAAATTAAGTGGGTGCGGCTTACACACAGGTGTAGCTTTTTCCACCTGAGTTTACACTGTATAAATACACACACACATAATAGATAGGGCCTAGGATCGCTACGTAGTCGTAACTGTCAAAGTCCAATTGCAAGGACTCCACAAAATAACAAACAATAAAAGATGATTGAAGGTGGTTTAATTAACAAAAGCGATTTCCATGTTTTCTTGTCAAAAGCACATGTATATACAGTTGATAGAAAAATATTAAGTTTGAAACAGTATATCATTTTCCAGGTGGGTAAAAACTATTTTCAGGAATGTTTACAGTTCGGCGTCAGTAATTGGCCTCGCATCCAAAGAAGCCCCGCCCCATCACCTTCTCCATCCAGTCACTCCCACTACATGCGGGTGTGGTCAAAGTAACTTACACACACACACACACACACACACACACACAAGCAAACAAACACAAACACCTCAGCGGTCTAACGTGCGCTTCTGTATGGCTTCGGCCACCACGGTGCGCAAAAGGGCGATGACGGAGCGAGGGTCATCGCTGCCAATCACGGCACTGCCTGACACGATCATGTTAGCGCCAGCCTGCAAGTAACAGGAAGAGAGAGCACCCATTTTTTGTTTACGTTTAATCGGAGTGAAATGCGTTTGATTTTGCTCACCTCTGCACATTTGTAAATGGTGTCCGGGCCCACGCCGCCGTCTACTTCGATGTCCAGTGACGGGAACTGTTCTCTCAACAATGCTACCTGGCAAACAGATAGAAAAGACGTACCATATTGGTCACAGCATGGCATAAAACATAATTTAAGTTTTAACAGGGAACAAAAAAATCTGTTTTAAATTAACCAGAATTCTTCTTTGAATGAATATTTACTATTACTTGGTTAATATTTGTAATTATTACAGGGAGGTCTGTTGCACTTTGGCAATTTTGACATTATTTTCCTCGATATACAAACATGTACCAGTAAGAGTTTTAAATGAAAAAGTTTTCCCATAATGCATTGGGTCTGCGTAACAGCCTCCATTTTCTATGCTGCTTGTTCTCTAATGAAATGTGTCGCTCAAATGAAACACGTTATGGGAAAACGTCAAAATGTTTTCTTTTTCAACTCACATTGGTACATGTTTGTGTATTTCTGAGGTATACCTTGAATGTTAAGTTGCTGTGCGATGAGTTCAATATTAATGTATAAAATTTTGACATTTTACAAATATACAAACATGTACCAGTAAGAGTTTTAAATGAAAAACAGTTTTCCCATAATATATTGGGTCTGCGTAACAGCCACCATTTTCTGTCTAGTCTGTTGCACTTATTTACACATTATTTTACTCTGATAAACTTTTTTCTAAATAACTTGACTTCCCCTCCTTTTCATTGTGCCCCTTTGCTGACTTCTACGCACAGACGAGAAATTGCATAAGCAAACTGCTGCCGTTTTACTTCCTGGTGAGTATTGTCTCTTTCTCTCTCTCTGTATAAAAGTATCAACAGCGGCTACAAATACCCCTGAGTCACATGGTCTGGAGTTCTAAATGGTAAAACAAACTACAGCAAATACTATCCACAGGTGCAACTGTGACACACTGATTTTAAGATGTGTCCTGTGTTGCTAATACTCCACTGTGCCATTTATACCGTACCTTGGACATCATGTCCTCAATGAACTTTTGTCCTCCAAAGCCAGGTTCAACAGTCATGACCAGAGCCATGTCAATCTGGTTGGCCCAAGGCGCTAACATTTCCACTGTGGTGCCAGGCTTTATGGCCAAGCCCACCTGCACACAGTGACCACAAAAGATTAGGTTATGTTTGTAGTATTTCCGACGCCACAGCGGCAAACCCTCACCTTCATACCACTCTGTTGGATCTCCTTGATGAGGTTACCAGGATTGCTGGTGGCCTCCAGGTGGAACGTGTACTGGTTGGCTCCGGCTGCCGCCATGGGCTTCACCCACTGCTCGGGCCTGGACACCATCATGTGCATGTCTGCAAACACCAGCACGGTCACAACAAGATGGGTATTTCCACTTCAATATTGTTTTTAGACAATATTTTTAAAATAGATTCTCACCAAAGAAAGGGTCTGGGCCTAATGACTTTCTCAGGCATTCCACCATGGGATGACCAAACGTTATATTGGGAACAAAATGGCTGAAAATGAAAAAAGAAGGCTTTAATGAGAAATTATACAATCTAATGTTGTCCTCTGAACACTGTCAATAAAGTTAATTATTGCAGCTCTGTTGCGTTATTTCAAATTAGTTACGTGTATTACCAGCGTGCAAGTAAAGCACAATAAAACAATAAAAGTATTATATATAGCAGACCCTGTTTCATTAAAGCAGCAATTATGATAACATAATTTGGAAAAAATCATACTTTAGATATTCTCAAACTTTCCCCTGTGCACGGCACAGACACACACTGTTAGCATGTTAGCTAGCTACTGAAAGTAGTGATAAACTGACCCGTCCATGACGTCGAGGTGCAAATAATCTGCCCCGCACTCCATCATCCGCACACACTCACTACGAAGACATGACAGGTCGCTGCTTAGGATGGACGGACCGATTTTAGCGGAGTAGGGCATGACTGAGCCTGTTGTTAGCACTAAGTGCTACACAGCCGGACAGCTAAACAAGCAGTGTCACGTTCGAAGCATTGAGCAAAACTAAACTTCCGGTATGAGTCGTCAACGTAAAACAAACATGTGTCTTTATTGCCAATATTTATTACATCTAAATTATGTAATTAAAAATATGTATACTATATAAATGCATATAAACAAATCTTTTTATGGTACAATTTCTTTATTAAAGTCAAATATTGTGGAAACGTCTACTTGACTGAAAGGGTTTTTACCTTGGAAGGAAGTTTCGGAAACAGGAAGTGGCTGATATTTTCATGGCTGAGCTAATGGACAAAATTGAACCTAGCTTTCACTTCCGCTTTCACAATAAGCCAGTAGCAGTTCCTTGACACTTGATGGCGCATTGCTCCTATGGGAAGAATAAAAACTAGTCAAGAAGGTATTTGTTGCCATTGCACAAGCAAATTCCAAAGTTTTTTTTTTTCAGGGAGTTTAAACACATATAATAAAGTTTAAAGTGCAAAATATATATACACATAATTCAAGTCACCAATGGTGTAAAACGCTGATTTAGAAGCTTGACTTGTGAAATGAGATGTAAGATTTGTAATAAAAGCTCAGCAGACTTCAGAGGTCAAGCCCGTGTAGAACACATTTACTGTCTGGATTTATTGGCTTCATTAAGGAGTGGAGGAGTTAAGACTGTTGGATATGAATTCTACTTCTTCACGGTTTGTGAAATGTATATACGTGTATATATATACACGCTCTGAATGATTCTAATGTACCTGAGGGTGAAGGATTCCTTTATTTAACCTATAAATACTGCTGGGTGATTTTACCCCGTCCTTTTATATCAGCTATGTAGATTAATTATATTTATTGAACAATATCATGGCTGTCCAATGAAAAGTCTCATATAGCTACAATGAAAAAAATAGCTACTAATAACTACCAAAGCAAACAAGAATAACCTTTTATTTTTTCATGAGAAAAAAATGTTGGGAATTTTTTGAAGAATACATAAAAGGCTAAATATACTACTGTTATAAAAATAAATTAAAAATTTTAATATATTATTATCATTTCTTAATGTATTCTATTAAAATTGTGATATTATCATAATTAAACCGTTATTCTTATGAAATTATTACAATGTTCTCATAAAATTATTGTGTGGAGTGTGTATCCAACATGCTGGAAAAAAAGAAAATGTTGTGTTAATATTGCAATAATTTTTTCAACATTGTTAATTGTTTTGTGTAATTTTAGTCATTTATTTATTGAGTATGACCTGATTACTTAATAGTATATGAATCTAAAAGTTTTGGGGCGTTTTTTTAACCTTAAAAGTTGCAGTCACTGTCGCATCCAGCAGATGGCGCTGACAAAGTGTGTTACATTTTAGTCAAGTATGAGTGAGTCAGCTTCAAAATGAATCTGTCTGGAAGCAGTTGGCTGCTGGTTGCTAAGGAAACAGCATCGTAGGAGTGACTGACATATGACATTTTCTTTTTATGAGGCTTTCCAATCCTGCCTAGCAACAAGTGAGGTGAATCTGATGAATTCTGTTGATATGAATTCTTCTAAGAAAACGTGTGATTGGCTGTAATTGCAGCTTTCCTGGTGTTTAGCCGAGCTAAGGGTTGGCGTTCCATCCTTTTTTCCATGTTATGCTATTATGTTATGTGTGTCTCCGGTATTGAATTATGTGTCTGCGAAATCCGTGACAAGCAAAGCACTCAACTGTGTCTCCGCAGAGGAAAAGCCCAGTTGATTCCACATAGGAAGGAATTCCTTTGTGTGCTCTCGGTGTTCCTCAAGAATCGTATCATAAATGGGTTCATCTGACCCGTCACCTTTGCAACAGACGACCGGAACCCCGTCAAGAGATGCTGTTGTTGTCTTTTCTCCTGCAGCAGCTGCTTATTAAGAACTTGGTGCAACTCCAACTTTTGCTGGTGTATTATCTTGACAGAGAGCTTCCACCTGCTTCCTGCCAGAAGCTGATTGCGGCCTCCTGAGCAGAAGGGGAAAGCCAAACAGAAGGTTTTACTTGTGATGGTCGGAAGGAGAGCGTTTGAGAACGTGTGTCCTTGCAGCTTCACGCTTCCTGACCCTAAGATGGGATGGACATCCTTGAAACGCAAACATTCCGTTGGGGATACTGTATTTAATATGTGCAAATATTCAGTCAGGACTTGAGGTAAAGTGAGTAAGTAAGTATCATTCATATTCATCTCATAAGCAGGTATGTTATACTGTCTTGTATAGCAACACATTTACCATTACTGTTCAAATAATAACATGTCCTTGGTGTCAACATGAGAACCATTGATATCTATATGTCCATGGTTACATCTGAATAAAAAGATCAATAAAAGCTTCTTCTGTTCTAGTTTGTCTTCAAATGAGCTGGTGTTTTTTCCCTTTTCTACTGGCATTTGTCTTTGTTCTGACACTGACCACAACACACTTCAGAGTCCACCACATAATAACTATTTCCCCTGAAAAGCCCCCGAGGGAAACATTGGAGCTTTCACAGGTCATAATTTAGCACTTTATGGAGGACAGTGTGTCACCTCAGAGGGTCCGGCCCTGAGACCACAGGGCACCAGTGGCATTTCCAACTAGCCATGCAGGGGGGTTATGAAAATACAGAAATACAGCCTTATTGCCACTTTATCTGGTATTTCATTCCCAAGCAATGCTTTGCCTCTTGACTTCATAAAAATCATATCAGCCAGATTTGACTTTTAATATAAATTGAGCCAGAAGGGGACTGCGGGATAAAAAAAAAAGAAAATGGAGCAGGTTTTTATTATAATCAACAAAAACACTTCTTTTTGCTCCCATTTTTCATGAGATAAACTCATACATGAAATTTTTTCTATGCACACAATAGGCTGATTTATCTCAAATATTGTTCACAAATTTGTGTTAGTGAGCCGACATAATCCCTGGATGGCATGACTATTGCACAGGTATGCTTGGGGTGGCTACAATCAAATACAAGAAAACATTCCTCCACGGAGGTTGTTGATTGTGGCCTGGGGAATGTTGGTCCACTCCTCTCCTCCGCCTCAAACATGTTCAGTGGGTGAAAGTTGGGTGAGTATGCTAGCTGTATGTTGCCCCTCCACAACCTGGAGACGGGTATGCATTGAAAATCCTGTGGTACAGAATAAGGAAGACAATCCACGTACTATATTCACCCTCAGGATTTATACTTCCTCTCCAAAATAACACTGCAGATATCATAAGATGATTACATCAACAAATACCCATTTGTTTCCAGACACATTTCACATATTTCAATTAGCCTGCTTCATGCTATTAATTGTATGTTAGCATTAGCCATTTTGCTTATGTTGAAATGCTCTACAACACATTTCGTAACAAACATTTAGCAGTCAGTTGTTTTCTCTAGCAACTTTCTAAACTCTTTACAGCCGTTAAAATATACATTATCTCTACTTTGTACTAACCTGTGGTACAGAATAAGGAAGACAATAAAAGATGATTTGACGTATATTCACCCTCAGGATTTATTCTTCCTGTCAAAAATAACAACACTGCAGATATCATAAGATGATTACATCAACAATTACCAATTTGTTTCCAGACACATTTCACATATTTCAATTAGCCTGCTTCATGCTATTAACTGTACATTAAAGCTAGCTAGCATTAGCCATTTCGCTTATGTTCAAATGCTCTACAACACATTTTGTAACAAACATTTAGCAGTCAGCTGTTTACTCTAGCAACTTTCTAAACTCTTTACAGCCGTTAAAATATAAATTATCTATACTTTGTACTAACCTGTGGTACAGAATAAGAAAAACAATCCACGATGACTTGACGTATATTCACCTTTCGGATTTATTCTTCCTCTGTGGTTTTGTCACCTACTCTATACCACCATTGCTGCTAGCACCCCCTAGTGGACCTTACGGTATTACACCCCAACGCCAACAATGGAGATTTGGTTCTTTTAGAAACAAACATATTAAAAAATAGTAGAATAGTATAGAATAGTAGTAGAATAGTAAAATAGTAGGATAATATCGCTTGATATCAGTACCAGATTTATTTCTGTGAAAACTGATATAAAAATGCTATATACAATACATATGTGTTCATTCTACCACAGCAGATATGTCATTTTACACATATCCGTATCAGTATCGGCTGATCGGAAATTGAGAGTTGGACAATATTGGCATAAAAGCCAATAATGGACATCCCTAATAATCTATATCATGTATATATAGAATATGTAGTGTAAATATATAACTATATATTACAATTATTCATATAGAAAATTAGGACAATTAAGCTTAGCCTGTTATGCAAGTATGAGCTGCTCAGCCATTTTGCATCCATTTTTGCACAAGATGTTAAATCTATTAAGCACCAAAGGAAATAAATGTGTCATGAAAAACATATATAATATTATCATTCAACCAAGTACATGGTCCAAGCGGGAGTTTGTCCCCCGACCCTCATCAGGTGTTTCCAACAGCTGTCGGACCCACTGTGGAGAGCTCTCAATCGTGGAGGAGCATCAACACATTCCCACAGCTCCTCCATGTGAAGTGAGGAAAATGGAACGTAATTAGGGATTGCACTTCCCCAAAAATTGGACGTGTAATGTCGTCTACGAACGCTGTTCTTCAGGATCTGGATCAGACCCACACAGTAACTCTCGTTGGCATTTTGTCCTTTTACGTCTGTGAGGTTAAACGCTCTCCTGATGAGGGTTGACAAGGAGGCTTCTCCAGGAAGGAAGGAAGGGAGTACGCCAGACTCTGCACTGGGCTGTGAACGACGCTGAAACTGATTTTATCTGGCAACAGAAACGCCTGTCAAGACACTTGACGAACAGCGATGAAAATTATTTATGATCCTAAGCGTGCCAATGTCGATCTGTTTGTAAAATCTAAATCACTCACATCATGTTTTGGCTTCCACTTGGCGTTCCAAGTCATTAGAAGAATGGCATGTTGAAAACAGTTCCGTCTCAAATTCAAATAAAGTCTTATTGCAGTTAATGGCGAAGAACGACATTCATAGTTATTAATCATCATTTATTGCCTGGAACGTAACCTAGAATTCTATATAAGCATTAGAAGAAAACATCAATTTCGACCTTCTGAAAAAGATAAACAGTAAGAATACTTATAAAGATTGGCATATTATTATGACTAACCCGACAACTGGATTTGTAACTGCGAGAACGTCAGAAACTAAAGATACTCAAAGAACTAAATAGATCGTTCATCCAGGTTATAAAACTGAATTTGTGATTATGATTACATCAGTCGGCACTGTGGCTTGCCGATCTTGGACACGAGCGACTTGATGCAGTCTTTGACTGGTCGACAAGTGGTCAAGTGGTCATTACTCGCAATATCAGTTTACATGTCCATTGTTACAGACTGCACCTTTAATGGTTTTGTCCATATGTCAAACATTACCAATCACTGGCAACAAAACTAAACAGTCATTCAATGTTCATCGATCAGTCTGCATGTCCATCATTACACACGCTAAGCCAGGGACTGGTCAGTTTTGGTCAACAGTTTGGTTCACCAGTGCTTGGTGAGTCTACATGTCAACAATTCAACCTTAGATTGGTCGGTCTCCATGTCAACAATTAAACCTTGGATTGGTCAGTTTACATGTCAACAATTAAACCTTAGGTTGGTCGGTCTACATGTCAATAATTCAACCTCAGATTAGTCAGTCTACATGTCAACAATTCAACCTTAGATTGGTCGGTCTACATGTCAATAATTCAACCTCAGATTAGTCAGTCTACATGTCAATAATTCAACCTCAGATTGGACGGTCTACATGTCAACAATTCAACCTTAGATTGGTCGGTCTCCATGTCAACAATTAAACCTTGGATTGGTCAGTTTACATGTCAACAATTAAACCTTAGGTTGGTCGGTCTACATGTCAATAATTCAACCTCAGATTAGTCAGTCTACATGTCAACAATTCAACCTTAGATTGGTCGGTCTACATGTCAATAATTCAACCTCAGATTAGTCAGTCTACATGTCAATAATTCAACCTCAGATTGGACGGTCTACATGTCAACAATTCAACCTTAGATTGGTCGGTCTACATGTCAATAGTTCATCCTTAGATTGGTCAGTCTACATGTCATTAATTCAACCTCAGATTGGTCGGTCTACATGTCAATTCAACCTTAGCTTGGTCGGTCTACATGTCAATCATTGAACCTCAGATTGGTCAGTTTACATGTCAATAATTCAACCTTAGATTGTTCAGTCTACATGTCAACAATTCAACCTTAGATTGGTCGGTCTACATGTCAATAGTTCAACCTTAGGTTGGTCGGTCTACATGCCAATCATTAGACTTATCAGTGTACATAAAAGTATTTACCCCCAAAACCAGTCATCTGTCACTCACTCTTCATTGGTTAATCTCCATGAACATCTTTACACACTGCACTAGTTGATAGGTCAGTCTAATCCATCATCAACGGCTACATCAAAGTTTAATGTTGGTACCAGCATCCAAACTTCTTAGAATAAAGATTTACTATAATATTCAGTTCATGCTCAAAAGCTCGAGCCGTCTTACTATGAACTGATGAAGCCTGAAGTCCGACCTTGTGACCAATTACCACCCACAGAGAATGGGGAACCCTCTGGAGACATGCGGACCAAGGAGACAGCACTCCTGCAATTCTTGGATTTTATTGCGGGCACAGAACTTGAAGTGTTTTCATTCAGCCTTTAGTATCCCTTTGAGGCATTTTCTCTTTTACTCCTTCTCCGCTGGTCGCCAGTGTAAAAGGCCAATATTGACTTTGCAGATGCGTTTTTGTCCAACACTTGATGTTTTGGTTGCGAGTGGAGTGGCCCCTGGCAGAGAGCCCAGCATGTATCAATGGACATCAGGAGTACAGAGAACATCCTGGAGAGATAGAGAGAGTCTGTATTGTGAGTTAGAGTTCATGCACAACCCCCCCCCCTGCATTGGAGTTATGATGTCATCCATCATGCTATCTCTGAGAGGCGAATAAAAGTGATCTTAGAGATTAATAGACGCTATCCTGCAGCCTGAGGAAAGTACGATAGTGAAACTGCTCCAGAAATGATGTTGAGAGTAAAAAAAAAAATATTGAAGAGCAAGGATCAACGGGCCCCATTCCAACAACATTTCACCTGCTTTTACATCTGGAAGCCACACAACACCCAACAAATCTTGCTAATGCTAATGCAGCAACTATTGTTGGCAGTGTTGTTTCCCAGGCTGGCTGTTCCCTCGCTGGGTTACATTAGTGCAGAACTGGAGGGTGGAGGTGCTTCATTAGGGTCTCAATTTAAATACAGCCTTCAAAAGAGATGCAAAGAACACGCAGTGCAAAGGCTGGAAATCTTGATTTATAGCTCGAATCCATGCCAAGCGTTAAATGGATGGACTGACGACTGATAAAACTCTCATCTATCTGTTCAGTGTGGCAGTAAACGCTCTAAAAGAGGAAGGCATTAGTGACCCACAATGTCCGGAAGCTCATTAATTAGCAGATTATAGCTGGTCTGTTTAATCTGTACAAAAAAACACAACAATTCACATACCAGACAATGTCTTGGACAGGAACAATGGCTTCATTGTCAATGTCGGTTGCCTGGCAACAGATCTTACGTGTAGTACTATATAATGTATGCCAAGAGACAGTGAATGAATCATTCATTCATTTTCTACCGCTTATCCTCACGAGGGTCGCGGGGGGTGCTGGAGCCTATCCCAGCTGTCTTGGGGCAAGAGGCGAGGTACACCCTGGACTAGTCACGAGCCAATCACAGGGCACATATAGACAAACAACCATTCACACTCACATTCATACCTATGGACAATTTGGAGTGGCCAATTAACCTAGCATGTTTTTGGAATGAAGTCAGTATTGTTTTTCAACTAAACAACCCAAAACAACAATAAATACATCCTGGAATACAATTAGCAACAATATTATATGTATTGTTTGATGTAGTATACAGTTTTAAATCAATAGAAAATAGCTAGGGAATATGTAGCGTAAATCAGCGTAATGTAATATGTCTAATATTAATTTAAAAAAATGTAACTGGAAAAAAAACGTGTCCATAAAATACATTTCGATGAGTGTAGCCGTCCGCCGCCAAGTTTGTGGTTTTTCTCTTATATTTTAAAAAATAAATAAATAAACTATTCTTGTTTTGTGTTTATTGGACTAAATGGCCTTTTCACAAATAAAAATGGATAGATGAATAAAAATATTAATACAAGGCACTCAGAAGACTCATTTTAAGTGTAGTATTCTACACTGGTCACTAGGTGTCAGTAATGTTACTGTAGTGGTGGGCGAATACTAATCATTAAAAAATATATTAGTTAACATTATTATTAATAGTTAATTCATTATTTAATGTGTTAATATTATTTATTATTAATAGTCAATATGATTATTAGTATTATTATACTAATATTTACTATATATTACAAATTTATTTCTTATTTGATCTTTTAGTTTTGGATTAAATTCAATTTGTACCTTTATTTCTTGTATTTTATTTAAAAAATATTTACAACTATTATTATTATTATTAATAGTTAATTAATTAGTTAATATTATTTATAATATTATTATTACCTTTATTTATTGTATATTATTTTTACTTTTTATTTTACTAGTCTGTGCAGCACTTTGGAGACTGTGTTTATAAAATGTGTTATATAAATAAAATGGATTGAAATAATGTGGATTAATATTTAAAATAGTTTGTTTGCCGTTAGGTAGATGATTTTGACTTGTAACTTGCATGCTGAAAAAGAGCGTCCATCCCTGATACGCATGTATAACGCACATAAATACATGCTCATTTTTATTTAAATCTAGTAGTTGGTAGACTACTTTGGGACTTGGTCATTTTAAAAGTATGAGCAAAGACAGGCTGGCCAAAGCTGTACATTGTTTTTTTTAAACTTATGATAAAAGTTTAGCTTTCCAATTCTACATCCCGAGCTGTCGTTTTCCCGTGTGGTCAACGCTGTGATGCGAAATTGGCAGTCCATCGCTCTCTTCTGTCTCCATCGCGTCTGCGCCTAACCAATAACAAGGCGATAATCAACAGCACAACACGACCTGGCACGACCCCCGCATTTATTTTGCTGAAGTCCTGACAGTCAGTCACTAAATTTGACTTGTGCATTCCTGCGGTATTAAGACACTCATGAATCCCTGGCAGGAATTTCCTTGGGCTCGCTGTCTTGTTTTCTCTGCCGTGTCCCGGCCCTGCTCGCGGAGGTGAGGAGAAGTTCAAGCGCACCAAATCAGCTATCTGCAAGAGCATCTTGATCTTTCACATGCACCGTGGTGTTCCACTGCGTTATTACGATTATTTAACAATAATTCCAGCTTTACACTGTGGAATGAAAAGGGAATGAGCCAATGTAATTAAATAAAGAGTACTAACAGACATGTAATTGAAATTTAATGTTGTTTAAGGCCGTATCTTTGTCTTGTCTATGATTATTATAATAAATGCCAGATGAGGGGGGGTGTCATCATTTTGTGTTTGTTTCCAGGCGGATTTACGAATGCAGTGACGTTTTTATGTGAAAAATGAATAATGGTATGGCGCTTACCACATGCTAGGGAAAACTACCCAACTGCCTCTTCTTCTTGTCTGCCTCCTTAAACGTCCATGTTTTTCTTCCAGTAACAACGTAGACAACTGCAGAGACAAAAACTACTTTAATTAAAGTCAGTATCAGTAAACGCGTCACCACTGAAATACAATTTGACTTAGCCAGCCAGCAGTCATGGCCTCTGGTTGGTAGGCAGAATCCACGGGGCACAATCATGTGTGCCCCCAAGTAGTCAAAAACAAAAGAATGGTAATGGTAATGGTTTAATTTCATTTGAACATGCATCAGATTACAATTGAATGCATCCCATAATCAGTTCCCAGTTCCACATGTCCAAAAGGAGTAGGAAGAAGCAAAGCTTATTAAATCCTACCCCTCCATGTGGTACTTTTACAATCAGTAACTGTTACATTTGTTCACTTCCTGCTTTCTTAATATAGTTTAAGGTTTTTTGGGGGGGGGGTTGAATTTTTTTGAATTTTATTTTTTTTTTTTAATTTTTTGAAATATTTTTGATTTAAAAAAAAATATTTATTATTTATTTGAATTATCCTTACTAGCCTTTTTTTGCAGTACATTTAGCCAGTGAAGATTGCTTTTATAGTTATTACCCCATATTTCCACACAATAAGAAGGATAACGAAATGTACGTTGAATTGAATTTGATTTAAACAGAACAATATATAAGATGATGACAAGATGGCATACGTCAGCTAAAAGAAATTCTGCATATGAATTCTGTATGCAATGCTGCATTATCGCATAGGTGATGTAAACCTGTGCAAAAGTTACTGCAGGACTAGAAATGAAATTGTCGGTAAAAACTCTACAAGGAACACAGTTAAGTAACACGCTTTTGTGTGTGGATTCTTATTTCAAACGGGGCGACGTGATGCCACATTTGGGTTCAATCCCAAAAGCTGGAGATGTCAGGGGAGTGCAGATGTGGAGGTTACAGGGGTGTGACTCCTTCTTTTCCTCATCAGTCATCCCTGAGGTGCACATCATGTCCAGATGTTTTTACACATCAGGGTGCACCCGGTGGTACATCTACCTTTCTCCAAACGTTCCTCCTCGGGAATGTTGAAGCCAAGAGTTCACCGTCAGCTAGCTAGAAGTCAACACGGCGTGCTGATTTATAAATATACATTTCCCATATGAAATCCTCATGTTATGACTCTAAGTCTGTAAAGTCGGCCTTGACCTCTCTTGAGTTATTTGAGCACTCCTGCTTTTTTATTTTACAAGTCGTCCCAGCGGAGCAACACTCGGGTCTGCGACGCAAACTTTCAACACGACAGTAACATCACGCCGTGGCTCGACCGTGACCCTGAAGACAAGGTCTGCAGAGAATTGTTCATCCACTTTTTTCCATTTTACTTCAAGCTCTCTTTTCTAGGACTCCTCAAAAGCATCAGAACCGGGTTAGCGCTCACAATTGTTACCACGGTAACCACTTAATCCTGCAATCCTAACTGTTATCCCCCAAACACGCATCTGTTTTTGCTTGACCGCGGAAGTCTCGTGCTAGCTGTAGCATTTATGGTTCTATTAGCAAAACAAAACTGTAGTGTTAATCATATAAAAACAGCAAACGGGTGTTTATGACAATCTGAGAAGATTCCGGCCATGGGAATAGAACCAGAGAAGAATTTGCAATGATGTTCACACTGCAGCTGTTCATTACAAACACCTTGGCATTGGGTTGTTTTACAACACAGCCGAAACACTCAAGGTGATTAAACAATTCATTTGAAATGAGACCACCCCGTGATTTTTTACAGCATCTCGCGAGAAGACCTAAAAGTGTGTTGTCACCCGCTGGCATGGCATTCACCGCACTTGCACGTGCTTTTACTGCACGGAAAACCTGACGTGCGCATCTGTGGAACACAAGTCTTGAAACATGAATGAAGAATTTGCAAGAAAGTCTTTGATACGTGCGTTTCCATGAGTGGGCCACCTAGTCAGCACTATTCATACGCAGCACTACTGTGAACAAAATCCGCCTTGTGGGAAGAAGCCGAGGGCGGCATGGGAACATTTTCATTAAGAAAGTGGATTAAAGGCTAAAAATAATGAGAATGTCTGCAGCCTTGCTACGTGTGTGTCGGTGTGTGTTGTTTCCACCCTCTGAAAAGCTGCATGTGTCCAGGGTTGTGGCCTGGTGTGGATCAGGATCACTGCCTGTGTGTGTCCCAGACACGGACCCCCTTTGGTGGGCCCGGGTGATGGATTACGCCTGGAAGTCGAGGAGCTGTAGTTTGTTCTGTCGGAGCAGCTACCACACTGTTATTGATGATGGATACTTTAGTGGGTGTGTGTGTCTGTGTGAGTGACAGGTCACCGGTGCGTGTGTGTGTGTGTGTGCCGCGTTCCAGATGTTAATCAGGCATTATTGATTACACGGTGACTAGCAAGCGAAGGGAAACTGTGTAATAGTGCAGCACGGAGGAATGAAACACACACCGATACACACCTTTTCCCTTAAACCTGTTTGTTCAACCCCCTCGCCACTCGTCTAAAATTACAGTGACCGTGCACCGAGCGTAAGGTTAGGATGGAGAGCCCAGTTTGGATTGCAGCCATTTTCTCCGGCACCTCCACCTGAGTGAAAATAACCATCTATCAGTCTGGAGGCATGTACACACAGAACAAGCTCAAACAGAAAGAGGATTCTTGGTATTTAGGAAATCATTTGATTTAGAACTAGTTATAGTTATAGTATATACTAACTAGTGCAGGTCAGGATGGGTGCAGGGAGGGAGGGGGTTCTGTCACTTCTGTGGTCCTATGTATGATGCTTGGCCATTGAGTTTGGGGACAGGAGTTTGGCGTCAGAGGACTGAGGGTTGAAGAGGTCGCTGAGGTAAGGGGGAGCCAGATTGAGTAGTGCTTTGAAAGTGAGTGGCAGGATTTTAAACTGTGTACGACATTGGACAGGAAGCTAGTGGAGGTTTCGGAGGACAGGGGTCATGTGGTCACAAAGGCGAGTGTGAATGAGTAAACGGGAAGCGGAGTTCTGAAGAGGGTTTGGAGGGTTTTGATTGGAAGTGCGTAGAAAATGTTGTTAAAGTAAGTCTGGTGGTGAATGAGGGTTTCAGCAAAGGAAGTGGGCGATGTTTTTCCGATGGAAAAGGCACTTTGGTTCATCTGGATGATGTGGCCTTCAAGGAAAAGGTCAACATTTTGGACGTGAGATGAGGTTTAGTTTGAGAAAGCTGAGTTGCAGCCATGATTTTATTTGGGAGAGACAGGAGGTGAGAGTGATTTGGACGATATGCATAACAATATATATGGACCTTGCTTGGGCCCACTTCACACCTAGAGTTGTTTTGCTAGTGTGAGTGTGACTTACTGTATATACTGTAAGAAAACCGAGGCAAAGTTTTGACTTTTGGAAAAATTTGACTCTTGAAACCCTCAACAATGAAAAATATCAGTTCACTGCAGGGCTAACACGTTTGTAATGAAAAGATTGTCTTCATTCTGTATTCTCTTTTTCTAGATTGTGTTGGTGGACTGAAGTCAGCTGGGATGGGTGGGTGGATGGATGGATGGATGGGTCGGTGGATGGGTGGGTGGATTCGATGGATGGATGGGTGGCGAAAAAGAAAAACACAAGTGATCTATCTCCCCTCTTCGCAGTCTTCAAATATGTCGTCTCCCATGGCGATGCCGCTTGGTGTTAATCACGATATTAGCCATTTCAAAGCGACCCGTACGCTCGGGTTAATCCCCCATCTTTCTGTTTGTGAACAATGAAATAGCTGCAGCTGTGACAACACTGATGACCGAAGGCAAATAAAGCCGGTAATTGATACTCAGAGGAGACTCAACACACCACAGTTGGGGGGTGAAAAGGGGACAGCGGAGAACAAACCCACAAGTTCAGCTTCTGGAAACCTATTCATAACTGGTGCTGGGGGGGAATACAATCCTTGGCATGTTTTCATTTGGTCAATTGTCCGAGTGAAGGCTGAGGCTTGGTGTCATACACACAGAATGGGCGTGTTGCCTCTCAGCTTCCCCCAATAGTACGCCCCCCCACCCGACCCCCCCACCCGGAAACGTCAGCTCCCTCCCACCATTCATCTTGCGCTGATTTGTTTTATTTCTCAGGAGTTGTTTTTCCAAACTCATTTGTCAAGCTGTGTGAACGAGTGCCCAGCAAAACAGCGGCAAGGAAACGCTCTTTGGTTTAAGGTGAAAGGGGACCAGAGGAACATCACATCTGCTGGAGATAACCTCAGCCAAGGCGTCGTTTGAGTCTCACCATGTAGCGCAGACGGTCAAATGCAGTTCAGAGGTATAACCATACACAGTAAACACATTGATAAGGACCAGGAAGGGTAACTACCTTGCAGTATAGTCATGCGTGTACTCCGTGAACAAATACACAATTACCCGCTAGCAATTTGCAGTTTTTGATACTTCATTTTAAAAATCATTATAGCAGTTTCCACTAGGGATGGGGGCGATACGGCCTATAATTCATATTTTGCAGCCTCTTATGATAATGATAGATATGACGACATATTCTTTGGATGTAATCATTTCAAAATAGGTTACTGGTTAGGTTAAATTATTAACAGTCATGGGGGTGGGTGATACTGCAAATTTTTGTATCAATACGTATACTGATACCAATACTTTTTACTTAAAATTTTTCAAGATCAATGATTGATTTTAATTTGTTGCTCATGATTACAATCACAAAAAAAAACAGTACAATTGCAGCCAGCGATTTAACAATATAAAACAGTTCAAAGATTCATTTTTCTTTTTTTAAATATCCCGTTGGATTTCATCCCAAAGCTCTCGAGTTCGATGACTTGTTCCCTGACATTTTATATATCACAATATCATATATAACAATATAAATCAACAATCTAACCCCATGAACAGTACCACATGAAACAGATATATATGTCATAAAAATAAAAGAGAACTGAAACAATAGCAATCTTATCAGTATCAATCCAACACTGATACTATCCATGGCATCACAGTGTACAGTAATCCCCAGTTTATCAGGGTTAATTGGTTCTAAATATATTTACAACCTTATAAATTTACAATAAGAACAATGTACACATAATGTTATAATGATATGATATTATTAAAGCCATCCAGACATTAAATAACACCCCTATAGTCACCTTTACACTCACATTACCCAATATAGAAGACATAATCAGATCATAATCAGTACCAAAAAAACGTGCTCTTTTATGTGCCAAATGTATTCTGATGTACTGTTAAACACGACCAGTACAACTGATCACATATTAGATCTCTGATTCAAACGAGCTGTCCAGAGATGACTAAACGAGCCGAGCAACTCACAAGAAGAAAGTTTCAGTTTCAGGGCAAACGGGCTGCTAAAGATGGAAGATGAGTACCTCCTGTTTGGTGACTGACATATATTGGTTGTCACCTCAGGGTGTGACTTGTCTGTTAGAGAGACACCCAAGTCAACGGATACCCGGCAAAACTGTCATGTCTTCTTACTTTGACGTAAGTCGTAAAGTCAGTGGACCAATATGAGTCAGTTTAAGAAACAGTGAAAGATAAGGTGTTTACAATGCTGAGAGTCTGATATAATATATAATATACCCCAATCGATTGGCGCATTCCTAATATGTTATACAGGTTGTCCCGAATAAAAAACGCCATAGAAAGTAGCTGGAAGGACTGGACCAAGCACAAAATTTGATGTGGGTCTTCATTCCCAACTGGACATGGAATGTTCGGCATTAACAACAATAACATGAATACTGCTATTTGCTTTCTGCTGTCCCTAGCACTGAATAATGGTCCTACTAGGTACCGGGTATCCTGACTTGCACCAACAACCAAAAACTGCACTTCCATAAAACATTGAAAAGATTATTAAACACAATAGACAACAGTCGTGGCTTGATATATAGCAAATACAAAAAAAACAAATGAAACTTTATCTCGCTACATACCGAGGTTACACAGTCACAATTGAACAATTACATTTTCAAATCAGCGTAACATTGTACATTACAGGCAGATTCACTTACTTTTTCCAGTGTGTTGGCAAGTAACACATCACCTCTCCCCTCTGAACAGTATTCAACAACATATTTGATAATTGCAGAGTAACATAACATACAATTACAAAACACGCCAACTTTAGCGACACTAGCTGCACTGCTGCTCGGCGTGTTTCAGCCTAGCCAATATCGCGTTTAGCACACAACATTTTCTGTGTCAACATCGTCAACGTACGACGTCATCCACCGATATATATTGCCCCATCCATGTAATGTCAACGTATTATATTAATTTTATGAGTCATTTTCCACTTATATTAGTGTTTACAGCGATTTTCCCCAAGCTAACCACCTTGTCGGATTTACTTCCTGATCTCGCGGTAGCCCCGCGGTAGTACGTACTCTCGCAAGATTTCCCCCTCCCCCCAGCGCTGCCTCGCTCTTAAAGCAACAGTACCAAAGGGAGGGCAGCACAGTATCAGTCCACCCAACTGGCTACAGTAGCTCACTAGACCCTAATCAAACTGGCTTTGTTGCAATTGTGGTGAAAGAATCATTACAAAACAACTATTTCATACTTTTGTAAAGATAGTATGGAATTAAATTACATGTAAACTCCTTTCAGACATATGCTGAACTTATTATGACACTTATAATAAAAACCTTACTGTAAACTTTAACAGGGGAAGTGCTATAAATGTGGCATCTCTTGCAAAAAGACGTTAATGAAGCTTATTAAACTAGGTTCAAACTCTGTTTTTGTCTCAATGAGCAGACATGTTTTTTTTTCCTTTTGTTTGTCCTCAGTGAAATTCCAGAGTCTGACCCCAGACGGCGACCAAGGAGGACATTTGTCTGCTTTTGAATTCATCACAGACAAAACAGCACATGCAGTCGAAAGCTTGATGGGGTTTTCATCACTTGGGAAAAACACATAAATCGTGCACTGGAGATAAAAAAGTCCGCAAGCATTGTCATTCTATCATTATGTCAGGGCAGTCCAAATAAGCTGTCATTACTTGCTCCACGTCCGTAACGGATAAATCATTCATGGTCCCGCTGAGATGGATGTGATAAACAAGCGCTAAGTCTCCACAGTGGAAGAGCGAGCTGTATGGATCTTAGAATGTACAAGAACCTCCTGGAACCACCAAATTATAATGACTAAAATGGCGTCACATTTGAAAATGAATCAGAGTTAGTGATAGTCACCCAAGGAGATATCTGTATATGAAATGATACGTCCTTAACCACATTTCATATTTTATCATCTTCACTGAAAGTGTCTGAGCTGATGATGACACTTCCATAGTGTGGGATGAAGAGGGAGATGTCTAGTCTAAACACTAGATCGGGAGTTTTGGCACAAAACGTGGAATAAATTAGCTCCCCCCTCAGTGTCAGAGCCTTCAACGTCCATGTGGGTCTGGACTATACTGTTACATTCTGGAATCTGGAAAAGATTAAGAGTTCTCGCACTCTCCAAAAGCCATGGGATGCTTTTTACGAGGGCTTGAACCCCCCCATCAGGTGGTTGAGCATCAGAGAAAACAGCAGGAATCAGTATTTTACAAGTGAGGGTTATCTGTGGAACACCGTGTGTCTGTTTGGACTGGAGATGGGAGTATTAGCCACGGGAGGATTCACTTGGATGCGTTTTTGCTGCATCTATACTCAGCACGGAGGAAGTTTTGCTCTTATTGGAAAACTGCTACGAGCACAAACATTGAAAAATGACAACAGGCAGCTTCAACATCGTAGCTTTGTGTTAGAAGTGCCAAAGCAAATGTGTAACATATAATAATATAGCTCTATAATGTTGGAATTGTAATGATAATGGTAATGGTTTTATTTCATTTGAACATGCATCAGATTACAATTGAATGCATCCCATAATCAGTTCCCAGTTCCACATGTCCAAAAGGAGTAGGAAGAAGCAAAGCTTATTAAATCCTACCCCTCCATCTGGTACTTTTACAATCAGTAACTGTTACATTTGTTCACTTCCTGCTTTCCTAATATGAGCCAATATGAGCGCTTGTCTTGTCACAAAATGTCCTTGTAGCTAGCCATCACAGGGAAAATTTAAATTTACACTTCATATTTTCACAGAAAAACGATTTAACTTTTTTCCAATGCAATTTTAAATTTTAAATTTTAAATTTTAAATTTTAAATTTTAAATTTTAAATTTTAAATTTTAAATTTTAAATTTTAAATTTTAAATTTTAAATTATTTTATTTTTTTAATTATTAATTATAATATTATTTATTTTAAATTCATTCATGTGTATTCCTGATATAATTTCTTTTTTTCACATGTAATTTTAATTTAAAACAGCCTCATGTTGAGTATAATAAAGGATTCGGGTTTTCATTCCACTCCAAAGACCTTTGGCTTTGCCCGCACGACGTCTGCGGGGGTTGTTGTGGTTGCCGTGGCAACCAGCTTGGAGTCAGCTGGTCCCCTCCGGTATAAACAAGGAGACCGCTGAGTTGTTGTGCAAAGGCATTCACTTCCAAACATTTGGATGAATGAAAAAAGTTTTTAAAAAAAAAAAAAAAACACGGTGAGGAACAGCAGGGAATGTCCTCACTTGTGGTTGACTCTTTCCAACAGGAAGTGGCCTAAAATAGTCACCACTGGGGGGGAAAGTAATGCAAAGTGCTCTTTTTGGTCTGCGTGGGCCACCGTAGATAGACATAGAAGTGTCCATATTAGAGTATTATTAGACATATTAGACTACATATTAGAGTATTATATTCCCTAGGGAATATTGGAAAAAGAATGTACAAAATGTACAAAAACTCAGGGAAATTGCAACAATAAACGAATAGTACGAATGCTTGCTGTGAGCACAGACCGGACGGAATCACGCCCACGTTTGTTGTGTTTATTTTTATTATGAAAGCTGGCAGTTATCATGAATAATAAAGATAACTGGCAAGAGGAGAGACTGTGTTCATGAAAAGACACATACACATTCTTAATCAAGTGTTCAGGTCATGTCCGACCGGTAGGAGGTCTCGGGGAAGACCCGGCACAGGTTGTCAACTGGCCTGGGAACACCTTGGGATGCCGTGGAAGGAGCGAGATGAAGGATGGATAGTCCTGGGAACACCTTGGGATGCCTCGGAAGGAGCTAGACGAAGGATGGATAGATGGATGGATGGATGGTATTCTAAATCTACCGTCGACTGGAATGATCTAGCTTATGCTAGTAGTTAAAAGGACCTTTTGTTTTTCTTAAATACGCCTCGATTCTGCATTCAGCGTTTAATAAGATAAATTATTTCCTGTCTGCTTTTCCTGACCATCTGCCAAGCATCTGTGCATCCAATGCTTTCCCTCCTTTCCTGATAACACTGTTGAACACAATCCTTTCTTTTTTCACCCCCCAAAAATCAGTAGTAATTTTAAGACCCTTTAGGATTGAGTCCAGAAATAATAAATTACATAGAAACTTCACTGCATGTGCTTCCCTGTTAAAGTCATATAAAAACACAGACGCTTGAAATGACTCCTCACTGGTTCATCATTCATTCATACATGCCAGTGAGGCGTGAAGTGAAGCAACATTCATCTATTTCATCGTCGCTCAATTAACCTCCCTCGTTAAATCAAGCCCAAAGAGACACTTCCATTAAGAATGGCGTGAAATTTATACGAGGCAGCTGCAGGTAGTGTTCAATATTAGAGTCCGGTATGAAGAAAAAAATAAAAATGTCACCATGAAAATGAGAGTCCGCTGCAATGATTTCAGCCTCTTGCCAGATGTCTGCAGAAACACGACATTCTCCACATGATCTTCATGTAAGCCGCACATTTTCATACATTTGCATTATCAACTCAGGACCTCATAGTGTAGGATCTATAACGCTTCTGCATCGCTATTGCAATATGATATGATGCAATATGATGACTATTGCAATAATCACATTGCATATGCAATATTAGAACTAACAATTGAAAACATTGTATTTCTACATGCTGTGTCATTTTACATGAAATAATCCTCATATAGTTTATCAAATAATTGCATACAAGAAGCATTTTTCCTTTGCTATAATAATTATAATTTTATTAAATGTAATATTTTCCTGAATTTTACTTTATTTTACTTTATTTTAACGGGAGAAATCTTGGAAGAAGGTCAAGTGTTATCAGTCAACAACTAAAAAAAGCCAACAGCAACCCACTTCAAAAGGTTGAGTGGTAAGAGTCATCTGCCTCAGTCTGCGCGGAACAAAAAAGTGGGGGTAGAAAAGCATGAACAGGCTGAGGGAGGAGGAGGAGGAGGAAGTGGTGACCCGCACACAGTAGGAGCACTGTAAGGTCAGGAGGGCATAACAGTGAAGGCAAGGAGCTGGACAGCAAAGGGAGGTATCACCAACACATCATTCATTCGCTTTGACCTCTAGAAAGCCCAACGCTGCTTCCTGGAGAGTCTCAAAGGTTGTTAGCAAGATCCATGAATGGTCCGATATCAGTATAGAAATGCCATATGGGTTGATATCGGTATCGGATTTTTTTCCTGATCATGAAAACCGATATTCCCCAAAAAACTTTATATACAACACATATGATACACATTATCGATATCGGTATTGGAAATTGAGTTGGACAATATCGTTTTTTGTCAAAAAAGCCAATATCAGATATCCCTAATGATATCCTTTTGTAAATTTGCAATCTAGTTATTTCCGTTTTGCTAAATGAAGGGTCGTCTTATATTTGGGTCCAAATGGTAACAATAAAAAAAGAAAAATAAGGACAAAGATGTTCACACCCAAGCGCATCTTCAGTAATCTTGTCTTGTTTGCACTCGTATGACCTTTAAGGAGATGAAAATGTCATTTAAAACAATGTAAGTACACTTAATTAATTAAGTTAATTCATTGAAGTTTCCTTATTTACAGTAGGAAGAACTGAACTCGGCAATAGAAATAAGATTCTTTATTGTCAATTCACCAAGACAATTATAGCACATGAACATTACGTAATGTACATTACGTACATATGGCACCTAATACATACAGCGTGTATATTCATATCGCAATACATGATTACCGTCAACAGTTTGTTTCCGCCGTGCAGACGGTCAGACTGCGTTCACTCTTGTGGTTTTGGTTCCGTGATCCAGCCCTCAAAAATTAAAAGCACACTGGTGCGGTTTGTTTAGCATTCAAACTAGTATTTATATCATGGAGCCACAGGTCGTGTGGTGAAGAACATATGCATAATGCATATAATTATGCATAATGCAAGGGTGTCCATCATTTTCATACTGAAAAATGAAAGGATTTAAGGACTACTTGGATATTTTGTAATGCAACACATGTAGCTATGCTAAGACCTTATACAGTATATGTGTATATATGTATATATGTATACATGTATTGCAAGAAAAAACTGCATCTCAGCTTTGTGATATACAGTAGGTGGAAATAGCATATTATTAGCATGGATTATTTTTTTCACATATTTGCTCTTGTTTTTTTTTCATTTTTCAAATATTTCAACTTTCTTCTTGAATAACTTTGTCAGATTTATTTTTGTAATATTGTGACTTTATTTCCATAATATTATATTTTTTTCTTCAAACTAATTTTCCAAAAATTACAGTTTTGTTTTGTTTTTTTGTTTCTCATAATATTGCAAACTTATTTCAATTGTGTGCCACTAAAATTTTATATTTTTTTCTTTTTTTTGTGAAACTGTGACTTTTGCAGCTTAATATTTTGACTTTATTGTCCTGAAAGTACAGCTATTTTGTTACATTTCTGCTTTTTAAAAATTTTCCAGCTATTTTCACATTTTTCGTGTAAATTTTCTTCTCATAATTTTGACTTTATTCTCATATTTTGACTTCATCCTTGATTTTCACAACGTAATTTTTCATAAATTACCACATTATTCACTATAATATTTGTTTTTTTCTTTAATATTTCAACTTTATGCTACTAAAATATTCCTTGTACTAGTACTACATTATTCTTGTAAAATTAGTTAAACTTTCTTCTTTTCAATTATTGCTGATTTTTTAGTTTTTTGGTTAAATTATATTTTTTATAGAGTAAAAAAAACAGCCACGAGCCACAATTTGGACACCCCTGGCATAATGTACATAATAATGGACTTATTTGGCCAATATGTTGTCTGCAAGGATGAATACACGTTATTTTTAGATTTTGCTATATTTACCAGCTTACATTTCCCCAAAAGCTTATAAAATACACTTTTCAAGAGCTTTTCTGACATTACGTGATATATTCCAAACCAAAATGTCCTCTGGTGGGATGAATAGGTTGGTTATGTCACGTTCAGACACACACACAGGACGAGACGACTTTCAGTCAATGTTGTCACACACAGTTGCCAATTTGTACATGCTTTTTACTTTTATTTGAACATTTCATGGAGTCTTGAGCATGTATAGCGCTCACATTCGATCTTAAGCGAACCAAGTGTGAACGCACCCTGATCCAAGCACCTTCTCATCCCAGCAATCTCAGTCATGCACTCGCCATCCCAGATGGGCGGGGCTTGGGTTAGAAACCGCTGATGAGCGGAAAGACTGAAGTACCGGCGATGATTGCAAGGAGGTTGGACCAAAAGAGGGTTATCACGTATCCTGAGGACAACAGTGGCAGGGCGTTGACGCCCTCGTAGGACAGAAGGTCACGCGGTGAGGTTAAAGAAACGCTGAGGGAGGCGGAGCAGCAAAGTCAATGTCGCACGATGACGTCGTCTTCCTTGGATTGATGGTTTGTTGTCGGAAATCGATGCCTTCAGGGGACGATGACTCCTACTGTACTGACTTTCTCATAGAGGTTATAAAGTTGTCAGATTATTATGATATCAACCAGGAAGTACTGAGGCAAAATATTGTCTCTGCGTTTAATATAACATGTTTTACAATAACAAAGAAATGCTTGTGATCTTGTAGGCATGTTCACGTCTCCTGCAGTCAAAACATGAACACACACACACGTCGACGATGGGGTGTGTGTCAAACACACACACACACACACACACTCACAAGCTCACTTTATTTGGTCCCTAATAAACTCTTTGTTGTTGTTTGCTGCTGCCTGCACGAGAGCAGTAAAGCTATTTCGTTATTTGGTTGTAAAAGTCAGTCAAGTGTGTGGCCCCAATGTGCTGATTCAGCACGATCAATTCCACACAAACAGCACGGTTAATGTGCTGTCATATTTCAGCAGGTCGTCATCCGGTTGAAGCCTCCTGTCAATGTGAAAGTAAAGATAATGGCTTTATTACACTATAATAACCCGTCTATTCACACGCTGCTAAACACTTCATATGCGGCTTTGGTCTCCTGGGAGAGAAAGGGTCAAATGAGGGTATTTATTGGCTCCGCCTCCAATGGGAAATGGAAACACAACTCCAATGGTGACATTTTTCTCTGTAATACAATACTAGTATGCTAAAAATAAAACTCAAAAATAATGTCGTTTTTAAAGCATGGTAACAAAGCAGGTTAGCTTGGCTAATTAGCAGCCATTCATGTCTGAAAAGAGGCTCCGAAAAGTAAGCGTGGACACACGGAGTGGTTGCATTGTGGTATTATTTATATTTAAGAGCCGAGCAGTCATGTGAAAAAATTAGAACGTCTCACTTATTGGAGGTCCCTGTAGGTTGGTGGCACTAGCCACGTATACATGGACCCAAATATTCCGATTCCATTGGGGTTATTTGCTCAAAGGGAAAGAATGTAACCTTTGTATACACCTCATTCCCAAAGAAAAGTGCCAATCCCAATGAATATATAATGGGATTCCCAGGGGTGGAATATTCCTTTCCCCAATCCGATTGAGGTATCTTGTACCCGCTCAAACGGAAAGTTGTCAGACTGCGTTCTTCTTCTTCTTCTGTTGTTTATTGGCGGTTGGCAAGCAGCTTTGGTGTGCATTAGCGCCATCTGTGGAACAGAATCTAAACCCTTCTATACGCCATTCACAAGTCCACTTTTATTCCAAAAGAAAATACATATCTATATAAAACATGTGCCCAGCTTCATTATCAAATATTAGCAAGATTGAACTTTATCTTTTCCTGTTCCCGGGTGCGTTCTTTCAGCCAATGCTGAGATATGACGTAACACGCAGCTCCAGACGTTCTTCACTTTTAAAAATGGAGGCCAGCAATCGGCACTGGACTGCTAAGGAAAGTTTGTTTTTGATTCAAACTAAATTCCAAGACTGGACGAAGGAAAAACTGGCAATACGGAGTTATTCCAACAAGTGGAAGAAAAACTCCAGGAAGTCGGTATCACGTGATGTTGGTGTTTACGTTTTACTGGGCATGCCCCATTGACTATTCTGGTTGATTATAGCGGCACATGGAGACACGCGATTGGAATATTCCTTTCCATGGATACCATTGCTTTCGGAAAGGTCATTCGGAAAGATTCCATTGGGAAAGAGAAAAACTCCTCATGTAAACGTGGCTACAGTCTGGAAAATCTGCGCAGGATTGATTGAAAAAAAATGGTCGCCATCAAGCAAAACAACTTTGTGGCCGTTTTTTATAATGATTATAAAACTTGGAGCGCACCCCTAATTCATGTATGCTAGCATGTCCACCCACGTCATTTACAGCGAGCCCCCCGTGGGGTGCCAACGACTGTACTCTTCAAGGTGTTCATAGCGAACGTGTGACAGCAGGACTCGAACAACGAGCCTGTAAGAATGAGGCGTAACATCAAGCGACGTTATAAATGAGTATAAATAAAGTGATTAAACGTGTCATTGTGATGATGCCCGCCTGATTATAAACACACAAAACAACCTTACAAATATGAGGTTTGGCTTTCCAAATGAGTAACAATACGGTATTTACGTACATATCAATAATCAAACTGCTCCCTAAGTGCTTTTTTGCAATCAGTCCATCAATTTGATGCGCGTCCGTCCACAGGATTTCCTATTTCGTCCGTCAGTGTCACTTTGATGAAAACTGTAGCTTTAATATTGGACTGGATTGAAATGATTTCAATTCCTCATATCTGCGGCGGGTTGTCCACAGCCACAGGGGTGTACTCCGCGTCGGACACGTTGGACGTCTCGATGAGGCGCGCCAGGCCAGTCCGTGTGGAGTACTTGAAGATGAAGGCCTTCATGAGGTCGTAGCGGTAGTTCCGGTTGATGAAGTTGTAGAGGATGGGGTTGAAGCAGCAGTGCAGCAGGGACAGGCACTGGGTGAGGTGCATGGCCACGTACAGGAAGTTCTCCAGGCCGCAGGTCAGCGGCAGAACGCCCAGCTGGGAGAGCGAGTCGGCCAGGAGCACGGCGTGATACGGCCCCCAGCAGCCCAGGAAAACCACAATGTAGGCGAGGATCACCCTGCGGCTCAGACGCCGCTCCTGCTCCACGGTGGAGGACGCTGACGATGACGACGACGTGCGTGCGAAGGCTCGGGCCAGCAGGGCGTAGAAGACTGCGATCACAGGGAAGGGGAGGATGAACCCCAAGAGGATGAAGCTCAGCTGGATGCCGACCATCCACTCCCTGGGGTTCTCCTCCGGGTACACGGGCCTGCATAGCATGCTGTCCCCATGTGAAGCCTTGACTGTACGCAGGAAGTAGGTGTCCGGCAAGGAGGCTACCAGCGCCAGAAGCCACACCCCTACACATACCACACGGCGGATCAGCTTCCCGCGCGTTCCGTCCTGGTTCTCACAATGGCGCGTCACACTCAGGTAGCGGTCTACACTCATGCACGCCAAAAAGAAGATGCTCCCGAAGAGGTTGACGGAGAAGAGGAGGTGCGTGAGTTTGCACGCTACCTCCCCAAAAGGCCAGTGTCCGTGCTGGGCCAGCGAGCTGACCCACACGGGCAGGGTGGCGCACACGCACAGGTCAGCCACGGCCAGGTGGGCGATGTATGTGTGCGTCTCGTGGCGAGGGGTGGAGTCCCGTTGAGCGCGCACGTTGACCCACAGCACCAGAGCGTTGGCCGCCAGACCCACCACGAAGATGAAGGTGTAGAGGACGCACATGGAGTGGAGCAGGGCACGGCGGTTGAAGGCCGTGGTGCACACCATGGCGTCCACGATGGAAATGTTGGACACGGGGTCGGTGAAGTTGAGGTAGCCCAAAGACTCCCACAGGTCCTCCATCTCACTGGTGCTTAGACTCATTTCACTGACGCACAGGAAGTGGTCCTGCAAAAAGAAGGCATTACTTCATCACTTCATGCCAATGTGGTAATGGTAATGGTAATGGTAATGGTAATGGTTTTATTTCATTTGAACATGCATCAGATTACAAAGAGGATTCCAGTAACAACTTGCCCAAGAGGATTAAGGCAGCAATGGTGTCCACGTGAGGTGTACTCACTTGTGTTGGCAGATGTTTGTATATTTAGCTGTCTGTTGAATTATTTTGGTAATGGTAATGGTTTAATTTCATTTGAACATGCATCAGATTCCAATTGAGTGCATCCCATAATCAGTTCCCAGTTCCACATGTCCAAAAGGAGTAGGAAGAAGCAAAGCTTATTAAATCCTAACCCTCCATCTGGTAATTTTACAATCACTAACTGTTACATTTGTTCACTTCCTGCTTTCCTAATATAGTTTTTTAATTTTTTTAAATATTTTAATTTTAATTTTAATTTTAATTTTAATTTTAATTTTAATTTTAATTTTAATTTTAATTTTAATTTTAATTTTAATTTTAATTTTAATTTTAATTTTAATTTTAATTTTAATTTTAATTTTAATTTTAATTTTAATTTTAATTTATTTTTTTTTTAAAGAAAAAATCAATTGCCCGGCACATTGTGACCTACACCAGCTTATTATTAGCATATAATACAATATCAAAAATATCAAATAAATAAATATATAAAGTCTCTATAAATATAAAAGTCTTACATTTTCCTCTATGCTGCCTTCGGATTAAGATGAATTTTTATTTTACTCCCCGGACCCTGGATGCGGGTTTTATTTTCATCAAGCGGCCTTACCTCATAAAACAGCCGTTTGTGGTCTGCCACCTGATTCTGAGGAATTTTAATATGGTTAACTTGCTCCAACATGGTTTTCATACTTTAATAAGCCTCGCTGTCGCCAAACTGTCAACATGATTGATGTGCGGCCCCGGCATGTGGGGATGGTGGTTACAAACAAATGTTTGCATTAGCTACTCTAGCAGAGTGCAGATTAGGCATAAGGAAGCGGCACAGAGAAATCCAAATAAATGTATTTCCGTTAGCGATCCCGGCATTCCAAAATTAAAGCGCCGGTCAGTTTGGGTTGGAAACGTGATCCCACTTTAAAGAATGTTTTCCCTTTACGTGTCTGCTGAAGTCAAAAAGAAATCCCGTGTTTCTTTTTTTTTCCCTTTTCTTTCCCCTGCCTCCAAGCGAGCAAGGAGAAGGTCGTGGAGGAGCTGTCACTGAGAAGATGATCAAAGAAAAAGCAGCTCACAGCCTCAAAGACGTCTTTTTTTTTTTTACATCTGAAGATAATAAGTATCTGCACACGATTTTAAATAGGTACACAGATGCTGTCAAGGCTTTGCTCACACATCAACGGGTATTTTTAAAATGGAAAAACATCTTGCACTTAAAAACCATCGGCGAGGCGCATGAACCAAAATTTTACATTAATAATTTTTTTTTAAATCTTGAATTCTCTATGTCACTCTGCACCAACTGACAATATCAGTCAACCCTCGTTTAGCGCAGTTAATTGGTTTTTAACCCGACCATGATTACTGACTTTCCACAAAGTACGATTCCTTAATAGAGTAGTTAGACCTAGTAGTTAGACCTAGTTTCAGTTAGACCACCTTTTTTTAAAACATCATTAGAGTCTCCGAGACATGACCTAACACCCCTATAGTCCCCTTTACGCTCATATTTCCCAATATAGTAGACATAATATTCATTCATTCGTTCATTTTCTACCACTTATCATCACAAGGGTTGCGGGGGTGCTGGAGCCTATCCCAGCTGTCTTAGGGCGAGAGGCGGGGTACACCCTGGACTGGTGGCCAGCCAATCACAGGGCACATATAGACAAACAACCATTCACACTCACATTCATACCTATGGACAATTTGGAGTGGCTAATTAACCTAGCATGTTTTTGGAATGTGGGAGGAAACCGGAGTACCCGGAGAAAACCAACGCATGCACGGGGAGAACATGCAAACTCCACACAATGGGTAGAATTGAACCCTGGTCTCCTAGCTGTGAGGTCTGCGCGCTAACCGCTCAACCGCCATGCCGCCTTAGACATAATATCATGGGGAAAAAATATTTAAGATAAAAATAAGACTACTACTGAGGTTTATTGCTGTCGGTGTGTTCTGGTTATATGGACAGGAAGTGACATCAGAGTTTCAGAATAGAGTTTTAGCCTCAACAGTAACCCATGTTTGGGATTATGGTGCCTGTTGATTCATCCATCCATCCATTTTCTATGCCACTTATCCTCATTATGGTCACGGCAGGGTCCACCCTGGACTGGTGGCCAGCCAATCACAGGTGATTAATACTAAAATGAGAAAATAAATCAAACTAATTGATTTAAGAGATATGTTCTATATCCCTCAGTAATAACCAGGTAACAAAAGAACCTTCAATTTATGAATATGATTCTTTTGAGGTTCATTTGGCCATTTTTGGAAATTGAAATGGAGGGGTATAGTGACAAAAAAAAGGCCTACATGCCCACACCAAAAATTTAAATCCAAAATTTTCATGTTTGAAGAAGCCTAAGAAGGTAACCAAGACATGAGAAGCAAATTCGATGGTAACTTATTATTTTTAGTGTATTTTATAGCTGATTTAATACATGGGTAGGCCAACTGCAACACGACTTTCATTGCGCCAAACATCATCAAAGTTAAGGGAGGGTTTAGTTTTAATGTCTTAACAGCGCTTAGCTTATTTTTACACATGTAATGTATGTAATGTCGACCTGCCAAAATAAAAACAATGGCCTGAGAGTTTCACAGCGGACATAGCGAGCCATGCGGCATGCTAATAATCCGTCACTCTCCTCTCGAATGAAGCAAGTCGAGTGACATTTCTGTCTTCACAGTGGGCTGTAACGTCTCTCTCAGCTCCTCCGACGGGACGCCCGCTGTGGTGTGAGAGGTCGGGAGTGGCGGCGGTGGTGGTGGGAGGGGTTAAAAGGGGGACGGATCAAAACCAGAGCACGAGTGCCTTAACCTCGCTTCATGCCCCACTGTGACCTGTACGCCCACGGAGGGGAACCATGTGTCCCGAGATCAGCGGGAGGTTCGACTCCGAGCAAAATACTCCCTCTGCTTTGTAAACGATCGAGACGGGCTTTTAAAGAACACATATCACCTTTCGCTAATGGTATAGCTAAAAAATAACTACTATATCCATTTGGTTTCATTTATTCTTCTGTTGCACTTAATTAAATGTCAAAAATTCACATTTCTTCACAATCTTATACTATTTTCCCCTCTTTTGTGAATTGAAGTGCTTTTTTTTTTTACAGCCTTGACGTCGAGTTCAACTTCACCATCAGATAGGAGCATTCTTCACTGTAGAGGGATTTGCAATGCTGAGATAATCTCTCACAATGGTCTCTTAATTCCCTCATATTATATGGAAAATACCTGAGCCAGGTAGCTCGGCAGGCTTCAAGCTAATTAACCCTTTAACGCCCACGCCATCAGATAACACACACACATTCTCTCTCTCTCTCTCTCTATTTTCTCCTCTGCAGTGACAACAGTTTATTCTTATTCAATCCTCCATTTTAAATGACATTTATTTTCCAAATGCATAAACGTTCAATAGTTGGGAACTTCAAAAAGAATAAATAATGACCATCTGTGGATTGGATTGTCAAACCACTGCGAGTTCATAAACTGTGCATATACTGTAAATTCATAATGAGAGTTGAATAATTTTGAGTGTAACTTTAAATAAAAACATGCATAAGTCAAATTTAGTTAAGCACCAGGACTAAATCTAACGGAACGATTAATTGTATGTGTATTACAAACTGTTTTTCTTTCCTAATTTAAATAATATACTTTTAAAAAATGCAAAAAAGTGTTTTTTTTAAACTACAAAAATAACAATTTAATACAAAATATTTTTGTATTCTTAAAACAAAAAAAAAGAATAGAGCAAATTTACTACTTACACTACTGAGTCTTACTTTAATGCATAAAGAATTAAGCCCATACCGTTTGTGAAGGGTCAAAGTTCACCGTGCGTGTGTTTGAGTGTGTGTGTGTGTGTGTGTGTGTGTGTGTAGCTCTCCCCTGACTCAGCTCGCCAGCATCCACTTACAAATTAGCTTAAAAAGCGCCCTTTGTCTCTCAATACACAGACAATAAAAGACAATAAAAGAATAAAGGGGTTTCATTTGCAAATGTCAGCAACAAGAATGGCGCAGGTGCAACATGTTTCTTATTGTTTGCTCACAAGTTTCGGCTGTCACTCGCTATTTAGTCAAAGCACAAGAGTCGTTTGGTGTCGCTACGTTCAAATCCGCTACTGTGCTTGTTTCAGTAATTCGGTGTTTAAAAGCATTCAAAAACGCTAAGATCATCATTCATCCGTGTCACACTACATGAAAAGTGTCAAATAATTTAGCATACATTGAGCATCCCCCTCAAAATCTTGCGCAAAACAGCGTAAAAGTCCGCATTAATCCCACTTGTCCGACAGCACTTGAACTCAGCGTACCTCTTTATCGGTTCTTCTTCGCTGCAAGCTTCTCCGGTAACTTTTTTTTTGGCATCCAGTCCGTCTGCTCACTCCGCTCGGGGCTTCCCTCGCAAACTGTGGCTCGATGGCTCGTCGTGCACTTGCTGATACTGACGAGAAGCAACGCCTCCAAGGCTGGACCTTGAAGGCACACAATGTATGCGTATTGGCAGGGGCACCCTAGTCACGTCGAGGCGGGTTTCGGCCGTTGGAGGGTCGAGGAACGTGCTTAGCCTGCTTTTTTTGCACTACAAAACGATCTTTGATGCACCCCCATGCCACAACATTATGACATTATAACATTAAACTACAGACTGTATGTATCTAAAGGAAAACCACTCTTTTAAACATTTTGCCCAATAACCAAAATTCCTAGAAGACTTGAACACACCTTCTCTGTGTGTTATGGTGTGTTGTATCATGAACGAACGGGTCAAAAGAACTAGTTCTTTTTTTGTGAACGAAATGAACAAGGTTACCGCCGCTGTTTTATCCTATCGTTGCGCCTCACTCTGTGGGTGCATAGGTGTATCCTATGGGCAAAAACCCTTCATTCAGTAAAAAGATCCGTTCATTTTGGTCAATTAGCCTGTGATCTCCCCGAGTGGTGTGTCATATCATGAACGAACGGGTCCGGTATATCTTTCAAACACACAGTAGTGGTGGGGAAAACCATTCAGTAAAAAGATTCGTTCATTTGGGTCAATTAGCCTGTGATCTCCCCTAGTGGTGTGTCGTATCATGAACGAACAGGTCAAAAGAACTAGTTCTTTTTTGTGAACGAAATGAACAAGGTCACCACTGCTGTTTAATCCTATCGTTGCGCCTCGCTCTGTGGGTGCATAGGTGTATCCTCTGGGCAAAAACCCTTCATTCAGTAAAAAGATTCGTTCATTTCGTTCATTTTGGTCAATTAGGCTGTGATCTCCCCTAGTGGTGTGTCATATCATGAACGAACGGGTTCGGTATATCTTTTAAACACACAGTAGTATCATGAACGAACGGGGCAAAAGAACTAGTTCTTTTTTGTGAACGAAATGAACAAGGTCACCACTGCTGTTTAATCCTATCGTTGCGCCTCGCTCTGTGGGTGCATAGGTGTATCCTATGGGCAAAAACCCTTCATTCAGTAAAAAGATTCGTTCATTTTGGTCAATTAGGCTGTGATCTCCCCTAGTGGTGTATCGTATCATGAACGAACAGGGCAAAAGAACTAGTTCTTTTTTGCGCCTCGCTCTGTGGGTGCATAGGTGTATCCTATTACGTCTGCCTGTTTTTATCTGTTTTTATATCTTTAGAACACACAGTAGTGGTGGGCAAAACCGTTCATTCAGCAAAAAGATCTGTTCATTTTGTTCATTTTGGTCAATTAGCTTGTGATCTCCCCTAGTGGTGTGCCGTATCATGAACAAACAGGTCAAAAGAACTAGTTCTTTTTTGTGAACGAAATGAACAAGGTCACCGCCGCTGTCTTATCCTATCGTTGCGCCTCGCTCTGTGGATGGGTGGGGTTAGCTGACTGTAAGACAGAGACCGAGAGATGGATCGACGCTCGTCAGGCGTTCATTCATGACCGACAGTCGGTCATGAATTGAAGTAGTTCTTTTGACCCGTTCGTTCATGACTGACACACCACTAGGAGAGATCACAGGCTCACGACCAATTGAACAAAATGAACAAAATGAACGGATCTTTTTATTGAATGAACGTTTTTGCCCAGAACTAATGTGTCGACGAAGATTTTAAACATTTTTGAAATTTTCTTGCCGCCAAGCTCAATTTTTGCCGCCATTACGGGCCATCACGCGCTATCAAAAAAGGCCTCGGAATAATCAATGGCGGTATTTAGGCTTTAATTCCATTTACGGTTAAGAAAGGCAGGGGTTTTTATTCCAACCACCTCCTCCAAGTGTAAAACGAGCATAAAGTGGACTTACGAGGTTGTTATCCGACAGTGATAATATAGTGATAAACCGATAAACAAACCATTTAGGAGATAACAAACCACATTGTTACATCACACGAGGGAGGAAGGACCAGTATGAATGAATTGGTATCCCAGTCACCAAGACATAGAAAATCTGCATGTGTTCATGTGAACATTCCTTCATTTTTTCAACTCTGGTGGCCTGCTGGCCGCTTTAAGCAAAACGATTAACCCCAAGTTCAATGCAATTGGATAAGGAGACGAGCCTGTGGAATCTACTGTGATTAATACTGTTTGCCTTGTCACATCCCTGATAAGAAGCTCACAAGTGGGTTTTGAACCTTTGCCAGGTGTAACTCGTCCAGCTTGTTTGCTAAAAAAAAAAAAAAAGTTATCACAGACTGGTACGGGTCACTCTGCTCACATTTATTACGGCTGAATGCGGCGATGAAATACAGCCAGCAGCCTGCTGAGTGACCTCATTAAAGAGCAGCGGAGTGAATTCAGTTTCAATGAGGCTTTAAAGAGAGCTCCCACTCTGCACGCATAGCCATTGTCCTCCATATCAGTAGCATCAGGGGGATTTATAAGCCTCTCGCAGAAACATCCGCAGCCCCGCACACCGCTGCCAACCTCTGTTCTGTACTCCCCATTCACAGGGGGGGCCACACTGGGAAAGCAGGTGTGTGTGTGTGTGTGGTGTGAAGCCTGAGAATACAGCTTTTTGTCCGGAACACAGTGGAGGAGTGGGATGCTATTTTGGAGTACTGGAAGGATACAGCAAATCATTAAAACGTAATGAAAGGATGTGAGAAGAAATGGAAGGGAATAAAGTCATAAACTGGAGTGATTTCTTCTTCCGAAGCCGTTTTCTTCATGCAGTCATCTTCAATGTTGATAGACACTAATGTGCACCGTAGGACTTATAAATAAAGTTTAAAATGCTTAGAAAACGGATTATTGGACTCCCGTGTTGGCTTGTTGTTCCTTTTCCAGATTGTAAAAGTGTATAAGTATGTTCCAAAACGTCAAAATATGTAAGTATATTTGGGTCGTGTGGATTTTAAAGGCATTGTACCACTAAAGAACAAATGCCTCGAGTCAATGTCGGTGCCGACCAATAATCGTGATGACTCATATGAAAATGTCCGCTGTAATAAAATTGCTATGACATAATACCAGTCCCTTGTTTCTAGTTTGCTAAGAGCTATTGCCTCCTAGGGTTAGAAACGTTACAATACTTTTTAGCATCTGAGCGGTCAAAGGCACCACCCTATTGACTTTAAATGTAATCTGACCCAAGACGGTGGGGTCAAATCAGGACACACCCTCGAGTCGGCACTCCAGTTGGTCTCACTTTAGAATAAGGTACACAAAAATACAGTACTTACTGAGGAAGTAATGAAGAACTAATGACTAGAAAACAAGACTTTTTTGCATCAGAAAGTACATGGTGGAATTCATGTTTCCCCTCAATGAACCGCAGCACCCCTCAGTGCTGGCAGCACTCATGTGGCCGCAGACCATGACAGTCAGCAAGACATAATTACTGTATCTTGATACCTACTTGTTTTGCCAATTCAGTAGTTCATTTTTTTTCTGATCTAATCTTAGTAAACGCTCTTTTTGTAATATTATGACTTCATTGCTAAAATATGTTTTTTTCCCCATCCTAATTTTCAAAAATGTCATAATATATTCATATTTAACCTCTATGCTACTAAAGTTATATTATTATTCTTTATTCTTGAAAAACTGCAACAAGTGTTTCCTGTCAATATTTTGACTTTACTCATGTAAAATTACAGGATATTGTTTTTATTTCTGCATTTAAAAAAAAAAAATTCTTGTAAATCTTCTCCTTGGAATTATGAATTTATTTCCCTAATATTTTGACTTCATTCTTGTATGAATATAACTAATTTCCACAAAATACAGCTTAGTTGTTTTGTTTTTTAATAATATGATTTTTTTTCTTCAATATTTCATTTTCATTCTACTTCATGCTTTTTCTTCAGTTATTCTTGTCAAATTATTATTGTTAAATTACAACTTTTTTTCTCTTAATATTTGGACTATATTCCTTGTGATTCATGTATTTTTGCAGCAGACCAATAAAAAAAAGCCATGGGCCGCAAATGGCTCCCGGGCCACACTTTGGACACCCCTGCTGTACACCCACTGACTACTCTAAAGTGCAATATAACCATGTAGTAGGTCCCATTAGAAAATATAATAAAGGGGTGCACTCACTTTTTTGACTAGCGTGTTTGCCTCCTGAGTTAACCTTGCAATCCAAACGATGTTTAAATGTCTTTTGCAGTACGGCCAACGCGACACGGACGCAAACAACACAAGGAAATCCCATTGCTTGTCTGCCAGTCCTGGGAGAGGAGCCCCTCTTCCTCATGATAAGACTCCAAGTGCTTTTGTCACATTTTACAAGATCACTATCCGGATTCAGCCGGTGCATTTTCAGCACAAGACCCAAAGTGTAAGATTTGCTCCATATGAATACAAATGCTATTTTTATGTGTCGCTGCTGAAAATAACACGGCTGACCTTCATTTGTCCATTCTTCCAAAGTGTTTTTCTTTCTCCTGTCGCATTTTTTTCCGGTCTCAAGTATTCTTACAGTATTTAAGTTCATTACACACATTCATAAACAGAACGATCCCGAGATAAGGAGAAGGAAAGGGACTGGAGACAACCAGAAGGACGGCGCTGACGTCAAAAAAAAAAAAGAGTGTGGGAGAGCGAATTGAGGCAAACGTAGGAAAAAAGATTGAGTGACTTATTGCTAATGACTTCTCTTTCCATTGTAGTCTATCCCTGCGTCCCCGTGGGGGGTCTGACAGACACTTGCTATTTTTGTGCAAATCTCTATTCAGCAGGTCCCCTTCTCAAAATTCCTTCTTAAGCACATCTTCAGCAAACTCCCTCCTCTGCGTTTTCTCCCTCACATTCCTCCTTTACATCCCATATCCTTCATTTTTCTTCGCCCTTTTTTCATCTGTAATTACTTTTCAGAGCGTACGCAGGATGTATTTGAACGTAGTCTTTGGATGTTTAAAGCCAACACAAAAAAGCTTTTTTTTTTTTCAATCACGCTTTCCTTCAAAACCCAGAAAGATCTCACTGTGGTACAAAACAATAATGACTGAATGACCAAGAAAAAGTAGTGAATTATAGACTCGGTTCCACTATTACACTAGCGGGTTAGGGTTAGCTATTGTGCACTTCGCAATTTCGCAATCTGGCGCATCGCGGCGCACCCACGCCTCCTTCCCTCCAACCAGCACAAAAAGAGAGGAGAGAAGGCGTGAGAGGGTTTACAGTAACACAGCCAAGTGTCATTTTAACCAATCAAATGAACGCCTCTCATTTCCTTTCAATGGAGTGTGCATCCTTACAGTCATATTAAACCAGGGGTCTCAAACTCAATTTACTTGGGGGCCACTGGAGCTCGGGTCTGGGTGAGACTGGGCCACATCAGGTTTTAATAAATGCATTTATTAAAAACAAATTTTAAAAAAATAAATAAACAAATCAAGAATAAAGAAAATCAATCAATCAGTAATAAATAAATAAATATAATAATAATAATAATAAAACGGCAAATAATAAAAACTTAAGAAAGCACATATAGTTGGTGGGTAGACAAATGATTTTTTTCAGATTAAAATGAACAAAGCATTATTAGAGCCCTGTAGACATGACAAAACACGACTATAGTCACATTTATACTCTTTTTATTTACAACATATTGCGCAACTGCAGGGTCTTGAGACACATGCTAACTCGCAAACTAGAGAGCTAGCGACCTAAACGGTAGCCTTCAAGTTATTTCCTTTCAACTTAAATAGCCAAAAACTTACCACTTCCACACGGATAGGGAGGATAACTATTAACAGTTATTTAACCTTTAACATGAACATGAATCAAACGTAATCATTTTTTCTGGGTACATGATACCATACAGCATCCATATCAAACTTGCGCGGGCCGCACTAACATTAAACTTTCATATCAAGGCGGGGGCCTCAAACTAGTGTCCTGCGGGCCACATTTGGCCGTGTGTTTGTGACCCCTGTATTAAACACAGCAGCAGGCTAATCCAGGCATCATGCTTGTGCTGTACCTCCGTTCTTGCGGCTTCTGGAGGCTAACTAGTTAGCTTGTAAGCATGCTATGCTTAAAGCTGTAAGTAAGTAAGATTTTAGTGTAAAAACACTGCACTGTGTAGTAGGACAATATAAAAGTGAATAAAACAAAATTGATGGCAGACAGGAAAGTGAGGTGAGGGTGGCTTCAACCATCATCATTTTTAACATGAACTGTCATACAGGATGGAGGCTGTTGACTTTAGCCATATTTTACTGAGCAGCCAGGACAGGTGTCCAGAAAAAAACTGGGCTTTGTTGGTGTTTTCATGCACGTTCTACTCGTCACTAGTGGCAACCTGCCTGCTTGTGTTCTTCTAAGATCGGTTCATGCAGGTTCATGTTTTGCAGAGAGGCAGCGTCCCGCTTGAGAAATGAAGCTGTCAAGACATTCCTGACGTTGACAGAGCATCCCTCCCTGGTCGGCCCATTAATGTGTGTGTGAAAGCAGGGTAGCGCTTAAATGTCAAAACATGCATAAAGAGAAGGTATTGTTTCCTATCTCTGTAGCAGATCTCCAAACAAGCATTACATAGACTATCCATTTGGAGCCCCCACCCCATTGTAGAAGGGGTTTTAAAAAGTGATACATATTTAAAGACATTTTGCTTCAAATTGGTGGCAAAATGGTGGGGCACAGATGGCCCCTGAGCCGTGCTTTGGCCACCCCTGTTTGTCAGCTCCGTACGCAAACCACAACTCTATCTGGCTTCATGGCTCCCTGTGGCGGGCGAGTGATTGTGGTTGAGAGGAGAGGGGGGGGTATTGAAGAGTCCGGAGCTGGTCGATGCGTTTCAACAGTCAGCCTAAACGAGCCGTGCCGCCGCAGCTCGAGGATTAGTTTGGAGGTGCACATCCGATAAGGCTTGTTGCTTGCAGGGAGAACGTGAGGTCAGGGCCGGGCGGGGCTGGAGAGGGGCGGGGCTTAGGAGGTGTGTTGAGGGGTCAAAACGTCTGTTTGCATGTCTGTTGGTCACCGGGCGGAAGGGCGGGGCACTCACATGATAATGCATTTGTTTTTCTTCATATTTTTGGGATTGACCAGCAAAGCCCCAAAGGTGGAGTTGGCGATCTCGGATCTAATGCAGGGTCACCTGCAGTCTGTGGGCCATATTCATTCATTCATTCATTCATTCATTCATTCATTCATTCATTCATTCATTACCCATTCATTCATTACCCATTCATTCATTCATTCATTCATTCATTCATTCATTCATTCATTCATTCATTCATTCATTCATTACTCATTCATTCATTCATTCATTCATTCATTCATTCATTCATTCATTCATTCATTACTCATTCATTCATTCATTCATTCATTCATGCATTCATGCATTCATGCATTCATGCATTCATGCATTCATCCATTCATGCATTCATCCATTCATAACTCATTCATTCATTCATTCATTCATTCATTACTCATTCATTCATTCATTCATTCATTCATTCATTCATTCATTCATTCATTCATTCATTCATTCATTCATTCATTCATTCATTCATTCATTCATTCATTCATTACTCATTCATTCATTCATTCATTCATTACGCATTCATTCATTCATTCATTCATTCATTCATTCATTCATTCATTCATTCATTCATTCATTCATTACGCATTCATTCATTCATTCATTACTCATTCATTCATTCATTCATTTATTTTCTACCACTTATCCTCACGAGGGTCACTGGGGTGCAGGAGCCTATCCCAGCTCTCTTCGGACGAGAGGATTGGTGGCCAGCCAATCCCAGGGCACATATAGACAAACAACCATTCACACTCACATTCATACCTATGGACAATTTGGAGTGGCCAATTAACCTAGCATGCATGTCGAACCCAGGTTGCAAAACCCAGGAACCCAGGCGGGTGGTTGCCTACAGCCACAATTGATAATGCTGTTTGTTTGACTTGACATGAATTTGAGGCCCAGGAGGTTAAGTACAACCAACTAATGCAAAGTACAACCACAATAATAAACATATTTTTGAAATACTACCTTCCAGAATCATACATCTTTATCATATTAGCACAGTCATAAAGAGGTCTAAATCCTTGGTCCCATAACCCAGACAGCTTATTTCCACCAAATGGCCATGGAAGAGGAGGGTAACATCAAACAAGGAAGAAACCATAAATTTTGAGGTGGGGGGGGGCTTGTCTCTTTAAAACAGACTAAACTACCAAGTGTTTTTTGGGAGGGGGGGGGGGTTCTGAGTGCACTTGTTGTTCTTCACGTTATCATAAAAATGTTTCCTGCTGCTGTGCTGGAAGCCCATTAAGGTCAACATGTCAATGGCGCTCTAATGAGCTGGAACCCACTATAGCAAGTAAGTGTTGCTAACTGTAGCCCTCTGGGAGAAATGTTGCGTTCAGAGTGCGTAGAACATTTGGAACACTTTCACATTTTGTGTGTGTTGGTTCAATTGGAGGATTGTCATCCCTCCTCGGCTGTAATTTTTTTTTTTTTCCACAGAAGACAATATAATAACACCACCACCGGCTAACATCGCTTAGCAATCGTGGTTTCAGATGGGTTTTTACCATAACAATTTTGTCGTTTTGTCAAAAATGAGTATTAATGGTAGTTCATGCAGTTATATGTAGATCAATGCGTTAGCGGTGACGCTTTGTGTGGTATGCACAACAAAAATCCTCAATGCTAATCATTCAACAAATAGTCAATGATATAAGGGCAATTTGTCCGTGATGGCAGCCATGTTTTTCGACCAATCTTTTGCTCAAATTTCACTGAGCTATGTGACAAATTTCAAGTCAATCCCTGCGGTGATTTTGCAGCCTGCTACTTACACAATGTGGTGTAAACAAAAAATAATTGGTGTATAAAGGTGACTATAGGGGTGTTATTTATGTCTACAGGGCTCTGATAATGGTAAAAATCGTATTTAGAACAGGTTTTTATCAACAGGTTTTGTATGCTCTAACTACAAAAATAGTCCATTTTCTATGCCGCTTATCCTTAAGAGGGTCATGGGTATGCTGGAGCCTATCCCAGCCAGCCAATCACAGGGTACATACGTATATAGACAAACAACCATTCACACTCACATTCATACCTATGGACAATTTGGAGTGGCTAATTAACCTAGCATGTTTTTGGAATGTGGGAGGAAACCGGAGTAGCTAGCGAAAACCCACGCGCACACGGTGAGAACATGCAAACTCCACAAAGAATCGAACCCAGGTCTTCCTGATCTCCTGACCGTGTAGCCGACATGCTAACAAAAGTATTCCATTTACTAATATTAAATCCTACATTGCAGAAATTCACGTATCGCGGACGGGTTTATTGAATTTTATTTATACTGAGGACTAGCTTACCTTTGCCTTTCTTCGTCTTCATCTTCACTTGTTGTGTGACCTCAATGAATCTGTCAGTACCTTCCTGCTCCGCCGTTGACCATGACCAGCTGTGGTTCCCTCCATTGAGTATGTCTGTCATCTGTGAGGGCAGCAGTAACTCAAAGAAGAGGCCTGTTCTGTTTCCCCTCAGCTAGCATAACCATAAGACATAACATGTCTTCCAGAGATTATGCCAAAAATCGTGCAATAGCAAAGAAAATATCTCGCTCGGGGGGGGGGGTGACGTCAGATAAGGACTTTTGAATGGCAGCACCTATGCATGGGCTGCACGACGGCGGACGAGGCGTCCATCTCGTTTCGTAGCCCAGGGGAGCTGCGGAGGTAAATTAGTAATCCTATCCCGACACACCAGATGTGTGCTTGCTGATGCAAAGTTCACAGCTAAGGTTGCTAACTTTCACCCCTATTGTGTTGTCATGCGGGGCCAAAGAAAAATAGCCCATCAGCGACATTGGAATGCACTTGTGTTTTGGAGCGTTTAAGCAGCGACTAGCATTACTTGGAGGTGTTGCTTTCCTCGCCTTTGGCTTGCATCTAGGACGGACTGGTATACGATAAATATCATGGGGAAAAAAAACACCTTTTTTGGTCATTTTGCAATTGTAGGAGGGCATGGCGTCACAGTTATTATACATCAGGAAAATTGAGGATAAGCAGTAGAAAATGAATGAATGAATGTCCTGCTTTTGGTTCCATGCAGACAACTCGTTGAATTAGTCTTGCAAGAAGCCAAAGAGATGATAAAACATATGTAAGCAGTGAAAGTGCTCATGACACCAAAATAGAAAAACAAAATGAATCATTTTTGTCATACTGCTGTCATAGAGAAATAAACAACTGTGAAATACTGTACGAGTGAAATGAAGTGGTGACATGATTTTGACACGCCCTCCAGCGAGTTTTCATCTTGGCTGTGACACGTTCCTGGAACGGGATTCAAACAAACAGCGTCATGAAGTCATAGCAAAGGCAGGGAAGTAACATATTCGCACATAATACAATAATAACATGAACTGATATTGTGATGCGATGACTACGATATAATACACACAAAATTGGCCATAAGTTTGCATTTTTGACGGACACAAAATATGATGACTGCTGATGTAGCCCTGGCATGAACCCCATATTATTGTAAGATTCATAGAGGTCCACCCTGGGCTGGTAGCCAGCCAATCACAGGGTACATATCCAGTAAAATCTAAAATAATATAATATAATGTATAATTATATGTAATACATTTTAATATTTTTAAAACAAAATATATTATATTATTTTGTTTATTATTATATGTATTATTTATTTGTTATTTTGTTTAAAATAATATTATTTTGTTAACAAAATAATATAATATAATGTAATATTATATGTAATATAATATATTATTTTGTTTTTATATATATATTATATATATAATGTAATAATATATATAATATATTATATTATTTTTTATTTTATATATAATATAAAAACAATATTAATATAGTAAAATTATATATAATATATTATATTATTTTTGGTTTTACTGGAAATGTACCCTGTGATTGGTTGGCTACCAGCCCAGGGTGGACCTCGCCTCTCGCCCGAAGACAGCTGGGATAGGCTCCAGCACCCCCGTGACCCATCATGAGGAAAAGGGTACAAAATGAATGAATGAATATAATATTCCAATAATTAACAACCAAACAGAAATGTCACCAGAACAGGACAATAAAAACTGAAAAAGCAATGGATTGAATGACGACGTCCGAGTGGAAACTTCTGGAGTCACTTGCTCCTTCGCGGGAAAAAGTGACAAAAATTGTAAAAACAAAATGTAAATATTCCTCCATACATGTGTTTTGGTGTCATGATTACTCTAATCCTCCGATACTTGCCGAGTTCCAGAAAATATTGGTTTTGGTAATGAAAATATGCTCACCCTAGACTGAGTTGTCCGCTGTTATTGACTGAAATCTGACAGTTCTTGAAGCAGTCTCCTTCGGGTCAGGACCCATTACCACCAAAGACTAATCAACCAACCAGCGATACCTGGTTTGAGTCCGACAGATTTGGAGACAATCCCTTCAAAACCCCTTCAGAACCTGCTAGAAACTAGGTCGCTAACGATGCAATCAAGGACCTACTAGTATTTACTATATGTAAGAATGCTTGCCATGAAAAGTTATTATATCATTTGACGGCAGAGCTGGACCCATTTTGAAAGTTCCATGACTGTAATTACAGGTTTCTCTGGTATCCATCTCTCTAGCAGGACAGCTTGACCTCATTTCTGCTGTCAGCGCATGATATGATAATGAGTCCTATCATTATAAGATTATTAAAATAAGTGCTGTTTGCATCATCGATCTGGACCTAATTCCTAAAGTTATAAAAAAATATTTTCAAATTCCTTGTAGCACAATTGGGTTTTTACAAAATGGAGACCTCCCCTCTGAAGGTCAGTAATGGCTGCAGGGAACAATCGATGGCTGCCGTCCATTAGTCGCACCGAGACACTGAGTGGGGTCAAATTTTTTGTGGTCAAATTTATTGATAAGAACATTCTGTCTCCTTTTAGAACGGCAATGCATCATCCGCTCCTGTCAAGAGTGGGGTTCCCCAAGGGTCTGTAGTAGAGCCATTGGGGTTGTCCCGAGACTGGCTGCCTCAAGGCAAATCAATGAAAGACATGATATTTCTTTGTATGGATATGCTGATGTCACAGATGTTTACATCCCTCCCGTCTTTTGAACTGGAATTCTGCCTTTCCGACATTCCCATTTATAGATTTATGGTAGTACTTGTAAATATCCAAATTGGCTTTCATTTATTCAGAAATATCATCGTTCTTATGGATGTTTGGTGCATAAATAACCATGGTTTGTATATATATTCTGTTCATCCATATGTTATTGTTAATTCAAGCTTTAATGTTGTGTGTCGCTGTGCTGAAGGGTTTATAAGCATACTGTACAAACAAACAATGACAAAAGCCTCTAATTTGTCATACCCTCACTGGATCACGTAAAAGCTAAACAAGTCACTTCAGTGTAAACAAAATGACATTCCACTTGCAAGCGTGAAATGTCGTGCTTCCCGAGCACTCGGCCTTGCGTGGAAAGTCAAACACCGCAGGCTTTATTGGATGTAAACACAACTCACACAGGCCTGGTTGAATAAATATGCTGATGGACTATAATGAAAGACCTCGATGAGAAACCATCTCGATGGCGATGTACAGTACATCACCACTGGAAAATAACCCGGAGGAGAAAAAGAAGGAAAAATCAAATGGATACCAGGTGGTTTCTAACGTGGTCTCGCAGCATACACGCAAGTCAAGGCAGATTTGCAGCAGTCAGGATGTGACGACCAGGGAAGCATCTGGAGTTGAAATCCTCTGTGACTCCGGCCCCAAGTGAGGGGCTCCCGCTCTTAAAAGGCGGTTTCCACTTAGTCAATCAATCAAACTTTATTTATATAGCATACACACATTCACAAGTCATTAGAAGTGGTAGATCAAATGGCAAGACAAAGCTGACAGGAAACATCATCATCGTCATCATCGGGGAAGCACGTGAAGCAGTGGAAGGTAAAAACAGCATATGAAGATCAAAAATGGTCAAATTCGGCAATAAAATAAAAGCAGAGGTCAACATCAGTCAGGTCAAGGAGATTGTCACATGTTGTCTCAAGATGTGGCTCAAGAAATAGAAGAGGAGTCGTGACTGGCTTATTTTTCCACAGTGGGATCCATTTTGGCCAAAAATTTAAAAATTTAAAAATTTAAAAATTTAAAAATTTAAAAATTTAAAAATTTAAAAATTTAAAAATTTAAAAATTTAAAAATTTAAAAATTTAAAAATTTAAAAATTTAAAAATTTAAAAATTTAAAAATTTAAAAATTTAAAAATCCTTAAACCATATTAGGAAAGCAGGAAGTGAACAAATGTAACAGTTACTGATTGTAAAAGTACCAGATGGAGGGGTAGGATTTAATGAGCTCCACTCCAAATTGTCCATAGGTATGAATGTGAGTGTGAATGGTTGTTTGTCTATATGTGCCCTGTGATTGGCTGGCCACCAGTCCAGAGTGTACTCGCCCTGCGACCGTTGGGAGGATAAACGGTAGAAACTTATTTATATATATATGACTTATTTATTCTTCGTTAATCTACTATATTGGGCGACACAAGTGTAAAGTTGATTATAGGGGTGTTATTTTATATCTAGAGAGCTCTAATAAAAGTAAAAGAACTTATTTAGGTTGTAACTACAGAAATAGGGTATGAGTATCAGAGTCCAGGGTGGACCCCGCCTCTTGCCCGAAGACAGCTGGGATAGGCTCCAGCACACCCGCGACCCTCGTGAGAATAAGCAGTAGAAAATGAATGATTGAATGAAAATTATTATTATTATAATTTGTTCCCCATCATGACAGGTGAGGGTCTACCTTGCCTGATGATGAAATATAGAGCGGGCTTTTATTGGAATACCATTGAAAAGGCTTCCATTTGTCTTTGGTGGGAAAGGATGTAACACATGTTAATAGGTTTATTTCTCACCAAATCCCCGTGTTGACATAGCATTGCACGTGGAAATGACCAGGATGTGATCCTAAGATACTGTGATGGCAAACTGAACAGCTGGATAGAATAATGATTTTAAAAAAATGTTTCGGCAGCTGCGGAGGAACAGGTTTACAAATACAAGTTCCACCGTGTGTGAAAAAAAAAAAAAACAATCACAACCTCCTTCCTCTTTTTTTACTAACTGGTGCAGGATGTGTCTTTCAGGCCTTTTCATCCTCGTCTCCATCCTTCTTTTGTGTGAAAATACACAGGAAACCTTTTCCACAAGCAGGCTTTTCAAACACTTTTTGCTCATTAGTGTTTTCAGTGTTCAGTGGAGGCATGTTTCTACACCCCCAAGCGGTTCCACAAGTCAAACCCCCCCCCACACACACACTTCCCATAACAGGCACTTGACTCAGATGGACTGCCTCTGATGGGATCCAGGCAAGGAAGGCCTGCCGCTTTGGTTTTGACGAATGGACATCATGCCTGCCTGGCCTCCATTTAGGCTGTGATGTATGGAGTGCCTGGTACGTGCAGCCTGATGTGAGCCATCATACGTACAGACAGAGATGGACGGCGTGGCTGGGAGGTCCAGAGGCGTCTTTGGACGGTGGGTTTGTGAGTCAGAGGAGATAAAGTATACTGGCAGCCTTTCCACTCCTCTCTGAATCCTTTCTATACCTCCATAATGAGAAGCAGACATGCACCAGCAGCCCCGCTTATGTACGTATATCCATCCGCTAACTCCTCAGCCGTTTTCATAATTCTCCTTTAAAATGTCTTTTTTTGGAGCACGGAGCCGAGCAGCATATCATGCCACATCTTGACTATTCCACATGCATGTGCGGAGTATGTTTCAAAAACATACAAGACAGCTGGGATAGGCTCCAGCACTCCCCACAAAACTCATGAGGATAAGCGGCATAGAAAATTTAATATTTTTGTAGTTAAAACATGTTGATGACATTCTAAATACGATTTTTACCATTATCAGAGCCCTGTAGACAGAAATAACACCCCTATAGTCACATTTATACGGCTATTATTTTTTGTTTACACCACATTGTGCAAGTGGCAGGCTGCGAAATCACTGCAGGGACCGAAGAGATGAGAATGACTTGAAATTTATCACATAGCTATGGACAATTTGGAGTGGCCAATTAACCTAGCATGTTTTTGGAATGTGGGAGGAAACCGGAGAACCCGAAGAAAACCCACGCAATCACGGGGAGAACATGCAGACTCCACACAGAGATGGCCGAGGGTGGAATTGAACCCTGGTTGCCTAGCTGTGAGGTCTGTGCGCTTACCACTTGATTGCCGTGCAGCCTCATTTAAGACATGAATAAAATAAAGTTCATGTGTGGAGTATGTTTCAAAAAACATACTCCGCCTCTTGCCCGAAGACAGCTGGGATAGGCTCCAGCACCCACCGCGAAACTCGTGAGGATAAGCGGCATAGAAAATGGAATATTTTTGTAGTTAGAGCATACAAAACCTGTTGATGACATTCTAAATATGATTTTTACCATTATCAGAGCCCTGTAGACATAAATAACACCCCTATAGTCACATTTATATGCCTATTATTTTTTGTTTACACCACATTGTGCAAGTGGTAGGCTGCAAAATCACTGCAGGGATTGACTTGAAATTTGTCAGATTGGTCGAAAACATGGCTGCCATCACTGACAAATTGCCCTCATATCATTGACTATTTGTTTAATAATTAGCATTGAGGATTTTTGTTGTGCATACCACATAGGGGGCACCGCTAAAGCATTGATCTAAATATAACTGCATGAACTGCCATTAACGCCAAATACTCATTTTCGGGCTGAACAACAAAATTATTATGGTAAAAACACATCTGAAACCAAGATTGGTAAGCGATGTTATATTGTCTTCTGTGGAAAAAACAGTCCTCCAATTCGACCAACACACACAAAATGTGAAAGTGATCCAAATGTTCTACGCACTCTGAATGCAAGATGAATGAAAATGAATGAATGAATGAATGATTATTAAAAGTGCTCCACACTTAGAATTGAGGTGAGGTTTGACTAATCGATTCAATCATGTCGAGCAGAGCCAGATGTGTTCTGGGCCCGTGCTAAATGGGTCTCTGTGTCCGTGTCACATGCCACAGGGTTAACAACAAGCCGGCTATTAAACAGTGAGACCCACAGCCTGGAGAAAGTGTGACTGAGATGCTAAACTGAAGGGGAGACCAGAGGTCGGCTAAGAAATGAGGTGAATTACGCCGTACGGTCCATCGTCGCGGTTTCAAAACTCACTCAATTACAACATGCTTGAGGAAATTGAAGCAAGGTTATATTAAGATTGGCGACAGGAAAGGTTTGGGGCTCCTAGAACCGCTTTATGTTTACTGAAATGCCCCCCTTTTCCCCGCCGTGTCACAGTGCGGCCATTGTGTGCTCGCCATCATTACGGAACTGAGGAATTCACTCTGACATCCGAGCACAGTGTCCCCCCCACGAAAAACCACACCGTACGCTGCAGCCTCTGTGGTCCGGTTTAGCCCTTAGCCTGCCCAAACACCAGCACCAGTTCAAGTCTCCTCTCTTTTACACAGACATCATTCAGATTTACCATAACGGAGGCGCCGGCATTTCTTACAAGCCTGACATGCCATAACTTTATGTGTTTTGACAAAGAGGCACAGCATCCCGCCGTGAGATAATTCACACCACACACTTGAACGCTGCTGCTGTCCCACCTGTCACGGCTCTGATACTCATAGTCTATTTATTAGAGCTCTCTAGACATGAAATAACACCCCTATAGTCAACTTTATACTTGTGTCGCCCAATATAGTAGATGAACAAAGAATAAATAAATAATTTAAGACATTCATTCATTCATTCATTTTCTACTGCTTTTCCTCACAAGGGTCGCGGGGGTGCTGGAGCCTATCCCAGCTGTCTTCGGGCGAGAGGCGGGGTCCACCCTGGACTCTGATACTCATACCCTATTTTTGTAGTTACAACCTAAATAAGTTATTTTACCTTTATTAGAGCTCTCTAGATATGACATAGCACCCCTATATTCAACTTTACACTTGTGTCGCCCAATATAGTAGATGAACGAAGAATAAATAAGTCATTTAAGACATTCATTCATTCATTTTCTACCGCTTATCCTCACCAGGGTCGCAAGGGGTGCTGGAGCCTATCCCAGCTGTCTTCGGGCGAGAGGCGGGGTCCACCCTGGACTCTGATATTCAAACCCTATTTTTGTAGTTACAACCTAAATAAGTTATTTTACCTTTATTAGAGCTCTCTAGATATGACATAGCACCCCTATATTTAACTTTACACTCGTGTCGCCCAATATAGTAGATGAACGAAGAATAAATAAGTCATTTAAGACATTCATTCATTCATTCATTTTCTACCGCTTTTCCTCACCAGGGTCGCGAGGGGTGCTGGAGCCTATCCCAGCTGTCTTCGGGCGAGAGGCGGGGTCCACCCTGGACTCTGATACTCATACCCTATTTTTGTAGTTACAACCTAAATAAGTTCTTTTACCTTTATTAGAGCTCTCTAGATATGACATAGCACCCCTACAGTCAACTTTACACTTGTGTCGCCCAATATAGTAGATGAACGAAGAATAAATAAGTCATTTAAGACATTCATTCGTTCTTTCATTTTCTACCGCTATTCCTCACGAGGGTCGCGGGGGTGCTGGAGCCTATCCCAGCTGTCTTTGGGCGAGAGGCGGGGTCCACCCTGGACTCTGATACTCATACCCTATTTTTGTAGTTACAACCTAAATAAGTTCTTTTACCTTTATTAGAGCTCTCTAGATATGAAATAGCACCCCTATATTCAACTTTACACTCGTGTCGCCCAATATAGTAGATGAACGAAGAATAAATAAGTCATTTAAGACATTCATTCATTTATTTTCTACCGCTTTTCCTCACCAGGGTCGCGAGGGGTGCTGGAGCCTATCCCAGCTGTCTTCGGGCGAGAGGCGGGGTCCACCCTGGACTTTGATACTCATACCCTAGTTTTGTAGTTACAACCTAAATAAGTTCTTTTACCTTTATTAGAGCTCTCTAGATATGAAATAGCACCCCTATATTCAACTTTACACTTGTGTCGCCCAATATAGTAGATGAACAAAGAATAAATAAGTCATTTAAAACATTCATTCATTCATTTTCTACCGCTTTTCCTCACCAGGGTCGCGAGGGGTGTTGGAGCCTATCCCAGCTGTCTTCGGGCGAGAGGCGGGGTCCACCCTGGACTCTGATATTCAAACCCTATTTTTGTAGTTACAACCTAAATAAGTTCTTTTACCTTTATTAGAGCACTCTAGATATGACATAGCACCCCTATATTCAACTTTACACTTGTGTCGCCCCATTATAGCAGATGAACGAAGAATAAATAAGTCATTTAAGACATTCATTCGTTCTTTTATTTTCTACCGCTTTTCCTCACGAGGGTAGCGGGGGTGCTGGCGCCTATCCCAGCTGTCTTCAGGCGAGAGACGGGGTCCACCCTGGACTGGTGACCAGCCAATCACAGGGCACATATAGACAAACAACCATTCACACTCACATTAACTCACATTAGCTATAAAAGGACACAATTCCGCCTTTAGGTGGCTACGTGTTAGCGCTACAGACATTTTAGGGTCCCACAAAAGTGAATTGTGAACAAATTTGACCAAGGCGCCACGCATCACCGTGACCATTATGCCGCTCTCTTGCGTCTCGGTGTGTGTATTTGGGTTTTCCAGAAAAGCAGGACTAACCTTTCCGGAGAGCGGTGAGCCGGTGCCCACTTCCTGCTATTGAAGCATCAGAAAATGGCTTTGCATTGCCTGGCTGGTGGGAGAAGTGGGCAGACAATGGGAGAGTGAGATGGACAATAGATCAGAGACCGGTCACGAGTCGTCACATGTAAACACTACACTTCAAAAATCCGGCTATTGGAAATCCAACAAGGTTTTGACGGAATTGTGATACACTGTAAAACCGAAGAAGTTAGCAGAACTCGAAAAAAGTGAGGCAATCAGTTGCCACATTTTTTTTTAGTTCATAAACTTAAACATTTGAGTATATCTGAGTTTTAATATTTGGAGTTGATATTAGATATACTTTTTTTATTTAATTTTTAACTCCACACAGAGATTCCCAAGGGTCAAAGCAGGACATGTCCTGGTAAAAGAGGACATCTGGTCACCCAAATTGAGTCAAATTTTTTTGTATTTTATTAAGCCTGATATTGACCTAAAGCCATTGATGACTAGCTACAGCATCAAAATGCATTTGCAACCGAGGGTGGAATTGAACCCTGGTCTTCTAGCTGTGAGGTCTGCACGCTAACCACTCATCCACCGTGCAGCCTCTTCATATTCATATTAATCAAAAGTTAAATGAACTGAAAAGACAACTGGCAATCAACATTTATAAGTAGAACTTTTAAGAAAATGTTAAGTTAGTTATACCAATTAATTATTTTGAGCATTTGCATTTAAATGTCTTAAGTTGTATGTAAACTATGTTTTTAAGTTAATCTTAATCTCAATTTAATCAAAACATATTAATTAAAAGTACTCAAAAAGGAACAACATGTTAAATAAACTTGACATAATTAGGATATTAGAACTTTTTAAAGAACTTTGAGTATGCATAACTTCATTTATTGAAGTACTTTGAACATTGGGGTTTACGGTGTATATGTATGCTTTTAAACGCAGCGCACGTCTCATTTCTTCCATACCAAAATCCGAGCATCTCCACACACTTCCACTGATTGTGACTTGTTGTGGAAAGGACCACTCCGCTTCCAAACAGACTCTCTGCCTGCTTGCAAAAGAGGAAGCGGACGCTTGAAACCAGATGGTGAGTGAAGATGATTTGTTCAAAGTGAAGCACTAACATGAAGTTGACTCATTCGAGCTTTCAACTTGAGGCCTTAAAAATGAATTACAGGCGCTTCTTTTTTGAAGGACCAAAAGAGCTTTGTTCACCATGTCCTCCAGCTTTTGGTTCTGACTGAAGACCAAACTTTGTTCTTCTCTGCTGTTAAAGTGTTCCTCAAGGCAGCGAAGACACTGCAAGTATTATTAAGTCAGGTTGGGTGCTTTGTCAGTAACAAGATGTTACATTTATTAATTACTTTAGATGAAACAATGCTGAGAAAATTTTTTTTTTGTTTCAAAGCTGTCAAAAAATAGTTTGATACCCATCCATCCATTTCCTATGGCGCTCAACCTCGCTAGGATTGTGGATGCATTCATTCATTCATTCATTTTCTACCGCTTATCCTCACGAGAGTCGCGATGGTGCTGGAGCCTATCCCAGCTGTGTTCAGGCGAGAGGCGGGGTACACCAGCCAATCACAGAGCACATATAGACAAACAACCATTCACACTCACATTCATACCTATGGACAATTTGGAGTGGCTAATTAACCTAGCATGTTTTTGGAATGTGGGAGGAAACCGGAGTACCCGGAGAAAACCCACGCATGCACGGGGAGAACATGCAAACTCCACACAGAGATGACCGAGGGTGGAATTGAACCCGGGACTCCTAGCTGTGAGGCCTGCGCGTTAACGTGCATTGCAACATTCATTCATTTTCTACCGCTTATCCTCACGAGGGTCACGGTGCTGGAGCCTATCCCAGCTGTCTTGGGGCAAGAGGCGGGGTACACCCTGGACTGGTACACCTGGACCTCCTAGCTGTGAGGTCTGTGCGCTAACCACTCGACTGCCATGCAGCCGAGAACCCGTTCATTACCTTCTAAGTACATTTTTTAACATTATTAGAGTCCTCTAGATCTTAAATAACACCCCTACAGTCACCTTTACACTCATTCATTCATTCATTTTCTACCGCTTGTCGCCTATTCCAGCTATCTTGGGTCGAGAGGCGGGGTACACCCTGGACTGGTGGCCAGCCAATCACAGGACACATATAGACAAACAACCATTCACACTCACATTCATACCTATGGACAATTTGGAGTGGCTAATTAACCTAGCATGTTTTTGGAATGTGGGAGGAAACCGGAGTACCCGGAGAAAACCCACGGGGAGAACATTCAAACTCCACACAGAGATTCCCAAGGGTCAAAGCAGGACATGTCCTGGTAAAAGAGGACATCTGGTCACCCAAATTGAGTCATATTGTTTGTATTTTATTAAGCCTTATATTGACCTAAAACCATTAATGATTAGCTACAGCATCAAAATGCATTTGCAACTGATGGTGGAATTGAACCCTGGTCTCCTAGCTGTGAGGTTGTGGGTGTATGCTATCAAAAAAAATGGATACCCCTGATGCAGAGTGTCACCTTATTGGCTGATGGCCTTAATTGGCCTTAATTGCTGATTGCTAGCACCTGTGTGACAACCGGCGGCCTCATGAGGCTTCCTGTATAAAAGCACCCTGGAACCTGTGATGCTCACCTCAGTGATAACATCCTCGTGTTACTGGAGTGCTGATTCCGACATGGGTAAGCGTGACCGCAAACCATCTAGTGTGTTATTTTACTTGTGTTAATATTGTGTCTTCTCTTCTTGTGTCGCCAGCCAAGAACGTCCTCATCGTGTACGCCCATCAGAGCTCCGGCTCGTTCAATGCTGCGGCCAAAGACGCTGCCGTGGAGGTTCTGACTGCTCAGGGTTGCACGGTGCAAGTGTCTGACCTCTATGCCATGAAGTTTAAAGCCTCTGCCACCCCTGAGGACATCAACGGTAATCAATCTGTGGACACTTTTACTGCAAAAAATACTTCTAAATGACACGGGTGCTTCTCACGCGTCGTCTCCATGTCATCTCTTTAGGTGAGGTCAAGAACCCTGAACACTTCCGTTATGCTGAGGAGACCAAACTGGCGTGGGAGGAAGGAAAACTGTCCGCTGATATCGTGGAGGAGCAACGTAAACTCACCCAGGCGGATCTGGTCATCTTTCAGGTATAGTCCTCAGGCCGGCAGCTTTTAGTGAAGGTGTCTAACCTGGGCTTTATTTCCAGTTCCCCATGTACTGGTTCAGCCTTCCTGCTATTCTGAAGGGCTGGATGGACCGGGTGCTCACACTTGGATATGCCTACACTGATGAAAGGAGATACAGCCAGGGGCTCTTCAAGGTGACCTTTTAATGACCTCTAAATGGCTTATTTCAACCGTCAAGCATATGTGGCGCTCTTCTTCAGGACAAGAAGGTTGTGCTGTCTTTCACCACCGGCTCCCTGGAGTCCATGTTCAGTGCTGATGGCATCAACGGAGACATGAACGTCACCCTGTGGCCGCTTCAGGTATTTTCCACGTGAACATGTCATGCTGTTGACGGCTACAAACGCTAAACATGGACATCTCTGCAGAACGGCATCCTGCACTACTGCGGCTTCCAAGTGCTGGCACCTCAGATCTTCTGGGCTCCATCTCGTGTCCCCAAAGAGGCTTGCGCCGCCATGCTGGAGGCCTGGCGTGCACGACTTCAAGGTCTCCTGGAGGAGGCCCCGCTGGCCTTCACTCCCATGGACTCCTTTGACGGAGACAAGGGCTTCCAGCTGAAGCCCGAGGTCCAGGAGAAACATGCAAACCAGGAGTTTGGCCTCACTGTGGGAACCCACCTGGGGAAGCGGGTGCCACCCAGCCAGATGAGGGCTGGAGTTTGAACTTTGGTGTCCTGTCTCTACTGAATAAAAACTGCCTCCCAAGACTGCTCTGCATCTGTTCTGAATTATTCAACGTAAGACCGTTTCTTCCAGGACCACAATCCTTCAACGGTCTTTGGAATTGTGTACTTAAGATGCTGCAGTGCAGGATGCCTGTCAAACTTTATCAAATTGGTATGGAATTTGTTCAAAGGTAAATTTGTCACCATAAAGCGATGCCATGTTATTGGTGGCATTTGGTATGGCAGACTTTTATTAAGATGGTGGCTGGGATCCAAACTAGCCCTCTGTTAGCCGCTAAGCTATGGGGCTACTTTTTTTGTCAACAGGTTCACAACCCAACCTGGCCAGCTCAATATAAAACATGACAACCTTACATCTTCTCACTGGAGATGTCAATTTGTCAGCCATTGTGGACATAACATGGATAGAACAGTTTTGCTCTGAGAATGAAAATGTTATAGGCCAGCTAGCTGGCCCTGTGAGGCCAATCTGACATCTGTAGTATTCTGAGTATCGGTTATTGAGACATGACAAGAGTACCATCACTGCATTGAGTCAGTCACGGCATGTCTGACCTGAGTGAAAAGTTCTCCCATTCTGTGTGGAAGTGGTAAGTTTTTGACTTCTTTCCATGTTAAGTTTAGAACAGCACAAAGTCATTGTAGGCCAAGTAGTTTGCTAGCTTGCTAATGTTTAAAGCCATGGCTGACTCTTTTATTCCTGCACATTACAGTTGAGTAATGTATAAAGGTGATTATAGGGGTGCTATTTCATGTCTACAGGGCTCTAATAAAGTACACATTTAGAAAGTCAAACAGGTTTATGCTCTAAATACAAAAATATTCCAATAAAGTCTCACAAATTCGCTTACGGTCTGGAACCAATTAACTTCAACCTGGCTGGTGTTTAAGTTACATGTGCCTGCACTCTTGTGACTGAAGGCCCTGATTGGACTAAAAATTCTGGAATCTGTGCAGCTATGTGACAAAATAGAACAAATTTGCATTTTCATGGAACAGCAGAGAAGGCTTTGCTGGCCTCAACTTAGAACTAAATTTCTTTCAGCCACATTTAGATGATTTTTCTGCCATTTGGTCATTGGGGTTTTTTGCAATCACTGGATAATTTATATTAAAAAAAAATCTTGGAAGATTTTGATATTTGAACTTTGTCAGCCATTTTAATTTCCTTACATTAAAGAAGTCAGGTAATCTACACTTGAGTTGAAGGATTGTGGTCCTGGAAGAAACGGTCTTACGTTGAATAATTCAGAACAGATGCAGAGCAGTCTTGGGAGGCAGTTTTTATTCAGTAGAGACAGGACACCAAAGTTCAAACTCCAGCCCTCATCTGGCTGGGTGGCACCCGCTTCCCCAGGTGGGTTCCCACAGTGAGGCCAAACTCCTGGTTTGCATGTTTCTCCTGGACCTCGGGCTTCAGCTGGAAGCCCTTGTCTCCGTCAAAGGAGTCCATGGGAGTGAAGGCCAGCGGGGCCTCCTCCAGGAGACCTTGAAGTCGTGCACGCCAGGCCTCCAGCATGGCGGCGCAAGCCTCTTTGGGGACACGAGATGGAGCCCAGAAGATCTGAGGCGCCAGCACTTGGAAGCCGCAGTAGTGCAGGATGCCGTTCTGCAGAGATGTCCATGTTTAGCGTTTGTAGCCGTCAACAGCATGACATGTTCACGTGGAAAATACCTGAAGCGGCCACAGGGTGACGTTCATGTCTCCGTTGATGCCATCAGCACTGAACATGGACTCCAGGGAGCCGGTGGTGAAAGACAGCACAACCTTCTTGTCCTGAAGAAGAGTGCCACATATGCTTGACGGTTGAAATAAGCCATTTAGAGGTCATTAAAAGGTCACCTTGAAGAGCCCCTGGCTGTATCTCCTTTCATCAGTGTAGGCATATCCAAGTGTGAGCACCCGGTCCATCCAGCCCTTCAGAATAGCAGGAAGGCTGAACCAGTACATGGGGAACTGGAAATAAAGCCCAGGTTAGACACCTTCACTAAAAGCTGCCGGCCTGAGGACTATACCTGAAAGATGACCAGATCCGCCTGGGTGAGTTTACGTTGCTCCTCCACGATATCAGCGGACAGTTTTCCTTCCTCCCACGCCAGTTTGGTCTCCTCAGCATAACGGAAGTGTTCAGGGTTCTTGACCTCACCTAAAGAGATGACATGGAGACGACGCGTGAGAAGCACCCGTGTCATTTAGAAGTATTTTTTGCAGTAAAAGTGTCCACAGATTGATTACCGTTGATGTCCTCAGGGGTGGCAGAGGCTTTAAACTTCATGGCATAGAGGTCAGACACTTGCACCGTGCAACCCTGAGCAGTCAGAACCTCCACGGCAGCGTCTTTGGCCGCAGCATTGAACGAGCCGGAGCTCTGATGGGCGTACACGATGAGGACGTTCTTGGCTGGCGACACAAGAAGAGAAGACACAATATTAACATAGTAAGTAAAATAACACAGTCAGCGGGATCGAACTCACCCATTTCTGCAGTCAGGACCCAAACTACTCACACGGATGGTTAGGCTGAGGTGAATAACGGAGGCTGTGAGTTGGTTTTATACAGGAAGCCTCACCCATCATTGGATGTTCTACAGGTGCTTGGAGTTAGCAATTAAGGCCATCAGCCAATCAGCTGACGTTTTTTTTTATTTTAGTCATTTACAATTTGAAGTAATTAATTTAAAAAAAACACATATTCTTTGACAGATAGATAGATAGATAGATAGATAGATAGATAGATAGATAGATAGATAGATAGATAGATAGATAGATAGATAGATAGATAGATAGATAGATAGATAGATAGATAGATAGATAGATAGATAGATAGATAGATACGTAGATAGATAGATAGAAATGTCGTTGCCTGGCTCCCGTATAATTAATAATAATAATAATAATGATAATAATGATGATGATAATAATAATAATAATAAAAATGGTGATGTTAATAATAATAATAATAATAATAATAATAATAATAATAATAATAATAATAATAATAATAATAATAATAATAATAATGTGGAGAATAAATAGATGATCTTATAAATAAATAGATGATGATGTTTAAATATGAACAACAATGTCCAGTGGAAACAGTAAATTGCACAAATAATTTTAATAATTTTGAATAAAAATAATAATTTACCTAAATACTACATAGGCCAGTAAATGGCCCCAAATGGCTTCATATGGCTCCAGATAGACCAGGAAGTGGCTAACCTTGCGCTTCTCAATCAGCGTCTGGTAGCAACATTCATGTCCACTTTACAGCCTCGGTGTGTTTTAACCACATGATCAAGTACACATACGCAGCTCAGATCTCTGCAAAAGCAAAGATGCTTATTAATTGTGCAGTTTTGCAGCGCATATTAAAGCCACATGAGCAACGCCTGCAGCGGGCCTCTTCTTGTTGCATGAAAGACAGAAATTACATTTGGAGGGCGCATCAAAGGCCAACACGAGCTGGTACACATCTGGTAGTAAAATACATGACATGTCACATCTATACTGCAGCAACTGCTTCATATTAACACAACTTTTGTTTAGGGCAAGCACCACAAGGGAAAAAATGCTATTTATGAGTTTTTTTGAGGGGGGTGTTGTTGTTTTTCTAAGAACACACCCTCCAACATCACTAAGGTCATGTGTTTTGCTTCAAGCTATGCTTTCACAAAGTACTGCATATTGAAGTACTCTATGTCAATGCTATCGCATATAGAAAGGGCTTTAAAAAGGAACCTCCTGTAGTTCCATAACGACACTTGAATATGAACCGTTGGCGACAGTGACATCTTGTGGCCATTACAAGTATTGCATTAACATAATATATTAAATATATTTGACGTGTTATATATGTTGGACATATTATTATTACTAGGGTTTTTTTGATGATTTAAAGTAAACGCCCAGTTGAAAGTCAACTTTACTTTATTTTATAGGAGAGCTGTATCAAATGTATGTTATCTAAATGATTTATTTATAATAAACAGCATTATGATGATAATTATTTACAATTGATCATGTATCACAGTTATCTCTCATTTATCAAAGTCAATTGCTTCTAGCGTTTACTATTCTGACTAGAGCTGTCCTATCTGGTCTTTGAGAATGAACTGGACTTGGGCTGTCCTATCTGGTCTTAATGGTGTGTGTCCCACCTGGTATTTGAGCATGAACTAGACTTGGGCTGTCCTATCTGGTCTTAATGGTGTGTGTCCCACCTGATCTTTGAGTATGAACTTGACTTGGCTGTCCTATCTAGTCTTAATGGTGTGTGTCCCACCTGGTCTTTGAGTATGAACTTGACTTGGCTGTCCTATCTAGTCTTAATGGTGTGTGTCCCACCTGGTCTTTGAGCATGAACTTGACTTGGCTGTCCTATCTAGTCTTAATGGTGTGTGTCCCACCTGGTCTTTGAGTATGAACTTGACTTGGCTGTCCTATCTAGTCTTAATGGTGTGTGTCCCACCTGGTCTTTGAGAATAAACTAGACTTGGGCTGTCCTATCTAGTCTTAATGGTGTGTGTCCCACCTGGTCTTTGAGTATGAACTTGACTTGGCTGTCCTATCTAGTCTTAATGGTGTGTGTCCCACTTGGTCTTTGAGTATGAACTTGACTTGGCTGTCCTATCTAGTCTTAATGGTGTGTGTCCCACCTGGTATTTGAGCATGAACTAGACTTGGGCTGTCCTATCTGGTCTTAATAGTGTGTGTCCCACCTGATCTTTGAGTATGAACTTGACTTGGCTGTCCTATCTGGTCTTAATGGTGTGTGTCCCACTTGGTCTTTGAGCATGAACTAGAATTGGGCTGTCCTATCTAGTCTTAATGGTGTGTGTCCCACCTGGTCTTTGAGTATGAACTTCACTTGGCCAATAAAGTAGGTGATGTGGGATCGCCATGGCAACAACAAAGATGTTAATCCCCCTTTTTTTCACAAGCCAGTGTGCCACTCTGTTACAGAGTGTGGCTTTAATTTAAGCACTTTATTACAATCAAAAGAATGAATAGAATACATGGAAATAAGCCAATAACCAAATTAGAATTATATTCATTTGCATAATAATACAGAAATAAATAACTCCATGGTGTTATTTACACCAGGATATCAGCTTATTTTGTGTCGTAGGACGTTCAGGAGCTGACAAACGTGCAAGAAGGAAGGGGAGGATTTGTGGCCGTGGTTTGTAAACAGATGGTGTCCAGACTGTGGAAGACGAGGGCTCAGACCTCTGGAGACTTGGAAAGAGGAGACAACAAAGGAAGACATTAAATGATTCTTCTTGTTTCAATGTCAATTTGGCAAAATGACTACTTTTTCAATCAACCACACGAAAGGAAATTCAAGATAATCGGATTTTGTATGATATTGTTTTAGCATTCAATCATTATTTTCTGTGCTTGAGACTTGCTGGATGCCATTTATTGAAATGTTAATACCGGCCTTTTAACACAATAGTCAGAACTCACCATAAAGGCCGACAGTGTTTCAATGTGGCCACTAGAGGGCGCCACAATACCTTTACTGTCCATTCCTGCCTGGCGCTTTTATAGCAAACAGAAGTATGGCTTACAGTATGTTAACACGTGACACAACATCTATATTCATATGTCAATTAGACGTCATGTTTTATGATTGTAGTGTCAACTAAACAGTCCAAGCTCTCATACTGAGACCCCAGTTGCTTTGCGGACTTGGGCCTCAAAGAAGGAGGACTGCCAGATACCAATCAGTCATCATGGTCTTCAACATAGGGCTTGTGGAGCCTAGAAAAGTACTCCCGCCAGACAGGAGGATGTCCAAAAAAGCCTTTTTGGATGTTTTTGAGGGAAGCCTGCCGCAAAACGTCCATGTGATTTATTGTCCCCCATTGAGAGCTTCTGTCAAATGATTGTCTGCATTTTTGGGGTGGGGGTGTTCTCCCTGTGGAGGGTGGCAGGTGTTCCTCCAGATGATGTTCATCCATCTAGAGCTCCTCTCTGGAGACACACATCAAATGAGTCAAAATAGACACAAAGCATGGAGAAACCTGACATACTTTTGACTTCCTGCTTTGGCTTAAAGACACGCTCCTTTATCTCCAACCAAGATCGGGCAGTGGATGTGGACTCCTTTTTGACCCCCCCCCCCCCCCCCTCCATTAGTCACAGGCTGTCTGCGCTGCGCTTCTTCTCATGTCCCTTTACGTGCATCTCTGCTGTGTAATGTGGCCCGGGGGGGCTTGAGGCATTATTCATGTCCACCGCAGCAGCAGTAGAAGAAGTAGTAGTAACACTACACGCTTTGTCTGCACTGTCACAAAGACAGCAGCCCGCTACTAGCATGCTAGAAATACCACAAATAGGACAGAGGAGGTTGGAAAGGACATTCAAAGGGTGATTAAGTTCAATCATTTTAGTCCTTCTAAGTCAAAGACTTAAACTACTGTAGCTGTTTGGTTCAATTCCACTGCGTTATTAGTCACCATAGATTCAAATCATGACATTAATACATGTCTTTCAGAACTTTTAAATAAGAACCTCCAAATATGGATTTGAACATTATTAGAGTCCTCTACACCCAATATAACACCCCCATTTGTCACCTTTAAGCTTGTGTTACACAATATAATTGACATAAAAGACAGAAAATAAGCCATTTAAGAAATAAATAAGACATACAGTCATTAAACATGTGTCATAATCTTTGTTTTTCAACAATTGATTTCATTAATAAATATTTCATGGTTGAATACGGCTTATTATTAGTCAAAAAACGTTTTTTAAATGTATTCTTGGCTTAAATTAAGTATTTTCAAACATATAAATGATTAAATCACCTAAAATACAAATACTGTTCAAGACGATGATGAACTGTACTCCACAGCGGCCACTAGGTGTCACTAATTAACAATTAATTCATTATTCAACGTTTCATGGTTGAATACGGCTTATTATTAGTCAAAAAACATATGCATATTAAGCATTTTTTGTATGTATTCTTGGCTTAAATTAAGTATTTTCAAACATATCAACGAATAAATCAGCTAAAATACAAATACTATTCAAGGCATTAAAACACGATGATGAACTGTACTCCAGACTGGCCACTAGGTGTCACTACACACTTGATCGCCCTCAACAACAGTTATTGCAGGCTTGACTTGTCTCACAACAGATGCAATAATAATCATTGTCATAATCATAATAACTTTTTTTGGCCGTACTACTAGCTAAAACTCAAGTCTGAATCCCCAATGTCACTTCCTGTCCACACACCGAGATGACATGTATTGAAACACACACCAGCATGAGTCTTATTTATGTCTTAAATGGCATATTTTCTCCGATTAGGTCATGTGAGAATAAAGGTGACTATAGGGGTGTTATTTCATGTTGAGAAGGCTCTAATAATATTAAAAAACAGGTTATAAACGGGTTTTCAATGCTCAACTACAAAAAAGTTTGACTGCTAAATACTTTGTAGAAATTAATTTTGCGATTAACCACAAGAAACAAGGGACTCGCGCATGTTAGCAGTACTGCGGTGACTATTGTCTCATTAATATTACAGTACTGAGTGACCAATACTACATATCAACTCAATTAAATGTTTATTTTCAATCCCAGCACAATAGATCTTTTCAGTAAATGTAATGTTTTGTAAGTTTTTATATTTCATACCCTTTTGTCATGACAACCTATTTTTTGTTTGTAACGCTCCTATTTGAGCTAGCGGACTTTCATATAATTAACCTTACAACTTACGGATGCACACAATAAGCACAAAAAGCAAAAGAAAAGTGTGCTTCAAAAAGTCTTTTAAAACATATTCCTCGTTATTTAGTGAACTAAAGTCAAGATAGTTTCAGAAAGTCTACGAGCTAGCTTAAAACTAAGCGGCCATATTGGAAACAGCTCCACAGGGAACAATAATACTTGTTGTGGTTTCCTGCTCAATGGCGCCATCTGGCGGCGCAAAAGCTCCATCGCCCTAATTGAATTGCACAGTGTGTGTGGAGCTCCGTGTGTGTGTTCATCTTCTTCCCACAATGGCCGGGCTCGAGTGAGGGAAGAGACGCGCCTCTCTCCAGAGAAGGAATGATGAGGAAGAAAGGTAGGGGCACCATGTTCAGCGAACGTTACGGTGTTTTATTTCGGGGTGTTTGTGCCCTGTTGGCTTTTTTTTACCTGCGATATAATGATGCACATTTATCAGGACACACCGGGCACGCTTCTCATTTGAACCAAGCTAGCATGTATTTAACCAATTTAACCATATTAACCCGAACTATGTTAACGATACTGTATTGTAACGATGCTACACGATACGTGAGATCCCGGGTACAATGGCTGCAATGAGGGCAGGGTGCCTCCGCTGCGCACAGCTGGATGAAGCTCTCCTTCCACGGCCTCGTTTGTCCCAGCCACGGCCACGGCCACGATGCATGCATGCATGTATGCATGTATGCATACCTGCATGCATGCATGTACTCATAGGTGTGGATTGGTGCTGTTCCTTCTGCTCTTTTGGTTGACACATGACGTGGACTGACGTGGACTGAAGGTGTACTGTGGAGTGGACGATTGTGTACAATGTTGTGTTTTTAAGTCACAACGTGGACTCCATTACACACCCATTTTATCTGCAAATGGACTTTTATTCGAAATATGAATCATCATTTTATTTGGAGTTATTCAATGGGAAAAGGTTTGAATCCATCAAGTACTTTTATATTTTAAATAAATACAAAAAATGATAATATATGGTACATTTATTTGAAATAAAATACAAAATATCTAATTAAATATTAAATATATTTAATATAAATTAACTAATTTGTAATAATACCATAATTTGTATAATTATTTTTCAAATAAAAAATATATTAAATACATATTACATTTAAATATTTGAATTATATTATTTTATATATATATTTATTTATATTATATTATATTTTTTATTTTATATATTAAACATATTCAAATATTTGTAATTAAGAAATCATAATTGCATTATTTTTTTTACTAATAAATATATTATTATTAGGTATATTAAATGAATATACATGTTATTAAAAAAATAAAGAGCCTCAATCTATTTCTATGATTAATGAACATATTAAGGTTAAAGAAAACATTGTGTAAGGTTAACATTGCAAATGTTAAAATAAAATAAAATATATGTTATATACAAAGTGTAATTATACCACTCCAAATGACCTGAGAACATGTGTGTATAAACATATATACATTTGTATTGTTCCCATGTTGTTCCAGTCAAAGGTATAAATAAAGGTGTAAATAATTGAATTTGCCGTCATTTGAGGGCATCAGTGCAGCATCCACCCCTCCTGGAATTACAATGGCACCTTCCATGAAACAGGAAGTGGCTGCTTACTGACAAACACAACAAATACGACACTAATAACCAACACCGTACAGTGGCTAACAAATAAGGTCATTGTAAATATTATATGGAGCATCGCTGCATGATGACATCATCATCCGTCACTGTGATGAAGTCACCTCGGTTTTATTTGCGTTCTTTAGCGACATCGCTGTAAAAGCTAACGAGAGTGATCGTGTTTGGAGTTTGCCGCATGAAAGGAAGGCAGTGCATGGGTTAATAAGTATGAAGGTGAGGGTGCATGTGAGGAGGGGGCACGGCAGGTGCCATGGCAACCGGGCCTCAGCATGTGATGAGGCTGATCCGGGTCATTTAGGGTGCCGGAATTGCATCAGGGACTTTAATAATAAGGGAATGGTGCATTCCACTTTTCGCTTTCTTGGTACTGATAGTTTGTAGTCTTTAGCCGCTTTGTATACATGGGGGGGGGGCATTTGGACTTTGCTGTGTGATGACTCACTGAGGCCAAATATTTTCATAGAAAACCAGTTTACAACCTTCTACATGTATTGGTAGAGACCTATGGACATGATATAACACCCCTATAGTCACCTTTACACTCCATCCATCCATTTTCTTCCGCTTATCCAGCCAAGGAGCAGCAGCTATACTCTGAGCTCCTCACCATCTCTATTTGGGTGAGTTCAGCCACCCTCACGACCATAAGTGAGGGGTACTCCGGATACTGGACCTCCTCCCAAACCGAAGGGTGCAATCCAGCCTTTTCCGACTGAGGAGCATGGCCTCATATTTGGAGGTGCTGAGTCTCATCCCAGACGTTTCATACTGTAAACGCTGATGGTCGCTGCCCAATGAGGCTATCAGGACCTCATAGGAGAGATGAGATCCTAAATCTCCCAAACTGGACCCCCTCCACGCCTAGAAATTCAGTCCATTAAAGGCAAAGTCCAATGGAGTAGACATCATAACAGGAAATATTAGACTTAAATATGATTCTTTATGGGCTGCACGGCGGTCCAGTGGTTAGCGCAGCTAGGAGACCAGGGTTCAATTCCACCCTCAGTCATCTCTGTGTGGCGTTTTCATGTTCTCCCTGTGCGTGCGTGGGTTTTCTCCGGGTATTCCGGTTTCCTCCCACATTCCAAAAACATGCTAGGTTAATTAGCCTCTCCAAATTGTCCATAGGTATGAATGTGAGTGTGAATGGTTGTTTGTCTATATGTGCCCTGTGATTGGCTGGCCATCAGTCCTCTTGCCCAAAAACAACTGGGATAGGCTCCAGCACCCCCGCGACCCTCATGAGGATAAGCGGTAGAAAATGAATGAATGAATGAATGATTCTTTACTGCTGATTGTAGGAGTGCATGTTGTAATACTTAACTATTGGACTTGACTTTTTTAATGACTATTTTGGACACAATATGTTCATTACACAATATGAATGTGGCGACAGTATCAGTATCGGCAATGTCGGAATATCGGATATCGGTAAGAATTTTAACCCCTTTATGTCTCGTTGCGCTTCCATCCGGACCATCGGCTGTTGTCTTGGCAACATGGGAAGCCAATAATAATCAATCACTGGCACCGTGAGGACATGTGCAGGATGTACTTGCATGTGTGTGTGGGTTCGTGGGGGGGGGGGGGGGGGGGTTACAGTGCACACAATGGCCAGGCATTACACCCAGCGTCCGCACGGCTAAATGAATAAGCCGGTGATTTGATTAAAAACTGTTAACCCCCCCCGAGTGCCGACCCCCGGGCCGGAGCAAGCGGAATGTGGGCCAAGGCGAGACGAGATGCTGGCGAACCAGGCCAGGCGTAAATAAACGATGGCCGCAGGGATAGAAAAACTATCGCTTACAAACTGAAGGATTAATAGAAATAATAAAGCCTCTGGAGCGGCGATGCACATGCAGCTTCCTGGTTACCAGATATCAGCTCACCCCCCCCCGGACCCCCGCCCGACCCCCTTCCAAAAACTAGTTCTCCTTTGAGAGATGTACAGTGAAATACAGCATGTTGTCCAGTGATGCGTGAGTGCGGACGGTTCTGCTCCAGTGCCCCCCCTGTAGGGAGCGAGGGGGTAGAAAAGTGACACTAATGTAAAACAAACATTCATTAGTGTGTTTACGTAGCGGGTGGGGAGATGGGCTGTCAGCACGCATGATCACGTTCACCCGCGCATTTGTACTGGCATCTTGGCCAGCCAATCCCAGGGCACATATAGACAAACAACCATTCACACTCACATTCATACCTATGGACAATTTGGAGTGGCTAATTAACCTAGCATGTTTTTGGAATGTGGGAGGAAACCGGAGTACCCGGAGAAAACCCACGCATGCACGGGGAGAACATGCAAACTCCACACAGAGATAGCCGAGAGTGGAATTGAACCCTGGTCTCCTAGCTATGAGGTCTGCGTGCTAACCACTCGTGCAGCCCATTATATGCCTTATTTTCTCTTATTGTGTCTACTATATTGAACAATACGAGTGTAAAGGTGACTATAGGGGTGTTACTTCATGTCTAGAGGACTCTAATAATGTTGCAAAAAACATATTTAGAAGATCTTAAACATTTTTCTGTGCTCCTGCTATGAAAATATTCCATTTATAAATTAGGAACAAACATTTGCAAAAATTCACTTATCGCAGTCGGGTCAGGAACTGATTAACAGTGATAAATGAGGGATGACTTCACAGTGTAGTATGATTGTTTCAAATAGTTAATTGTACATTAATAATAAGTAATTACTATTAGGATTACTATGGTAATGGTAGTGTTTACACTTGCGTGATTCAACATGGAAAAGGAGATGGAAGAAGTATTTTCATCCTGTAAAATATCACTATCCTATACTATAGTACTATATACTATACTAATATACTATACTGTAAAATCCTGTTTTTGGTAGTAGTGGGCAGGACATACTTCCATTTATTACATTTATTTCACCGCCTCATTCAATTTGCTGTGGCGTCATGATATTTCGTTGAATGATTACTATGTATTTTTAGGTATTTATATAATTTTTTGAAATAATATTCATCTTGCATGATTTTGATTTGATTTCTTCATTCAGTCTTAATTACCAAGTATTAATATATTTAAGATAGAAAATACTGATAATAATGGCTACCAAATAAGGTAATATTACATTTATCTTTGTAAAGAGATTTTTTTCACCAATTATGAAGATGGACGTGCAACAGCATGATTGTAAATAAAAATGTATTGAAATGATCTCAATTTGATTCATCTAAACACACAAATAGCATGAAAATAATGTGTATAATACATATAAGAGTGGGCTTGGGCATGGTGATAATGGTGACAAGCAGTTGCCATGACAATAGCCGGAGGCCTCCTAAATGAACGGTCATGGATGGCGAAGCACCGAGACAACCTAATGTATCACACAAGCTGAAAGGCCAGGAAATGGAACCAGCAGCAGCACGCCATGATCATTTTGAGACGCTTCTTAATGACTGTGTGTTCATAGCACATGAATAAAACATGGCTGTCATTTAACACGCACTTGAAGATAATCGCTACCGGAGTCAAACATGGAACTTTTTTTTTATATAAGGCACCGTCGTAGCCTCAGAGGTCTACAATATGTACTGGAAGTATGTTGTTGTAGCTTTAATGCTAATGACTGCGTTTGTCCTTGTCTGAGGAGTCTCCAAGACCAGTTATCATGGCGCTTTATTTACGTTATAGAAAATATTGCACTTGTCTAACATAATGGATGCCGTATATGGTAATGGTAATGGTAATGGTAATGGTAATGGTAATGGTAATGGTAATGGTAATGGTAATGGTAATGGTAATGGTAATGGTAATGGTTTTATTTCATTTGAACATGCATCAGATTACAATTGAGTGCATCCCATAATCAGTTCCCAGTTCCACATGTCCAAAAGGAGTAGGAAGAAGCAAAGCTTATTAAATCCTACCCCTCCATCTGGTACTTTTACAATCACTAACTGTTACATTTGTTCACTTCCTGCTTTCCTAAAAAAATTTAATTTTTTTCTTTTTTTTAATTTTAATTTTAATTTTAATTTTAATTTTAATTTTAATTTTAATTTTAATTTTAATTTTAATTTTAATTTTAATTTTAATTTTAATTTTAATTTTAATTTTAATTTTAATTTTAATTTTAATTTTTTTAAAGTTAGTATGTTCTCTGTAGGCGGCATTATGAATTATCCTTACTGGCCTTTTTTGCAGTACATTTAGCGAGTGAAGATTGCTTTTATAGTTATTAGCCCATATTTCCACACAATAAGTAAGATATGGTAGAACCAGAGAGCCAAAGAATGTATATTTGGAAAGGCTAGAATTTGAGATGTGTAGCGAAGCCTGCCGTTTTTTTTCCACTGTCCTAAGTAACGTGGTTACGGTCATGAGAACTTCCAAAGCGGTGCAAAAAAACTGTGATAACTAATATAATTTTCCACCTGGCATCCTTGCAGATGTTCATTTGTGCCGTATGTGTCCATGTTTCAGGTCATTGTGATTGTGGTTGCCAGAGAAGCTCTACAAGGTTGTAGCCCACCGGCTGTGAATTCCCGGGGTCTTTTATAGGCTTGTTTCCATAGCAACAGCCCCAGTCCTCGCCAAAACGTTTACAAACCCCCCCCTTCCGTAAAGACAACCGGCCGGAATGGACACCGAGTCGACACACTCGGGCTACTCCAGCCGCTCGGGGAGGTCCAACCGACACAGGTGAGTTTCTTTCAGGCGTTATTCCTCGTGGTTGGAACAGCTTCACACGCTGATGACTTTCTCTGGTGGGAGACAGGTCATGTGACTTGGGGTCATAACGGACCAGCGGTTCTAATCACTAAGTCGGTCTGTCTGGCTTGCAAATGAGTGATTTTCTCTTTCTTTCGGTCACCTTACACAAGGAACTAGGTCAGGGTGTCCAGTCCATATTGGAATATTATATTATATCATATGTCAAATGTATGCTATTTCTTCTTCACTTAATATTGTGACTATACTCTGTCAATAAGTTGTCTTCATTCTTGTAAAACCACTGCTGTTGTTTTAATTAATTGTATGGGCCAATTAAAAAACAGCCATAGAGGCGTTTATTACTTTTGGAGGTAAATTTATGAGGATGTAAATTAACGTAAAATAAAAATTTACACCAGAAAAGTCATACATTTACAAGTTGACGAAAAGTTTACCAAAACGAAAATTTGTGAGAATGTAGTCATACATTGACAGGAAAAGAAGACTCAAATTTACTAGAATAAACTCGTAAATTAACGTGAAAAAACAAAAATTACTGTTAGAAATGTCTAAAAAGTCCACTGCTCAGTAACGTAATTTTTGATCAGACTTGACCAGATTTGCTAAATTGTTTTTGACATTTTTCAGTCATGACCGCCTTTGACCATTATTAGGAGGTTGCGAAATCTATATGCAACAAACCCTATGGAGTAACACCTCATATCAAAGCACACGGCGAGAAGGTTCCACATCTGTGATTATTTTGTCATTTCATCCTTACATGCGGACAAAATAATAAAAAAAAACGTCTAAAAATTTAAGGCAGACTTCTCTTGTTTAGCATTGTCATTTGCTGGTGACTTTTTCTTAACCTTGCATGTCCTCCATCCAGCGAGCGAGGTCGTGAGCGCCACAAGGCCAGCAGCAGTAAAGACAGCAGCCGCTCGGAGAAGTCGGTCATCATCAATCCTCCGGAGACGTCCTCCCAGGATTCGCCGGTGCACAATGGCGAGCCGCTGCCAGGAGAGCCCATGCCGGCGGCATCGGATCCTGGCGAAGAGGGCCAGGTATTAATCCAAAGTGTTCACATGAGCGGTTTAACGGTTGTGCTGTAATCACCGTGCTTAGCTGGTATTATAATCACATGACCCAGTCTTACTATTGTGAATGCTTTTTCATGCTTTATTGGCACACTGACCGACACAATACGCACACATGCATACAATGGTGATAGGATCAAATGGGTCAAAGGATTATTGCTCATTCTTGTGCAACAGGATGCTTATACGACATGATGTTGCATCTATGCTTGTTTTGAAGAATAGGGAATAGTATCGGGAAGCAGACTTTTCCAAGCTGTTGGCATCCTAGCAGAGTTAAATCCGCCCAAATTTGAATGGAAAGCGTTTATTGTTGAATGAATATGAATATCATTTATTTTTCATAAAGTTGTATTATTTTTATTATTTGCTTTTGGAAATTAATTATTTTCTTATTTAATTTTAAAACTTTTATTACATTTTTTAAATTTATTTTTATTACACATGAATGACTTTTAGTATATTTTTATTATATTGTATATTTTTTTACATTTATTTTATTTTATACTGAGACTCAAACACCCTTAAATAGTTTTGTTATACATGTTACTTTTTTTTTAATTTTTAAGAAAATTTCATTTAATACAATATGTATTGATGGAGTCTAATAGGTATTAGTATTATTGTGGTTTTTCAACAGAGGGCTAAATACTGAAAATCTAAGTATCTAAGTAAATTTAAGTATGCAGGGGTCCACTTTTGTTTTATTTTGTAAAAAGGCAAAGAAAAAAAATAAAAAATAAAATAAAAAAAAAAATAATATATATATATATATACGTATATGCTGTATGTATATTTCAGGACACTCATCTGCCTATTTGTCCTACTTTTGGAGAGAAGAGAAAAAAAAACAAGGTACAGGCCACAATTTGGATCTCCCTGTTATTAGAATGAATAATGAATTATTAGAATGAAACCATAATCATTATAGCCATCAATTAGTGTGATTAGTAAAAGAATCCATTCAAACTAAAAATAATTCCAACCCTCAACCTTTTTCTCCATCCCCCTCCTCTGCCTCCGAGAAGAAAAAAAAATCCACATTCCAGGATGTCATGTGACTGCCAGCTCGTCGCTTCCGTCCATTGTCCGCACCGTAAAATAATCTGCACTCTCGTAGCGGAGTTCGCCCTGCGGACGAATGCGGCACCGCAGCCAAGCTCGTCCATCACCTGCGTCGCTGTCCAAGGCGGCCTTTTGGGTCCTTTTAGGTCCTTTTAGGTCTTCCTCACACAAACGGGCTCCTGTGCATTCTCCCGGGCTGAGATCAGTCGGAGGAAAGCTGATAGGAATAATCGGCCTTGTTCACACGCATGTCAGTGACATGACGCCAGGAGCGCTCTCGTCTCTCGCTGCTTTGTTGGAGGCTCGTTGGATGCTGGGAGTCGGTGCCAGAGGGCGGCAGATTGGGTTTCCTGGCAGCGTTGGCCCCGACTAAACCCAAACCACATTATGTACGCTCCTCTTTTCGGGGAATGTCGGGCTTCCGCTTTGCATATGAATGCAACCACTGGAGCGTTCCCTCTGTGATAGGACGTCGATACGTCAAGGATCCTATACATCAATAATGATACGCATCGTTAATAATATGGTATCATGACAAATCATCAAGTATTGTATCGTTAACGATATGGTATCGCTCACAATGATACTGTATTGACACAGCATAGTATTGTATGGACAAACCAAATAGTATCTATTTTTATCCATTTTAGTATCTATTAGCTGTATCTATTTGATATGTGACAGATATGATATACACATTATCAATACTGATACAGTATTGTATCATAAAAGGGGACCCATTACCTATTTTTGGCCTTTTGTATTGAGTTGTGGACTCCTATAGAGCAGCTACACACAATAACCAGCACAGAAAAGCTTTCTAGTTCTTCCGGAATCTGCACCTATTCAGCTGTGTTTCTTAGGATTTTGTGATTCCCGCAGAAACGGTCTGTGGGTGGTCACAGTCCCGAGTGCTTAAAAGGACTTCCGGTGTCGTGCCGCTAGCTGCATACCCAACTTTATAAAATAAAATAAAATAAAATAAAATAAAATAAAATAAAATAAAATAAAATAAAATAAAATAAAATAAAATAAAATAAAATAAAATAAAATGAAATGAAATGAAATGAAATGAAATGAAATGAAATGAAATGAAATGAAATGAAATATAAAATAAAATAAAATAAAATAAAATAAAATAAAATAAAATAAAATAAAATAAAATAAAATAAAATAAAATAAAATAAAATAAAATAAAATAAAATAAAATAAAATAAAATAAAATAAAATAAAATAAGGGATAGGCTCCAGCACCCCCCACGACCCTTGTGAAGAAAAAGCGGTAGAAAATGAATAATAATAATAATAATAATAATAATAAACAAAGCAATAACAAAATAAAAACAGAGTAAAAGATGCATTCAAATACAAAATCTATACATTTATTCAGAGCTAAAAAAAAAAAAACAAGGCTAAAAGCAGGGCGGGGCGTCGATTTATGGGGGAAAAAATGGAAAAAGCATAATAGAACATTTAATAGAATTTCTGTTTATGAAACCAACAAAAATATGTGTGGGTGTCAGACATGTTTTATGTTTACATTTGATGAAAAATTGAGATACATAAATTGAATATGAATCAGTATATCAGTATATTATGACATTTATTATATAAGTAAGAAATTACAGATGTTAAAAGTGTTTTTGTCAGGTCACATCAGGCTTATGTTGTGTTGCTGTGGTCAGCGTACTGTCAACACGCGGCCATATTGAAGTACGATTCCCTTCCTTCCAGCCTCTCCATGCATTGGCATTAATGTAGCGATCTAGCCGCCTGATTAGTGCAGAGTTAATCCTCCTGAGAGTTAATGGCTGCAGTGTATTAGCTCTGTCACAGGGTTATTGTTCAGCAGCTGCCACGTGACAGCCCGCATTCGGGAACACTGAGCAGGAGAAAAGCTTGCACGTTGATTGCTGCGGCGGGACGCTGATTTGTTGCGTCCACGGCGGAGACGGCGAAGACCGCGGGGTGACAAACAGACGGGCACCACCACGGACTCAAAAGCCCACGCGAATGTTTAAATCTTCACTAAACTGTTGGGGAGTCTCGGCTGAGTCACTGGTGTATGTGAGTGACAGGAAGAAAAGCTCTGATTTGCTTTTGATTTGAATATTTACATCTTTAAACCCCCAAATATAAGACAGGTGTACGTCTTTTTTTAGGCATCTTCGGGTCAGTGCGGTGATTTTTTTTTTTTGCTTCCTGTCTCTAGGGGGCAGACTTATACATGATAGCTGGGGTGTGCTATGATATGTTGTGATGTCCAGTCTGTCATTTTCATGCACTTTTTTTCAGGCAGTTGCAAATGTTCCCTCCCCATGGCTGTCACATGATCGCCTCTCCAAAGCTAACAAATTGCGGGGTCTTGTTTATAGGCCCTGTGGTTACCATGGTAACAGTACACCAAACATGTTTCAGCCTTCCTATGCCTCGTTGGCCTTGCAGAAAAAGCACATGTACGCCATATTTCCTAAGAATAAATAAGCATCAGAGGAGAGATGTTAGACTTGTATACACTTGTCCGTCTTCGCCATCACTTCCCCGCCCCCATCCACATCCACGCCACTAAAGAGGATTTCATTATCCGTAGACGGCAATGGAGAGCAGACTTCCCATGCCGGTGTCCAATGATTGACAAGTAGTGTTGACACATTTCTTATCATAAAGGCTCACTTGTTTTTGTATGCGGTGGTCATATGGGTTGTGTGTGTGTGTGTGTGTGTGTGTAAAAATATGCAGTGTGTGTCTTCACACCCAGGACAGTGAATGGCTAATCACAAGAATGAGTGACAACGTAAACGTCAAAGGTGTCTGTTGTACAGATATGATAAGAAGATGTCAGCGTGACTCTAATATGCAGTGGCAGACCAGGAAACATTCATCTGTGTGTGTGTGTGTGTGTGTGTGTGTGTGTGTGTACCTCATCCTCCTGCATGCATGCATGTTGTCCTACATTAGATCAAAGCACGTTTGAAGACTTCTCATTATGAAAGTCCAAGATCATCTCTAAATAGCACAAGACCATGAGAAATGACTTATTAGTTATGCAGGAATAAAGGAGCATCATGGAGGAATAACTTTAGCTTAATGTGGCTCTTTTCCTCTTATACTGGCTTTACGGTTATGTTTGAGAAGGTCCATTTAAACAAATGAATCGTGTGTAAAAGTAAATATGGCAAGAGGAGCAGTACCGGCAACACAGTATTTGTTATGGAATCAATATGAACCTTTTTTTTTTGTTTAATAATAATACTAATTGTGCCTGGAACTGAATTTGAAAGTTGTGTGTAAGGTGATACGTCAGACTGTGGTCATAAATCTACCGAACCAAACGTAATCCAGATCTGATCTAGATTGCAAATTCAGTACTGATACCAATTCAATATGAAAAATTGTATATTTCTTATGTTTAAGTCACAATTCAGCATTTATGGACACGTAAATTTGCAGATATTGGACGAAAAAAAATCTAAATAAATAAATAGATGGATGGATGGATGGATAGATTAATTTAATTTAATTTAATTTAATTTAATTTAATTTAATTTAATTTAATTTAATTTAATTTAATTTAATTTAATTTAATTTAATTTAATTTAATTTAATAATAAATTTTCATAAAATAAGCATTTTTGGGGGTTATTTGTCAATTTATGGTCGATGTTAATGTTAACTCTTTGCACTGTAATGATATATATGAAATTAAATTTATTTTTTAGATTCAGCACATTTTAATTGTGCTAAAAAAAAATTTATTTTCTTCTTTTATTTAAATGTATTAAATGTATTAAACTGACTCTAATCAAATGTATAATGCTGTATATGTATAATGCTGTAATGTATATTGTATAATTACATTTATAATTTATTCTGTTCAATTAGGTAAATTAAATTAAATGTAATTTCATAAAGTAAAAATATGAATACAAATATATATAATAAAATATAGTTCATATATTATAGAAAAGAAAAAAAATATTATCTTATATATTTTATATATATATATATTTTTTTTTTTTTTTTCAGTTCGGACTAAAGACTGAATTATGGGAGAATTCTGCATTGACACGAATATATTTTCTATTTGATTTCTTCCTTGCAGGACGATAACTGGGGAGAAACCACCACGGCCGTGACAGGCACCTCAGAGCTGAGCATCTCCCAGGAGGAAGTAGTCGGCCTGGGGAAGGGCATCCAGGACCGGACCCGAGGCTTCCGCCGCTATCTCCCCCTCGCTGTGGGCATGTGCGGGGGCCTCCTGGTGCTGGCCACCCCTCTGGTTTTCCTGCTTCTGCCGGTTATCATGTGGCCCGAAAGACTGCAGCCGTGCGGGGCCGCCTGCGAGGGTCTCTTCCTGTCCCTGTCCTTCAAGCTCCTCATGCTCCTCACGGCCATCTGGGCCTTGTTTCTGCGGCCGGCCCGCGCCAGCCTGCCAAGAGTGTGCGCGTGTCGGGCCTTCCTCACCACCCTCACCCTCCTCCTCACCATGTCCTACTGGCTCTTCTACGGCGTCAGGATACTTGATGCACAGGTGAGAACATCTGGGCACACCCCCATAACGACCATATGACTTGATGCATACCTCCATAACGATAACACCGGTCGTGCCATTAAACATGTCGCAGGATGAGGACTACCACGGCGTGGTCCAGTTTGCCGTGTCCCTGGTGGACTCCCAGCTCTTCGTCCACTATCTGGCCGTGGTGCTGCTGGAGCTCCGCCACCTCCGGCCGTGCTACAGCGTCTGCGTCATCCGCTCCACCGACGGAGAAACACGGCACTACAACATAGGACAGCTCAGGTATTGGACAGCATGCGTACTTTCAGGTAGTACTACTATTTCTAGTCCAGTCCAGGGGGTCCACGTGTGCTAGGCGGAAATAGAATGAAATCACATTGTTAGCATGTTGCTAGCTGGGCTTTTCCTCCGGAAATTTAGACTCCATTGTGTACCATCACTACTTTGCTCCGTTTTCTCCCTGCCCTCAGTCTCCCCTCAAAATCCAAAACGCCAAAACTAAGCACACATGCTAATATTAGCTTGTTCCATTACTATGGCTGAGCTGAGGATGCTGCAGCATTATACTCCACAGTCTCCACTTTGTTGTAATGCTCTATTTTCTCATTGCCCTCAGTCTCCTCTGAAATAAAATCCCAAATGAGAAAAACAAAAACACTTTTGCTTTTGCTGTGATTTAGCTCTTGGATCGCAAGATTTCACTCCTCAGTCTCTATTTTAGTGCAATGATTTTTTATTGCACTCCTCAGTCTCCTCTTGGATAGAATCTAAAATGACAAAAAGAAAAAAAAACATGCTAATGTGAACTGTTATTGTGCCTTACCTCATACTCCATAGTCTCTACTTTGTTGCAACGTTCCATTTTGTCACGGCCCTCAGTCTCTTCTTAAATAAAAAACAAAAAGCCAAATACATGATAATATAAAATGTTACTGTGCCTTACCTCATACTCCATAGTCTCTACTTTGTTGCAACGTTCCATTTTGTCCCTGCCCTCAGTCTCTTCTTAAATAAAAAACAAAAAGCCAAATACATGATAATATAAAATGTTACTGTGCCTTACCTCATACTCCATAGTCTCTACTTTGTTGCAACGTTCCATTTTGTCCCTGCCCTCAGTCTCTTCTTAAATAAAAAACAAAAAGCCAAATACATGATAATATAAAATGTTACTGTGCCTTACCTCATACTCCATAGTCTCTACTTTGTTGCAACGTTCCATTTTGTCCCTGCCCTCAGTCTCTTCTTAAATAAAAAACAAAAAGCCAAATACATGATAATATAAAATGTTACTGTGCCTTACCTCATACTCCATAGTCTCTACTTTGTTGCAACGTTCCATTTTGTCACTGCCCTCAGTCTCTTCTTAAATAAAATGTGCCTACTTACCAACAGACACACGGCGGAAGTAAATACACGAGTTCTCCTCCATTGTTGACATTTGTTTGTGTCCCTGGATTTGACTGATGTGTTCATTGCAGCTCGTTTTTTACAGTTTCCTGCGCTACTATTTTGTTTACTATTCTGTGAGCCATTGCCAATCGTGTCCCTCTCATTGAATTTCAGCATCCAGAACGCCGCTCTGACCATTCTGGAGTATTACTACAAAGATTTTCCACTCCACAACCCGGCGCTCCTGTCGGCCTCCAAGCACAGAGCAGCCAAACATTTGGCTGGATTGAAAGTTTACAACGTTGACGGTAAGCACATCACATCCAAGGGTTCAAGGGTCAAAGTGTTGCCATCATAAAAGGTGAATGTGTGTATTGGGAATATTTTAAAAAATACTACTGAACGTGTCTGGAAGGCAATTCTCTTCAGAGGCTGACTCCACCTTCCATTAGTTCAATTTTATGATTGACATATTGTTGCCGCTGTAGCCATATTATACCAAGTAGTCAGGGCAGAGAACTATTTAAGTGTACAGTAATCCCTCATTTATCACTGTGAATTGGTTCCAGACCCAGCTGTGATAAGTGAATTTCTGTCAAGTTGGATTCTTTATTTATAAATACACTATTTTTTGTAGTTGAGCGCATAGAAAACCTTTACGATACCTTTATGTTTACCTTACTATGACCATTTTTTTACATTATTAGAGCCCTCTTAACATAAAATAACACCCCTATAGTCACCTTTACACTCCTATAACCCAATATAGTGAATAAAGGATGGACAGGGAGTGATGTCGGAGGTTCAGAGTTGAGTTTCAGCTTGACCTAAGTTACGGCCGCAACAGTAGCCCGTGTTTTTATTCGGGGTCATTACGCCTGTTTGTGATCATTCTAACCTGAAATCGTTTTCATTCATTCATTCATTTTTTACCGTTTTTCCTCACGAGGGTCGCAGGGGGTGCTGGAGCCTATCCCAGCTGTCTTCGGGCGAGAGGCGGGGTACACCCTGGACTGGTGGCCAGCCAATCACAGGGCACATATAGACAAACAACCATTCACACTCACATTCATACCTATGGACAATTTGGAGTGGCTAATTAACCTAGCATGTTTTTGGAATGTGGGAGGAAACCGGAGTACCCGGAGAAAACCCACGCATGCACGGGGAGAACATGCAAACTCCACACAGAGATGGTTGAGGGTGGAATTGAACCCTGGTCTCCTAGCTGTGAGGTCCACACGCAAACCACTAAACCACCGTGCAGCCCTGAAATCGTTGTATATGTTTATGTATTTGTGTAATATGTTGCAATGCATGTTAGCGCGCAGACCTCACAGCTAGGAGTCCCGGGTTCAATTCCACCCTCAGCCTCAACATGTTCTCCCCGTGCATGCGTGGGTTTTCTCCGGGTACTCCGGTTTCCTCCCACATTCCAAAAACATGCTAGGTTAATTAGCCACTCCAAATTGTCCATAGGTATGAATGTGAGTGTGAATGGTTGTTTGTCTATATGTGCCCTGTGATTGGCTGGCCACCAGTGCTGGGTGTACCCCGAAAGCTGGGATAGGCTCCAGCACCGCCGCGACCCTGGTGAGGTTAAGCGGTAGAAAATGAATGAATGAATATTGCGATGCATTCATATTCACCCACAGTATTTCAACAACGCTTTTTGAAGTTGTGATCTTCTGCTTTTTATTGCCCTCCTTCGTTTCCGAGCAGCTTTGCGAGAAAGACTGAGACGATATCTGTGGGAGAGTAAGTAGCGTGGAAGCGGCTCCCTTCCTCCCCCCCTGCACAGCACTCTAAAAGCACAGGAAGTGGCTCACGTCACGGCTGGGTTGACTCCCAAAGCCGGCGTGCTTGACATAATGGATACACGGCATCTCCAAGCCCACTTCCATACGTGACGAACGTTGCACTTCCCACCATTGCATCATCACTGTGTGCACACCGCCGGGGCGTTCGTGATGCCGCATTCAGTGCGGCGTCCTCGTTGGCCCCCCCACCCCCACCCCCACCCCCCTTTCTCTATCAAAGAGCAGCAGAAAGCCCTCTAGGGGGCGACGGGATTTCAAGCCTTAAATAATTCATCAGAGCAATGCTGATTCCTCGCATACTTCACTCTTGCCCCCTTTCCTTTTTTCCTATGATTTGGCATCTTTCATACATGTGTATATTTGGATGGGATTATATTTGTCACAAAAAGTATTTTCAGCAATTCCCTCTAAATTCCCACGCAGGCGCATGACGCCAGTTCACTTCAAGACATCAAATCAGTGTTTCTATTCCATTGTCATGGCCGACGTAAGGCCTTCCACTCTCTGATTCCCATTCATCTACGAGATGAATCCTTGTTACCGATTCACCTCCATCCGATGTCTTTGGGTGCAGCTCCCGGGAACACGGCGGGTGCTCAGCCTGCTAATGGAAACCAATCCCAGGCTGCAACCGCCGGCGCCAAACGCAAAGACAGCGCCCATAATGAGCTGTACTACGAGGAGGCCGACTACGAGAGACGAGTCCGCAAACGAAAGGCCAGGTGAGAGCAAAGAAGACGGGCTAACAGGAAGTATGCGCTAGCTAGCTAGCTGCTATGCTACATATTTGACGTCAAAATACGCATTCATGGCGTTGTATGGTCGTATCACCTCATACCAAAGTTTGCGACAAAAAATAAAAACAAATCAAAAAAATTAATAAAATAACGTAAAAAAAGTAAAAAAATAAAAATAAAAAAACTTAAACTATATTAGGAAATATATTATATATAAATTCGAATTTTTTATATTTTTTATATTTTTTTAAAACTTAAACTATATTAGGAAAGTGGCTGCACGGCAGTCGAGTGGTTAGCGCGCAGACCTCACAGCTAGGAGACCATGGTTCAATTCCACCCTCGGCCATCTCTGTGTGGAGTTTGCATGTTCTCCCCGTGCATGCGTGGGTTTTCTCCGGGTACTCCGGTTTCCTCCCACATTCCAAAAACATGCTAGGTTAATTGGCCACGTGAGGAAAATTGGTAGAAAATGAATGAATATTAGGAAAGCAGGAAGTGAACAAATGTAAGAGTTACTGATTGTAAAAGTACCCGTTTGAGGAGTAGGATTGAATAAGCTTTGCTTCATGGTTGCTTGCTCCGATGCTGCCCCTGACTCATTGCACTCGCATTGCACCGAGATGAGTACGATAGATAGGATGCATAGAGGTGTGATATGCTGTGATAGGACATGACATGCTACTACGCCTCATTTACTTATTTAGGAATTTAGGAAGGAACCAGATGAAAACGTTGCAGTCAGGTGTTGCACACATCCACATAAGGTCCTACGCAGCATGTCGTCGCGTGTCCTGATGCCAGATTTGCTACATGATATGATATGCTGTGATTTTGCTGTCAGGTTGGTGGTGGCGGTGGAGGAGGCCTTCACGCATGTGCGCCGCATGAAGAAAGAGGACGAACGCGCCTCACCCTCCGACATCATGGACGTCCGGGAAGCGGCGCTTGCCATCTTCCCGTCGATGGCCCGAGCCCTGCAGAAGTACCTCCGCACCACCAGGAGGCAGCACTGCCACAGCATGGAGAGCATCCAGAAGCACCTGGCCTTCTGCCTCATTAACAACATGAGCCCTAAGGTGAACTTACCACTTCCACACGGGTAGGGAGGATAACTATTAACAGTTATTTAACCTTTAACATGAACATTAATCAAATGTAATAATTTTTTCTGGGTACATGATACCATACAGCATCCATATTAAACTTTCATATCAAGGTGGGGGCCTCAAACTAGTGTCCTGCGGGCCACATTTGGCCCGCGGGCCGCGTGTTTGAGAAACCTGATTTAGGGTATTTTAGGCTTTTAGTGACGCCTGGAATGTTGGAATTGATGTCCTTATTTTATTGGGTCCACAGGCCTTCTTGGAGGCCTACCTGGCCCCTGGTCCCACCCTCCAGTACGGCCCCGAGCGCTGGATGGCCGACCAGTGGATGTTGGTGAGCGAGGCATCGGTGACGAGCGGCGTCCAGGAAGGAAGCGAATTCACGCTGAGGTGCCTCGACTTCAGCTTAGCCGTCACCGTCAAGGGCATCCCGTACATCCGAGTGACCGAGGAGTACGTGGACCCCAAATCGCACAAATTCGTGCTTCTGCTCCAGTCGGAAACGTCGGTTTAACAACAATTAAGCGTCTCTGGACCTCCATGACTCCAAAATGTCCTGGTTTTTCTTGTCTTTTTGTGACTACATTTTACGGAAAGAAGGGATAAGCCTGCGCTTTTCCACCATGATAGTCGGGAATCCTTCTATGCACTACAGACTCATTTGCATGTGGACCAGTACGAGTGTGTGGGATTTTTTTTTTTTTTTTTTTTTTTTTTTTTAGAATGTGTGTTTTTGTGCGGTGGAGACATTTCCCAAACGTCTGCCTGTGAAAAAAAAAAAAAAAGAATTATCTGTTGGTATGTGTACAGTATTTATACGTCAACATGCATTATTCCCTGCATACTTTTTATATTAAAACTGCTTGGATGATTATCTTCAACATTTTTTTTTTTACTATGAATGTAAATATGTGTTTTGTATACTGTGTCAAATCAGTGGCAAGAGTGGAGTCAACCTTTTTTAATGCGTCCGTTTTATATCTCATGCCCTCGTATTACAGCACTTCCCAGCAAGCATGAGACATTACATATTATATAAAAATATTTCTACTTAACGGACATAATTGATGATAAATATTTAGTATTTTTTGAACGACTAGTTAGAGGATAAAAAATTAAATACTAAATTAGTATTTCAATTGAGCTCAAGCAGTGTTTGCAGCCATCAGCGTCTCACTGCTGCCACCTATTGGCCACTTTCCAAAACAGTCGAGAGCACCGTGCTTGATTTGTAGAAAAAATGTTGTATTAATAAATTTAATGTTGTCATTTCACATGAGGACACATGTTACTGTTGTCACTGATGTAGTTAGCATTTCTGTACATGTCTCGACTACACGTTTATCTTGTGTGTGTGTGTGTGTGTGTGTGTGTGCGGGTTAAGCATTTGTTGTGACACTTTTTTGTACACCAACAAAACAGCAGCTGTGTCAAATCCCTATTTGTTACCAAAATAAAAAGCATTTGTATTGATTTTAGCTGTTTTTAATGGTTAATTCAAATAGAAATGACATAAATATATTAGCTTTTTTGGATTTTGTCTTCCTACAAATACAATCATTATAATAATTTACAATTAGGGGTGGCTGATATTGGCTTTTTTGCTGGAAATCCATATACCGATATTGTCCAACTCTCAATTTCCGATACAGATATGTGTAACATGATATATGTCCTGTGATGGAATAAGCACATATGTGTTGTATACAGCATCGTTTTAAATCAAATACCGATATCGCATTTTTATGCTGATATCGGGCCGATAATTATCAAGCATCCCTAATAACAATATAATAAATGCAATATTCTGTATTTAATTGGACACAAAAAGTGGCGCATTTGTTCCTCATGACAAAAAAGTCTCTCCTACTCGCTGATGATTTTGGCTCAACTTGTCAGACGAGATTGAGTTCCAAAACTTCTCCCTTTCTTTCATCGCCATTGTTTTAAACTCATTTCAAATATAAAATATTTTGGTCAATGAACAGAAACAATCAGTCACGTGTCGCCTTTAGCCTGGTCGTCAGGTTAGCGTTTTTAAAGTGTTTTTTTGGGAAGCCGACGTTGTTTTTGTCACCAGGGACAAACAATTGATGGTAATGGTAATGGTAATGGTAATGGTAATGGTAATGGTAATGGTAATGGTTTAATTTCATTTGAACATGCATCAGATTCCAATTGAATGCATCCCATAATCAGTTCCCAGTTCCACATGTCCAAAAGGAGTAGGAAGAAGCAAAGCTTATTAAATCCTACCCCTCCATCTGGTACTTTTACAATCACTAACTGTTACATTTGTTCACTTCCTGCTTTCCTAATATAGTTTTTTTTGTTTTATTTTTTAAGGAAAAGCGGTAAAAAATGAATGAAATAATTTTTTTTTTTTTTTTTTGTCCCGTACCAAAGTACTCGGTGATATGAGCATCCAATGCCATAATGTGTACCATAGTAAGTGTCCATACATCTTAAGAGAAAATACACAAAAAATCACAATAACCACCCAGTTTCATTTATTAATATTCCTATTAGTGAATGCAAATTGATGTATCAATGCGTTACGGCCTTCCAGCAGGCTGAATGAATTGTCGTCCATTATCGATTATGAATGGCGTCATGTTAACCAGGTGGTATTTATTTACGGTACACATACAGTGGTTAAAGTACATGTATGTTGATTAAATGTACGTATTTTCAGTCTTCACATATTGGGTACGGTGTTGGAAATGCTGTATGTTCAAGTTGGACATGACGGTTACTCATCGTCATCATCATCGTCGTCGTCATCATCTTCATCTTCATCATCATCGTCATCTTCATCCTCATCGTCATCTTCTGTGTTGATTTTCCCAGAAAGCACGTCTTCGATCCAGTCCTCCAGCTCCTGGGCTGAGGGCAGATCCTCCTCGTCGTCCATCAGCATCCACACGCTGTCGGCCTGCCAACGAACGCCAGAGTTCCAAAAAGCCTTAACAAGGACGCGCACACGTTACGTCAGAAGGACTCACATCTGTGACGTTGACCACTCCAATCTGAGGCCTGAACAGATCCACCTTGAAGGTCTTCTCCCAGTAAGGAAGCAACTAAAATGAGTATTTAGATGCTGGGTTAGATTTCAGTTTCAGTGGAAAATGCGTGACCTTGTGTGACCTCTTGTGTGACCTCTCACCAGGGGAAAGTCATCCGGGTCGATCCACACAATGCTGAGCTCAGGAAGGTGCGTGTTATCTCGGGCCACCTCCTTCAGGATCTCCAGGAACTCAAAACCATCTGAGAGTAAGTGCAAACGTATGACATTTAAAGGTACAGTACCGTATTTTCAACAGAAGCGCTGTTGACAGTAAAAGGACTCGCCGACCTGGATCCTCTTCCTCTGCAAAAGCCACAATGTGGATGCCCTCCATGTCATCCTCCTGAAAGGCAACCAGAGATGTGAGAACATGGACCAAATATGGCCAAATATGGCCAAATATGGCGTGGTTTCCACGCAGGCTTACCCAGGTTTCAAACATGTCCTCGGCACGCAGCTTTCTCAGAGTTGGCCTGATGATGAACAAAAAACCAACAGTGCGAGTTACACAACAACACCGGTTCACTAGCTTATTGATGCTAATGTACATTTCAAATACAGTATATACTGTACTGGTACTAATAAGAGTTATATGATATAGCATTAGCTTGGCCAATAACAACAAATTCCAACTAAACATGGGAAAATTCTGAATGATTCAAAATAACAACTCAATAAAAAGCAACGAAAATGATAAATTATATATTTTTTTTAAGTACAGTTTTAATTTTATGAAGAAATAAAAATGTGTAATTGCCCTCACTTTCCTTATTTCGCAGTTTTTTGAACCTATTTTAATTGTAATTGGCCTGTAAAATTAAAAAAATTAACAAATAAAATTAAATAAATAAAAATGTACAGTATAGTTTACACTTTTATAGATAAAATACATAACAATGAAATAACAAATAAAATTCATATTAAAATATTTATTCATACATAAATAAAACTTGAAATCTTTCAATCTTAAATTTTAATCTAATCTAAATCTGTAAAAAAAAATGAAAAAAAAAAATCCACTTGTGCGATTAAAATCAATTTTAGCTGTGGTGCCTTCACTATATTAAAATGGCCGACCATGATAAGTGAATTTCCAAAAAGTAGGATTCAATATTAATAAACACAATATTTTTGTAGATAGAGCAGAAAAACCCTGTTTATGAACTCGGGTCACCTAGCTGTGAGGTCTGCGCGCTAACCACTCGACCGCCGTGCAGCCAGTAAAAATATAATAATAATAATAACAACACCCCTAGAGTCACTTTTACACAACTACCATTCTTTGTTTACATCACATTGCACAGGCTACGAGAACATTGCAGCGACACAACAGACGGCCGCCACTAGCATCGCAAGCTACCAAGCTAACTAGTGAGCGTCTCCAATTTGAGAAAGTGTTCTACACAAAGCGGGGTAGAAGGACAAAGAAGCCAGATGTACCACTTCCACACGGAATGGGAGGCAAGCACTTTTCATCTCGGCTGTGCTGCTGTTCTGCTCGTATTATTATTATTATTATTCTTAGACTGATCATTTATTGAAGTATTTATTTTTTGGTGAGGGAGCGATATTCCAACTGCGATGAAAGGTACGACTGTACCCTTCAAGTCCTTCAAATACTGCTCGACTGTGATGTTTGATCTCAGAGTACTGCAGTGCTGATTGTTTACCGTCTGTGTTCGTTCACAAACTCCACCAGGGCTTCCTCGGAGTGAGGTTTTCCTGGGATGGTGACCGGCTCCTCCATGAAGGGCTCGTAGAAGTCCACCTCGTTCAACTTCAGGGTCAGCTCTTTGGCCACCTGAAGTGGAAAAAAAATACACATCGACATGAGTAAAATGACGACAGCAATGACTAATGGCTAATATGCTAACACGCTAACATGCTCGCTCACAGATTTGTCAAAGGTGGCAAAGAACTTAATGTAGGGTTGGAACTGCTCGGCGGCCTCCTTGAAGGCATCGTAGTCTGGGGGGAGAGAAGGGCAGAGGAGAATGTCATCCCGCCAGCCTCCTCCATCACACTTGTGCTTTCCAAGGCTGACATTTGCACGTCGACGGGCGGAAATAGCTGAACTTTGTGCGGCGCTTATTGCTCCCACAGATGGTCAGCTGCAGGTCACGGACGCAACGTGCAGCCTGGGACAGAAAGAGAGCGAGAGAGCGAGAGAGAGAGAGAGAGAGAGAGAGAGAGAGAGAGCAGCTGCTTGTACAGGCGGGATAAAAATGGAGCTGTAAATCCGTGAAGATGGGAGCGGCAAAAAAAAAAAGCCGCTCATGAGGGACCGCTGCTGGCCCTTTAATTGAAAGGCAAACATGGCAGACGGCGAGGCACCCCGTCATACGGAGTAGCGTATCTCGTCATATTCATGTCATGTCAAAAGGCATTTCGCCAGCCTAGCGTCGGTTAATTCCGGTGTATTTTATGTTTTATATTTCATACATGGTAGTATTTGTAGTAATATTCATACACAGACAGAAACATTTATGCAGCCAAATCAGTGTCCAAGTGGATAAAACAACTGAAAACGAGTCGCAAATGAGACGTTTTTCTGTACAATAAATACTACAGTAGTGTTTCTATTCATAGCAATGTGTACATATGAAGTACTCCGTGGATATACTGCTGTTTTTACAGCAGTATTTTTGCCGTGTGTGGATTCTTTTCAGGCAAACCTAGTGATTTCATTTTCTACCGCTTATCCTCACGAGGGTGGCGGGGGGTGCTGGAGCCTATCCCAGCTGTCTTGGGGCAAGAGGCGGGGTCCACCCTGGACTGGTGGCCAGCCAATCCCAGGGCACACTTTACCATACCGTTACGTTTATCTGTATGACCTTTTAAGTACAGTTTTTTTTACATTATTAGAGCCCTCTTAACATAAAATAACACCCCTATAGTCATCTTTTCACTCCTATCACCCAATATAATGAGTGAAGGAGGGACAGGGGGTGATGTTGGAGGTTCAGAGTTGAGTTTCAGCTTGACCTGGGTTACGGCCGCAACAGTAGCCCGTGTTTTTATTAGGGGTCATTACGCCTGTTTGGGAGATAATTCGAACCTGAAATTGTTTTCATTCATTCATTCATTTTCTACCGCTTATCCTCACGAGGGTCGCCGGGGGTGCTGGAGCCTATCCCAACTGGTGGCCAGCCAATCCCAGGGCACATATAGACAAACAACCATTCACACTCACATTCATACCTATGGACAATTTGGAGTCTGGCATGTCTTTGGAATGTGGGAGGAAACCGGAGTACCCGGAGACCCGGGTGGAATCGAACCCTGGTCTCCTAGCTGTTTATTCATAATGTATATAAATAAACTTGCATAATATTTGTTATATGTTTTTTCATTACAAGAGGACTGTGGCTGGATGGATGTTTTATATTTTATATAACACTAGTAGGGATGTCCGATAATTATCGGTACTGATAATTACCGGCCCGATATCAGCATAAAAAAGCAATATCGGTTTATATCGGTATCAGATTTTTGAAAAGTCATATTAAAAAAAACACTGTATGCAACACATATGTGTTCATTCCACTGCAGATATGTCATGTTACACATATCGGTATCAGTATCGGCTGATATCAGTATGGGATATTGAGCGTTTGATATTATCGCTGTATCGTTTTTTTGGCAAAAAAGCCAATATCATCCCTAAAAACTAGTGTATCTGCTTTAATTCACCCATCCACTGTTTTAAGGGTTGTGTCCTTGGTGTGTGTGTGTGTGTGAGAGTGTGTGTGTGTGTGTGTGTGTGTGTGTGTGTGTGTGTGTGTGTGTGTGTGTGTGTGTGTGTGTGTGAATTCCTGTCCCCAAGCACACTGTTTACTGGCTGCTGTTGACATGACAACAGTGTTTCCGGAGTTTAAAAGTTAAAGGTCGCCTATTTTTAATGATGTTCTGACAGCAATATGCGTCCCGAGAGCCTGTTTATGATCGCCGAGCATGATAAAAATATACTTCTTAATATACTCCACTTTTGAAGCTGTGGGGGTTTTTTGTGATTTTTTCTTTATGGACATGATACCTTCTCTGACGCACTATGAGTCACATGATCATAGTGCGTACATTCCAAACTTCACAGTGGACAGCTTTGTTATTATAAAGGAAAAAGCAGGCTTCGCTACACAGCTTAAATCCTATAAATGTAGTTATATTCTTGTGTTAAACCATGCCAAAATTTCAGATAACGAGTTTTTGCGTATTTGGACGTGAGCACTGAAAGATGTTTGGGATGCTGACAGGCTGTGCGTCCACGCGGCGCCCTCACATCCGGCTTCTGACAAAGTGTGCCCGACAATGAGTGCTCCTCCTCAGGCAGGTGAGGTTGGAGTCAGCGCCACACTGAGCTCCACCGCACCAGAGTTCATACACGGTAAGATAGGGGCCTCCAGCCAGTAGATCCTAAAACCTTTTCAATTATCTTTTCATATTTATTCCAAATTCTTACACTCACGATATTAAAAAGTAGGGTTACTTCGTAGTTAGGAAGCACTTTGGCCGTGTGACCAATCACAGTGGAGTGGGTGTGCCCGGAGGCGGGCCGTGGGTGGAATACATTAAAAGACCTACACACAATAACATTTGAGATCTTCCAGAATCTGCACCTATTCCAGTCGTATTTCCTTGGATTCTTGCTCATCAGCATGGAATCTACTGACACACAAAACGCCGTGTTCCCAGGAAGACTTTCATTCATTTTTTACCGCAAATGAACTCAAATGAAGGGTTGTGTCCTTGGTGTCTACTGTATACGACACACGCTAACACGCTAACCACTCGACCCCCAGGTAGACTTACTGTACCAATTCAACTGCCGATACACTAGGCTTATTTTTTTAAAGTGGAAGTTTTACTTTTCAGTCGTGTCCAATAGTGGTAAAAAGTACGCATAAATTTAGCAATGAAGTCTTCCCACTCACGTTCAGAGTCCTCGCCCTTGAAGTAACCTATGACCCGAATGTCCTCCTCCATCCTGTCGAAGGCCCTCAACTCCAGAGCGTTGTCAATCACCTCCACTGGCTCTTCCAATAACTGGACACATGGGTATTTGGTATTTGGTATTTAGTATTTAGTATTTAGGGTGTCATTTTTTGGGTTCCATTAACAAAAAGTGTCTTTTACTCTGGAGTGTGTCTACTCACGTCCAACAAGAACTCCACCAGGGTGTTTGCAGAGAGCCAGCCATCAAACTCGATCACCCGATCAGCCTTGAAAACGTACACACTGCCTTCCTCCTCCAGGCCTGACACGGGAGCGGACGACACAGCATTGCATCACCTGGACTCCGTAAGCGTTCTTCTTACGATGTTCGATGCTGGAAGGCTTCACTCACCTAGTTTCTTTGCCACCTTTGCGTCCTTGTGGGAGTCCACCATTCCAAAGCCGATGTCTTTCTCCTCCATGACCTGAGCTACAAGCTGCAGGGGAAGAAAAAAAACAGAGACCAAAAATGGTGCATCCGATTCATCGCAAAATTGAGTGCACCTCTTTTGGAGGATTTCAGGGAGGCACTTAGTGGACGAGATGGAAGAAAAGATAGGTGGAAAAGGATTTTGGAAGAAATAAATCCCAAATGTACTACCCTGGAGGACACGGAGACACAGTTACATAATTACTCAGCCTTGTTCTAAAATTACTACAGTAGTCCAGCAGTTGTTGTAACAGAAATGGTCGTACTCTGTGACAAGGTGCTGTATATTTATATCATAATAGTGTTATAAATAGGGCTACAGTACAGTCCAAGGGCCACATACTCAAAATAAAAGGATGCAAGGCCCACTTTGATATTCATCTTCGTGATGGAGGTGAAAAAGCCTCTCAGTATGAACTTGGATTTGTGTCTTTTTTTCGTTTTGACGCCACAGCATAACTGATTTTTATACTTTTTATATTCCTGATGCCCTTTCTGATGAATATCGATGATGCTTACTAGTGGGGATTCGAACTTGAGGCGTCCGCTCCAAAGTCCAGAACGCAAACAAATAATCTTTGGAAAATTTCCTCTCATAATATGAGGTCTTTATTCTCATAATATGTTGACTTTTTTCCCATTTTAGTATAATTTTTTTCTCCAGTTTGTTTCACATAACATTGATTTTGTTTTAAATATTTTAACCCATTTCTGCTAAAATAATTATAAATTTCTCTCATAATATTATGAGTTTATTCTCATAAAATTGTGACCTTATTAATATTTCTATATTTTTATATTTCTTAATATTTTGGCTTTATTATTGTAAAAATGCAGCATTTTTCTTTTCCATTTCTGTTTTTTTTCCAACTATTTCAACTTTCTTCTTGTAAATGTTCTTCTCGTAATTATGACTTTATTCCCATAATATTTTTACTTTATTGTCAGAACTTTTTTTAAATATTGCACTTAATTTGTGTGGAAGGGGGTTGTTATTAATATTACAACTTTTATAAACTACTTCTTTTAATATTTCAACATCATGCCACCAAATTGAAGTGTTTTATTTTTCTTCTTAATATTGTTATTCTTGTAAAATTATGACTTTCTCTCATTAGATTAAAACTTTTTTGTTATTATTTTGACTTTGTTCTTGTACAGTTAGAGCTATTTTTTCCTACACCAATACCCTACACATATAGCTAATTATTGGCCTACAAGGTAAGCGTATATTCTTTCCAGTGGAACAAAATGCAGCTAAAAGGTGGATATTAATCATACTGCATGGTTTAATGACATTTTGGAGCAAAGTTGTGTAGTGAAATATCAGGAGTGCACTGGTATTAGAGGTCAGCACTGTACTGTATGTAACCTGAGATGGATTGGCCACATTGTTTCCTACAGTGTGGGATTCCAAAACACATTTGTAACATATATCCCGCGTGGTTAACGACTTTGAATAGAAAAGAAGATCATGCATTGTCACGGATTAAATTAGCATTAAAAATATAAACGAATTTAGCTGAGAAGGCATCCAAAGTGCGAGTGCAAAGTGTTAAACATTTAAATGTATTTACCTGAAAATTGAAAAAGTGAAAAAATATATATTATGTTGTGATTAGGTGTAAAGCATGACATCTAGCGGCCAGGTTGGGCATTGCATTAAAAAACTGACGTCCCCTCCTCAATGTGGTTTTCAGGTGTTTTTTTATTTTTAGACAATTAGGTGTCTTGAACATCCACCATAGCAAAGAACACCGGTTCTGTACCTCTGCAGACATCAAGAAACCTACTGGTTGGCTTTACAAATTAAAGAGGAAATGCTTTTATTAATAATAGTGAGGAACACCGTGACCTTGGGGAGTTGTTTAAATGGCTCCTTAATGTTGAAAGGCCCCCATTGTCGGTTACCCCCCCCCCCCCCCCCCCCCCCCAACGAGGCTGATCCTCCCACCAGGATCTCAACGTTCCCGTCACACTTCCTACCTCCAGAACCAACTCGGTCATCTGGTGTTGTTTTTGTTGCTCCTTGTTGTCGGCCACGGGCTCGTGGTAGAACAGGCAGAGCATGCCGTACTGCTTCAAGGCTTTTTTGTAGTTCTTGTCGTTGATGTCGAGGACGCGGTCTTTCCCGTCATACTGTGGGAACTCCAAGCCCTTCTCGGCCTGGGCTTGGGGTACGAGGCTGAGGCACGGGAGCAGGAACAGCCACAGGGAGAACATGGTGCTTGGCTACGAGCTACAAGCCCCCAACGTCCACAAGAGAAGTTTGGATTCACGGTGCGTGGACGCAAAGGTCACACAGGCCCCGGGAAAGGTTAGAGTGGAAATCCGTCACAATTGTAGCGACAAAGTCCTGTCAGTGGTGGCAATCATGCATCCCGAGTTGTCTCCAGAAGTATGACTTTTCCGTGCATCCTTTTTTTGTGTACCCCCGCTGTCTCTGCTCCTTCACGCCTCACCAGAGGAGAAAGAGGCTTTGAGTGCGGGGAGGAAACCATACATAGCAGCGCTCCACCTCCAGCCGTACATGCAGGCCAGGCCCATTTTTAGGAGAGCAGTTGTTTGAGGGCTAAAAATAAACCTCCAAGTGAGAAAGTGAGGTGGTGACTTACGGCGCTGGATCAACCGTGATGTCGGGGTTGAGGTTTAGGGGGGTTCGGTTATTCTGGGGAGGACCAAAAACAACGTGGATGTGTGATTTAGCGCTTTGAGAAGATAACCAAAGAGTATTTTAGGTGGCAACAGGTGCGTGCAAAGCATAACTTGGACAATGGATGTGATGCCTCGCATTAGGAAGATGGGAAGGGGAGAGGAACAGCTCATTATCCAAAATATACCAACATCATTGTCCTATAACAATACAAGCAAGGATGAAGAGTCTTGAACCAGTCATGATGTGCTATATATATCACTATATTGACACGCTCTATGGTACCCATTATGGCATTGGATGCTCATATCACCCAGTACTTTGGTACGTGACAAAAAATTAAAAAATTAAACATTTAAAATAAAAAATATATAAATTTTAACAAATTTTAACAATTAAAAAATTTTAAAAATACAAAAAAAAATTATTCAATATATGCTATATATATCACTATATTGACACTTACTATGGTACCCATTATGTCATTGGATGCTCATATCACCTCCTACTTCGGTATGTGACAAAAAATAAAAAAAAATAAACATTTAAAATTTTTTAAAAATTAAATTTTAACAATTAAAAAAATTGTAAAAATACAAACAATTTTTTTTATTAAATATATGCTATATATATATATATATCACTATATTGACAGTTACTATGGTACCCATTATGTCATTGGATGCTCATATCACCTCCTACTTCGGTATGTGACAAAAAATGTAAAAAAAATAAACATTTACATTTTTTTTAAATTAAATTTTAACAATTAAAAAAAAATTAAAAATACAAACAAATTTTTTTTATTAAATATATGCTATATATATATATCACTATGTTGACAGTTACTGTGGTACCCATTATGTCATTGGATGCTCATATCACCTCATATTTCGGTATGTGACAAAAAAATCTAAAAATTAAACATTTACATTTTTAAAAATTTTTAATTTTAACAAATTTTAACAATAGAAAAATTTTAAAAATTAAAAAATATATATATATTTTTATTAAATATATGCTATATATATCACTATATTGACAGTTACTATGGTACCCATTATGTCATTACATGGTCATATCACATCCTACTTCGGTATGTGACAAAAAATTTAAAAAGCAATGTAAATTTAAAATAAAATTTAAACAAACTTAGTAAATTATATTAGGAAAGCAGGAAGTGAACAAATGTCCCACGTTCATGACCACGTTCATGAAGAGAACGCTTCTTAGCTTTAGCCATCAGGAAGGCATGTCCGTGTCAATGCCTGACAGAAAATGAACATTTTGAGCAGATTTTGCCTATTTTAGCCTGCGGTCGTACCAGGTCTGTATTCCTCGATGACCAAGTCAGTGGGCTGATCTAAAGCCAAAAGAGCTTTTCACTTATGAAGGACCGAAGTGAAGGCAGCACAAACAAGCAGCAAGTGCAGGCCTGAAGGATTAATAAAGTACTGTATTGCTATTATTAGGAAGGACAATATGTATTTACAGCACAGCCATGCAACCATAATGGAAACCACCAGACCCTAATTGAAGATGATTTATTGGCCTTTTTTCCACTTAGTGGAAACAGAGCTCACTAATAATATCAACTGGTTCTGTTTCAGTCCTCTGTGAAAGTCACAAGAGGACAAGAAGAAGAAACTCATCAAGTTGGGACACTCGCTGGCCACAACATTAGGGACACCTGCACACTCTAATACATTCATTCATTCATTTTCTAGAAAATGAATGAATGAACAAATGTGCACTTCACACTTTATTTCTTCCTGCTGATTAGTTGATGCACTTGTCCTTCTAAAATGTGCCGATAGGGGGCGAACAAGACAAGGGAATGTTGGTGTTTTACCACCATGCCTCATGCAGTTAGTCAAGTCAAAGATGTAAATACATGACCTCACACTGTGGCGTGGGTTTCACTAACAAGGTTTTCGTGTGTGCTCATGCAAGGTGAGCTTTCGGTGTCAGTCCCCCCCCGCCCCCCTGCCCCAATCCCCCTGGAGTCATCTCTGGACGTGTGTTGGCCTGCTCAAGGACACTTCAGCATCTTTCCTGCTGTGTTTATGTTGCAGCTATGCTGTAGGAGCTTCTTCGGTATGTTTGGCTATGCAATGCAATGTGGGGGGGGGGGGGGGGGGGGCGTGGGGGCGTGGGGGGGCATGGCGATGTGTTGACTTAGTGAAAGAGGAGAAAATGGAATAATACGAACAACACAAAGCAACACATACACACAGTAAAGTAAACCTGAAGTGAAAATGGAAAATTCCACATCTTAAAAAGGAGTGGTGGCCGGCTGACCAAACCAGGAGGGAGAAAAAAAAAGGGGGGGGGCAATAAAAACACAGCACTTGCAATTGAAACTAACTTGGCAAACGGCATTGTTGTTGCGGTGCGAAACAAATATGGCTGGATGCTTTGGTGCCAACTAATCACGACTTTTCAACACAAATCAACGTGAACCCTTTGGGGTCTTAGATCCTATCTATTTTTAACCTCAGGAATTTTGTTGTTGGCTAACACTGACAAAACCACGTTACAAAACAGTGACACCAGGGGACCTCTTTGGAATATTTGGAATTATTCTACAAAACACACGACAGCTTTTCACTTCTATGGTATGAATGTGAGTGTGAATGGTTGTTTGTCTATATGTGCCGTGCCTGGGATAGGCTCCAGCATTCCAGTGACCTTAGTGAGGATAAGCGGAATAGAAAATGATGGATGTACTTAATGTCTAAAGCAGTGATTCCCAAAGTGTGGGCTGTGGCCCCCTGGTGGGCTGTGGTGGTACTGCAGGTGGGCAATGAGAGGTCATTCATTCATTCATTTTCTACCGCTTATCCTACCGCTTATTCTACCGAGAGGCGGGGTACACCCTGGGGCACATATAGACAAACAACCATTCACACTCACATTCATACCTATGGACAATTTGGAGTGGCTAATTAACCTAGCATGTTTTTGGAATGTGGGAGGAAACCGGAGTACCCGGAGAAAACCCACGCATGCACGGGGAGAACATGCAAACTCCACACAGAGATGGCAGAGGGTGGAATTGAACCCTGGTCTCCTAGCTGTGAGGTCTGCGCGCTAACCACTCGACCGCCGTGCCGCCCCAGCTTGATTCAAATATTTAAAAATATTTATTGCCTAATTTAAAACATATATTTATGGGCCTAAGTAATAACAGGTCCCAAGTAATAAAAAGGTCCCTTTTACGAGTCTGCTTTAGGGTTAGAGTTCTCAGCGTTGCCAGATAATAACCATATTTGTACAATCATTTCATTCAATATAAGATCAATGAATCCAAAAATCCCACAATTTAGGATCATTTGACCCCTTCAGCGGCTATCGGGAAACGGCAAACCTCCTCAGCTGGCGAGAGACGAGGGAAACAGACACACATCACATTATCACTATATTGAGGCCTGGCAAAATTAGCCACTTCATTTTTATTTCTTGTATGATTTGATTTATTCACTAATTATTATTGTCCCAGGCAACATTCCCACAAGAACGAGAAATCACGTCGTCACGTTGCTCTGTATTAAATATAAGACTCAAATGATAGTTGTCCCTAATGCAGAGTCAGCACAAGTGTGGCTGGACACACACAAACGCACACAAACAGACACACACAAACACGCTCACAAGTTCAGCTCAACAAACCGGGGGCGCTTTGTGACATAACAAGCAGGTTGAGGAAGACAACAACACAATCCTCAAGGCGAAGCTGACATTTGCAAAAGAGCAGACGATGTCATCAAGCCGCGCCTGGGCTGGTGTGTCTTACATAAACGCTAGCGTGCAGACTGACATTCGTGTGTGTACATAAAGGCTTTTCAGTTCATTATTCTGGCGGGAAAAGATCATCTACATGACAGAAGCATGCTCCTGTTTTTTAAGAACCTCCGCTAGTCAAAGATCCTCCTTTGGGATGTATTTGGAGCGAGTGTACTTGATGATATAATAAATGATACAATAACCATATTGTCCACCTGCTTATTTGTGACGAGTAGGAATGCAATGGTGGGAACCATGAATGGAGTCATCCATGACTTACTTCACCTTAGGGGGTGGGAGAATTCCCTTGTACTTTTCCACACATGCTCCCACGACCAGGCTCCCCTTCCTTCCCTGCGGTGGCGGTCAACCGTTATCTTTCACATCTGCAATACAGATTGGGTTTTTAAAAATTACATTCAACGTTTGGCAAAATTGCAGAAGATGAAAATGCACCAATATGTGCCCATAAAGTCATATTATTTACATAATGCCCAAATCAACGTTTAATGTATGCTAATCAAGATAAATGTGTGCCAACATGCTAAATAAAGTCTCTTATCTGTTATCTCAGCATATGTCGTACACCTCATAAAGTCTTTACCAATATTTTTGTTATTATAAACTCATTGTGGAACATCTGGGACTGATTTATCATCTGTAGTAAGCTAACTGGTATGCTAAGCTAATCATTAGGCGTAAACATTCAGGAATAATCTGATTGTTCCGACACCAAAATAACAAAATGATATGTACATTGAATAATTTATGGACTATTTATTCATAAAGTAATAAAAGATGTGTGTATTTTTCACACTCATTTTCAGTTTATCATATGCTAATTATGGTAAATGTCCATCATAGCTTGAAGGCTAATCAACTTCACTAAGCTAATTTCAAGAGTCGGGAACAAACATTGTGGGATAATCTGACACAAAAATGACAAAATTATGTATACACAGTGAATTGTGTAATGTTTTTGTGTATATTTCTGTAAATTTTATATGTGGCATGCTTCTTTCCCCTTCATCTTATGCTAATTTTGAGCTAAATGTGTGTCCTAGCCTGCAGGCTAATCAACTTCACTTACTCTTTTACCTTTGTACATAACCGGTACCTTTCAACCAAGTTTTTCGCATTTTTCAGCCCTTGTGCATACTGTATGCATGGTAAACATTTAGGACTGATGTTTGTGGATTTTATCATCTGTAATTACCACAATAGAATATTCTAAGAGTATTGATAGGTCAGAAAAGTGGAAGTAATAATAATAATAATACATTTTATTTGTATAGCGCTTTTCAAAATACTCAAAGACACTTTACAGAAAAATAGAGTTGAATAAAAACAAGTAAACAGAGTAAAAGATACGTTAAAATACAACATTCATTCGTTTATACACAGTTAAAACATGAGTAAAAGCGGGGCAGGGTAGCATCATAGGTCCCCTTGATATTAAATGACATGTACTGAAGATGCCTTACTTCTCCTTTGTAGGACTTAACAATATTTAGCAAATTGCAATGTATGTGGAGCATAACATCATCACTTGCATAGCAATACCGCCATATTGTATACCAATATCAGGCAATAATTGGCCAATATTATCAGACAGCCACAGTAAAGTTTGTATCTTTTTTGCATATTTCAGTCACCTTCCTCTTCCAAAGTCACGGAACGCCGTGGAAAACTAAATAAGAGCCATAGCTTGAGGGCTCACCAAAATGTCACACTGTTGCATTTTGATTTTATCAACTGCAGCACATAACTCGCCGTGCAAATAGCTAACACTCGGTATGAATCTGATTGCAAGATAATGGTCCAAACAGGGAGACATAAACAGATCTGCTTTTTGTAAACCGAGGCGTCACGTGTTTAGTTTTCCGTTCACCTTCACCTTCCTTGTGCAAGTAGCCGCAGTTCATAGTCTCTTGTTGTAAAGCCACCTGTGATAAGGTGTGTTTTTCTCTGCTTGCATTATGACTAACAGGACTGTTGATAAGATGTCATGTTTTAGCATGCTAAATGTAGGCTACCATGTCAGCAAAACGCTTGATCAGGCTAAAGGCTACTTAAACCTGCCTCAAATAATGAAAGGAAGCGCCATTGATTCTCATGCACCGCAATGCGCCTGCCCTTGAGATTGTGTTTCCTGCTTTTATTATGCTAGAAAATGTTTCCTTATTCCATCGAGGGGCTATTAAAATGATTTAGTGCTGCAGCCCCCGGAATGCTGCCGTACTTTGTTAAGAAGTGCGTTTAGGGAATCTCGTCGCGACCACTCCTATGTAAGGTGTGTTGAGGAATTTTCAACTTCCTGTAATTTAAGTGGAAGAACCGTGTATAGGTGCTTCCTTTTAACCGCTACAAATTGAAAATTTAACAAATAGTTCATAATTAATGAATTAGTGCACTCCGTCCTACTAGTAGGCTTGTGGAGTATTGGAAACAATTTGTCAGATTGTCATGTATGGATAACCATATGGCAAGACAACTGCATATTAGTCACTGTGGTACATAGAAATATACCATGGAAAGAATTTTTGAATGTTCTTGTATGGGATGACTCTAAACGTACCTTAAAGCAATTGAAAACCTTTTGAAGGCAAAGAAATTGAATATTATTCAATGGCATGAGCGTAAAAGTACCATGAAAGCAACTGGAATGAGCCGAAACACACCCTGAAAGCAATTCAAGACCTTTGAATTGCAAATAAAGGCAAAAGATTTGAATAATCTCCAACAGAATGTGTAAAAAAATACCATGAAATGTACTTAAGACCTTTTGAAGTCAAAGTCATTGGATAATCATCAATTAAATGGGCCTAAACATACCGTGGAAGCAATACTTCAATACTTGCTGAAGGTAAACAGATGGAATATTTTTCAATGGAATGAGTCTAAACATAACATGAAAGCAACTCATTACGTTTTCAAGGTCAAATAAATGAAATAGTCTTCTAGTCCTGAAATCCTGAAAGCAAGACTTTTTTGAAGGCAAACAAATTGAATCTCATTCATCAACAGAATGAACCTGAATAGAACATAAAAGCAACTCAGGATGTTTGGAAGGCAAATAAATGGAATATTCAACAACCAACTGAAGCCCTGCGATCCCTAAATGCAACAATCTTGCATGATATAATATTGCAATTTTTATGTTTTATTTTCTTTCAATTATAAATCATGTCTTGGATTTTGCCTTAAAAAAACATATCCACCCATCCTTTTTCTGTGCCGCTTATCCTTATTTCCAAATACAGCTCATTAGTTGTTCCACATTAGTTAGAACCTTGTTGTAAATGGAAATTAATAAAATAAGAATTAAATATTGGTAACATCACAGTATATATTCAAATATAATTGAACAGACTGAAGTATTACTGTTAAAATATTAATATTAAAACACAATTTTGGGTTAGCACCAGTGGTTAGCACGCAGACCTCACAGCTAAGAGACCCATGTTCAATTCCACCCTCGGCCATCTCTGTGTGGAGTTTGTAAAAGTTTTTTTTTCTTGATTCTTGTAAAATTTTATGAATATCAAAAACAGCTCTCGGTTAAAATCAATCAAAATGGAGCACAAATATCTTGTAAAAGTTTGATATTGGCTCTCGTTCATTTGTGCATATTTACCTTTTTTTTAGTGCAACTTCAACTAGAATTTATTTCATATTCTATGCAATACTCATTAATAGTAATGGTAATGGTTTCATTTCATTTGAACATGCATCAGATTCCAATTGAGTGCATCCCATAATCAGTTCCCAGTTCCACATGTCCAAAAGGAGTAGGAAGAAGCAAAGCTTATTAAATCCTACCCCTCCATCTGGTACTTTTACAATCACTAACTCTTACATTTGTTCACTTCCTGCTTTCCTAATATAGTTTAAGGTTTGCCCCACTATTTGAGGTGTCTGTTTAAATACAAAGCGATTGAGCCACGCTACCTTCGTGGTTGACTGGTAGAACGCCATCGACATAATGGGCACCCCTGGCTTACACCCAACTGTTGAACTGAACAAATTTAAACTGGTCCCGTGATATAAAGAATTGATGAATCATGGTTTTGAGGTCCTCAAAAACAGCAGAACGCTCTTGCCAGGAAGAGGATCTCTGACTAGAATTTTTGCAGGGATTATTTTTAAATAGCAGCAAATCTTTGACTGGAATGAGTCCCCCCCCCCCAGAATGATTGAATTGAATACACAAATAAGGGGTCATACTGTCAACAATAGCTATTGTCGTGCTTGAAAGAAAATGTCAAATGTTTGTATTCCCACTGCTCTTTTAAAACTTCCACTTTCATTTTGAAATGCCGTTTCTTTGAATTCCCTTTGTCAGACATCGCACCACATCCACTTAACCTCCACCCTCGCTCTCCCTCGCTCCGGCTCTCAAGAGGAAACCCATGATATTGTCCTTCTGGAAAAGTACTGGCATCCAGGCCAAGCTTTGTTCATTGTCTCTATTGGATGCCGCAAAAAAACAGCCTTCAGGAACGAATGCAGCAAAGCGCCTTCACGGTCTTGTCAAGGAGATATTATTATCATTATTATCATTATTATCATTGGACTCCAAATGGAAGCAACACAAATAAAACCAAAACGGACATTTTTGGAGATGGTTATCGAATGACAAAGTCAACTTGTTTCCTCGCCTGGAGGTCCACTGAGTAGGACGGAGGCGCCGCTTCCTCGGCCTTACTAATGGAATGTCTCCAGTTGTGTACTGTAGATGGATGCTTAAGATTGTGTTGCTTGTTTTGGGGTGAAAGGCTGCCGTTTTATTGACTGGAATGGTAGAATGCATCCATAGGTGATGCTTTCCAGGGTCAAGGAGGTTCAAGTTTGGGTACCCATTTATAAATCACTGGTATTTTGGATCAGCAATTTCACTTAAATATTAATCTGGGTAAAACTGTTCATTTTGTTAATACTTGGGTTGTTTATACTGTCTATTTTTCTATATTGTGTATTTTGTACTGCTTAACTGATTCTGTACTCTTGCTGCTGTGCAATACAAATTTCCCCACTGAGGGACGAATAAAGGCATATCTTATCTTATCTAAATAATAATAATAATAATACATTTTATTTGTATAGCGCTTTTCAGAGTACTCAAAGACACTTTACAGTAGAGAAAAAAAAATAAAAATAGAGTAAAAGATGCATTAAAATACAATATCCATACATTCATTCAGAGCTAAAAACAAGGCTAAAAATATAGCTACTATTAATACTAATACTAATTATTGGAACCTGCATACACAAGCGAAGCCAATCCTGAGAAAGGGTATTGCAAGTTGCATCTTCTCTGAAGAGCAGCAACATGGTCGCCTCCAACATGAGCAAAGATTGTTCAACATCATGGTGTAGGGGAAGTATACCAAAATCTAGCTCAGAGATTTCTGAGGAACATAGCGAGGAAATGGAAGACCACAGGCACAGTTCTAGTGAAGGCCTGGAGAAGTCCTATGAACTTCATATCGCTTCTCATCTATCACCGTGTTTGTCTGCGATATGATATACTTAACTGAAATGGCCGATCCCAACAACCAGTCGTTTATAAAGGATCATCTTGAAAATGATCAGGGGTGCCCAAACTTTTTCATACCACTGCAATTGAATGAGACGTGGTTTCAAACCATTGTTGAGACTGTGCTACACAGCTGATTTTACAAGAATTTTACAGGCAGTGAACTCATCGTTTGTGCAGGTGTACCTCATGTTGATGGGCTCATGTGTCAAAACAACACGGGGGCCAGACTGGATACTTCCTCACAGCAAATGAGGAAGTTTGGAGGAAAAACATGAATTCATCAGCATGTGCTGCTTATTTGACTTAGACCTGTCAGGAAAAAGAAGGGGGCGGGGGGGAGAAAAAACAGTACTCCTGACTCAGCATGTGCTACAACGGGTTAGCGTGTTGCTATGAGATGTCACGGGATGCTGGTGCTATGAGTCACGGTCTAAATGGGAATAACGGTCATGCTTCTTTTCTAAATGCCACTTTCTGATTAAAAAGATATCAAAAGTGGAAAATAAAAACATGGATGGAGAGCAGAGGAAAATAAGTATTTAAGATATTTTATTTGAAGTGGCCAATTACCCTAGCATGTTTTTGGAATGTGGGAGGAAACCGGAGTACCTGGAGTAAACCACAAAAAGCACGGGGAGAACATGCAAACTCCACACAGAGATGGTCGAGGGTGGGATTGAACTCGGGTCTCCTAGCTAACCACTCGTGCAGAAACAAATAGTATTCCATGTACTTCAGAAATGGAGGAAACCTTGGATAACAATGGCTATGGAGGTTATGGAGCTCCATGCAAGATTTCATCTCATGAGGTAAGGATGACTGGAGGATGAGAAAGGCAGAGAATTACATAACTGGGAAATGATATCAAGGGGCGTGGGACCAATATCGCCAAGAAAAACAATGCTAACACGCTTCACTGTGATGGATTGCCTTCGCAAAGTCCCCCTGCTCAAGACCACACGTGTACAGGCCAACAACCTAAATGGTTGGGAGAATATGATGTGGTCACAGGTATGGAAATGCAACACTGTATTGTACTGCATTACACTTTAGCTTCAAAATACCGGAGGTATTTTCCATGACGCCCATTGTTAGCTAGCTCATATAAACTCATTTTCTCGTGCAAAAATGCACAGAAAAAAATATGTGTTCATTTTTCACGTACAGATTGTGAATTATGGGCGAAAGTACTACTCCTGTAAATGTGTCCCCGCGCACAAAGTGACGTTGAGGTTTCAGAGCTACAGCTTTGCGTGGGTCAAAACCGCAAAAGTAGCCTGTGTTTTTATGATAAAGATTAGCTCGTTCAAAGCTGCAATAAAAGCCTGTTCTTTTGGCAATCAGGTCTGGTGCTTGTGTGTCTCACCAAACATTACACATTAACATGACTGACACCTCAGTGACACGTGCATATAAGAATACCTTATATTAATATTTTAGCCTGTTACACGTTCTTATGCATGAAACTTACATAACATTCATTTAATCTGCATATTTTTGTATTAATAATATGCCATAAAACAGCCACAAAACAGCATGATTTATTTTGTATATTTTTGAAAAACCATGATAAGTAACAACAGTAACATTTAAACATAGGAAGTGAAGTGAACATGTGACTTTGTTAAGCGTGTGGTTTATTAGAAACTAATACAACCATGTCCGTAATGTAAATCCTGTACTACACACGTCGGTCACTAAAGCCCTGAATGTGACTTGGGGGTGGGGGATTTGGGCGAAGGGGGCTAGACGAAAGAGGGCTTGAAATCAGCCAATCCTCTTCTGCCTGTGAGCAGATTAATAAAACCTCTCCAGGCCTTATTACATAACAGAAACCGTTAAAAAAAATAAATAAATATGTCCAGACGTCAGACACGGCAACAAAGTGAAACATCAGCCTGGAGTGAAAACAGCCAGAGTCCACTTTTCATCTGGCTTGAATTTAGAAGTAATTCAGGGATGTCATCAAACAGACGCTCGGGCTTCTCATGACTTGGCGCTGGACGCAAGACCGCATGATCCATAAAGATTGCACCCAGTACGACACGCCCCTGCACACTTCAAGGAATTAAAAGCAGGCTTGAATGTCAGTAAAAACGTTGCGGTTCGCTTGGCAGAGGGAGTGCCGACTTCTGTGCAACTGCCTGTATCGATGCGCAAAAAATGGGGCAAACTATCTGAATGTTCTGAACTATGCACCACAATGGAGGTCCGCGTGGATGCCATCTAGGGATGGCCGATATTAGCTTTATTGCCGAAAACAGATATCCCCAAACTCTTGATATCCCATCAATATATCAGTTTTCATGATTGTGAAAAAATCTGACACCGATATCGCATTTTTATGCTGATATCAGGTCGATAATAATCAGTATTGGTAATTATCAAACATCCCTAATGTAACATCCCCCGCAACGTAGAAAATGAATGAATGAATAACATTATGTCTACAATTTTGTTTTTATCATTAACCCTTTTTCTTTATAATCATACAAATAAACTTGCCACATTACATACATTTCCCTCAACAACACACTCATGATTAACATTAGCTAGTACAGCATGTCAACTAAGACACTAATAGACTGAAACGAAAATAATACAAAACACATATACTGTACCTTAATGGCTGCACACATGCCTTAGGAGGGAATTATAGACATGATTTTGAACCTTTAGCAACTATTAGCCTTTGAGCTCTAAATAGTGTGGCAACAACGGAGCTTATTTTCTATTAGTGTAACGACTAAACGTGCACGTGTGGAAACGACGATTTTACGGAAAATTAGTTCCGCCTCATTAACTTACGTATATATGCACCTCGGTAGGAACAAAAAAAACGAAAATAGGGAGGAACTTCAAACTGACAACATACACTGACAGTAGAGGCAGTTACACCTAATGTTGTCAACTTCTCTTCTTCTGCAAACTAGCTGACACCGATTCAACAGCTCCCCTGCTGGTTGCAACTAAGTACTACACCGACTGAATTCTTAAGGGTGCCATATAATGTAAAGCCAAAGTAGTTTAAGCCTCTCATCCACATGGAGGTGGCCTAAACCGGTATTTAAAAAAATAGTTTCCATTGTAGGAAAACCTGAAATGATTGCCATTGTAGAGTGCTGACGTCATTGAAACACCGCCGGCTCGTCGCCGTCACGTGACCAGAAGTGCCTTTTGAAAACAAGCCAACATAACATCCGAGTATTTCGACTGACATGACTCACCTCAGTTGACATTCTCCTCATATTTTGTTGTCTTACACTTCATAATGGCTCACAAAAGTAATTCAACTTCTAGGAAGCCCTGATGTGCCTCCATAATGGACTTATGCACGTGCGTTCCTCTTCCTGCTCTATGGGTTGGAATGTCACGTGGTTCCGCCCATCGCGGAATTATTATACAGTATTGTGGGACCTCGTAAAGTTCATTAAAATTGATGAAAAATACCATACTTTGGGACCTAAATATGCCATGTCTATTCCTGAATCAATGAAGCACATCTTTTGTTTCCACAATTCTTTATTTCAAATCTCGTCAAATAAAATCCATAAAAATAACAATGTTTCCGCTCAAAAAATAATGAAAAATTTTAAAGCTCTTTCCCATAACATCGTAACTCTTAACAATCGATCCTCCAGTCATTCAACCATATGGACTGATGGAAAAAAAAAACAATTGAACACTGTCACAAAATACAATAATAACGACAATGATTCTTTGTTACTCGTTTTTTTTGTCTCGCATGGAAACAATGAACTGGTTCCATTCAAATAACTGGTGCTTTTATTATTAATAGGCAGCTAAATGGAAATCTACAACACGGCAATTCTAGATTTAATCAGATGGCTTAAACAAAATGTCACTGCACACATGTCTCTAATATATATATATATATATATATATATATAAGCTTATTTTTCAGTCTAGCAAGTCACACTAAGACACATTTGGTAAAAGGTGGTATGCACTTGAACTGATAATGGAGCACCGCAGTGCATTGAACGTACATCCGGACACAGTAGATACACTCGGTATATGATAGGAGTCAGGAATTATGTAGCAGACATAATAACTCATCTAAACGCACCACTCGTGATATGCAGAAAATATAGATGGGTACACAATCATGAGTATTGTTTTGTTTTTTTTTGTTATGATGCTATAGCAGTGCATAAGAAAAAGCTTTTTGTTGGTTTTCAAATGTAACACATAACAATGGAAAATAATAATACAGACCATTAACAACACAAACAGACAAAGAAGTACCACATGATGTATAAACTCAAAATCTCAAATTCTAGTTTTGTGCTTCTTTCCATTTTAAGAAGGGAAAAATGTCCACAAGATGACATCCAAACTGAATAGTAATTGCACTAAGGGGTGATTGAAACGTCATGATGGTCCCTTAAACAGAAGAGATGGTTGGTTTGTGAAATACACCAAGTCAAACATCCAGGCTGAAGTATGAAAAAAGGGACCGCCCCTACTAATAGAAGCTCTAAGCAGCATGAGCTTGAGAACGCAACTTTGGTGGCCTTATCATTTGGGGCATAACGGGAGGCCACCACGGTACCTCGGTTCACTTTCATTTTCGGTATCGTAAGAGAGTGAAAAGCCTGCTCAGCTTTTGTGTAAACAGCTTAAATGGTAATGGTTCAGTTTATTTGTCTTGTAGCGCTCGGTCCTGATCGCTACCAAACAATACTACTTTCCTTTCATGCGCTTGTCGTTGCCCCTTGACGTATGTCCCCGGGAAGGTAAGGTGTTCCCAAACAGGAGACTTTATCACTAGCTATGACTCCTGCTAGCCTCATGTGAATGTGATCTGCGTAGAAACCCGATCATCCTCTGTACCATACCGAAAAATCTTGATGACGAATACATGTACCGTTACACCCCAACTAATCATACCACAAATGTACGGATGCTACAGCAGAACCTAAGCTTACAGTCACTGTCAAACCAGAAGGAACAAATTAATCACAGAACGTTTGTCACGACAATACAAGACCAAAAAAGAAAGAAGTGCATATGTCAAATAAGGCAAATATTCAATTGATTTCTAAAAATCCCAGTAGATGTTCAGAGTGCAGGATTAACAACAACGAGAGCTGTACAAAAAGAACAGGCAAGTGCCGAGTAAAGTCCTCCAAAAAATTGGTACGTTGTTGTTGGTGGGGAAGCTTTAATCATTCCAAAAAAAATGATTAGAATAAGCTTAGATCCCTGTTAGAGAGCTACAAAAGACAACTGTAAATATTACAGACAGAGCTTCTCAAAGCTATATAATAAATTCATCTGTTTGTAACAGGACACCTCCTGACCCCCTGCTTTCTCCTCCGCCTCCCTTCCTAAAAGCCCCCCCACCGGTTATTTGATTGGGAAGGTTGATTAAAGTGAGAAAAAGACGAACATGAAGACGCCCACGGAGCAGACCAACAGCAAGCCCAAGTTAAGCAGGAGTTTGACTCGAGGGGGCTCGTGCAGCATCTCCGCTATGACGCTCGTGTCCTCCTGGGAGAGTTTGTCCTGAGTGTTCTGCGACGGTTCCTTGTAGCCACAAAACCAGTCCAGCGCACGAATGCAGCGGCTGGTCTCGCTGCTGCCGCCGCCGTCGCCGCGTTCTTCATCCATCTCGACCTGCCCGTTGCCGAATCTGTCTGCCGGGGTGGTGGCAGGGGACGCCTCCGTGCTGGGGGTCGCTGGGTCGTGGTCTGTGGAAGGGACCAGGAGTTTGAGATCGGCTCCGTCCAGACATCGCTCCTTTTTGACATCGGCGGGTAAATCTTTGTGCAGGCTGCCATCGCCGTTGCAGCGGCTCTTCTCCGTCAGCCTGTACATCTGCTCTCGATCCTTGCTGGGCACCTTTTCTACGTGGCGCAGCCCCCACACCGTTGTGGTGCGGACCTGCTCCTCATCCGGCGGAGAAGTGAGAAGACTGACCACCACCGCCACGAGTCCCGAGATCCAGAAGAGACCCGCCGCCACATACATGTAGTGGATGTTGATGATGAACCAAGGGCGGGTGTCCGGCTGGTCACAACGAGGCTGTCGGTAGATAAAAGCCAAGATGAGTCGTACGGTCCCCAGAGTGAAGCCGGTCATGCCTCCCCAGAACGCCCCTTTCTCGTTACAGCGTTTCCAGAAGACGCCAAGAAGGAAAAGGGCAGCGATTGGCGGAGTGAGGTAGCCAGCGACCTCCTGGATGTAAAGATACGTCTGGCCGCCTTGCATCTCGATGATGACAGGAACCCAAGCGATGCTGATGACCACCATTAAGACCACGAACATGCGGCCCACCAGGAGCAGTTCACGCTGGGACGCCGTCTTCCGAGCAGTCTGGTAGATGTCCAGGGTGAAGATGGTGCTCGCGCTGTTAAAGATGGAGTCCAGATCACTCATCAGGGCAGCGATCATGACTGCCATCATCAGACCCCTGAGTCCCACGGGCATCACCGCCATGACCAGACGAGGATATGCGATGTTGGAGCAGCCCGCCTGAGAGCCGCACACGGCCATGCAGTGCTCGGGTCCGATACAAGCGATCTCGTCCGCAAACAAGATCCGGGAGATCATGCCTGGGATGACAATGACAAACATGGGAAGGATCTTGAGGAACCCTGCCATGAGTGTGGAGCACTTGGCGTGGGCAATGTTCTTTGCTGCGAGCACTCTCTGGACGATGACCTGGTCGGCACACCAGTACCAGATGGAGGCAGGGGTTTGGCCGAGAATGAACCCGGGCCAGGGAATGTCCTCATCCAAAGGGCCCCGAAGGATGCGCAGCGAGTCGGGTTTGGGGTGGATGTGGCAGGAGGGGGAGTAGGTGTAGTTCCCAGCAGCCACGATGGCAGTCACATTGGGGATGGCCTCCATGTACTTAGTTCTCACACCTTCTAGCCCGCCCACTTTGATAAGGCTGATGATGGTTAACGTCAAGGCTCCGCCGATCATCAATACCGCCTGAAGGGCGTCCGTGTACAAAACGGCCACCAGTCCGCCGGTGACGGTGAGCAGGGCGGTCATGCTGATGAGCAGGACTATGGACACGTAGAGGTTCCACCCGAGGGACTCCTGGATGAAGAGTGCGCCGGCGTACAAGTCCACAGACAACTTGGTGAAAATGTAGAGGAGCACAGACAGGAAGGCAAAGTAGACCTTGAGTCGGTTCCCGCCGTAGCGCTTGGACAGGTACTCGGGCATGGTGAAGACTCCCGAGTGGATGTACACGGGGATGAAGACCCAGCCCAGCAGCTGCAGAAGCAGGAGGGCGTTGAACTCCCACGCTCCCACGGCAAACCCGCTGGCTGCTCCAGACCCGGCCAGCCCGATGAAGTGTTCGCTGCCGATGTTACTCACAAAGAGCGACGCGCCAATCACGATCCATGTCATGGAGCGTCCGGCCAGGAAGTATCCGCTCACGGTGCTGCGGTTGGCTTTCCACATGGCGAAAAAGCCGATGACCAGCACCAGGATGAAGTACAGTGCTACGACGGCAATATCGGCCACCTCCATTCGACCCATTATTCATGAGTGGGGGAAAAAAGACTTCTTGGGTGGAACACGATAAAAATGGAGTGAAAATTCTAGAAATGCTCTGCTTTGGTTTGCTGTCTGGTTGGAAGCTGTGGTATCCGCCGCCTGGTCTAATTCACTAGCAGTGCATCACATGGGCTTATCAACCCGTACTCGGGTTGTTGTACGTTTACAGGATGTTGTGGTCTACAGTTTTTGTTCCTGCAAGACAGCAAAGGCAAAGAAAAACACCTCATTAGATATTTTGTTGGAAGAGGGAAAATGCTCACGGAAATGGTTCTTTTCTTTGGGACATGGTTAGAGGGATAGTTTGGATTTTTTGCCATGGAGTTGTATGATATTCCTATCAGCCGTGTTGTGCATCACTGGTGATTTACCCTCCACTTCATCCCATAAACAAGTTGTGATCGGATATCGATGAGGAGGAACGTAGTTCCGGTTTAGTTGGTGGGGCAAAGTAACGAGTTTGGCTTCTCCGTACAATATGCGTTCAAAAGAGTAATTAATACATTTGCAGCACAAAAAATCCAGGCCGCACAATCGCTCGCCTGTTGTATCGCTGCACGATTTTCATTTTTTCAAGGAGGCATTTTTCGAGAACACATAGTTTTGAGAAGCCAAACTCTATGTTCTTCATCACAAGAATCCGACCACAACTCAGCTTAAGAAACCACCGATGGGATATCATCCAACTTCAGGTCAAACAATACTAACTATCCCTAAAGTTACATTGGGGAACATCACACTTGGAATTAACTACACACCAGATCAAATGCTGCATTAATGTTGCACTGCATATTACGTTAATGCCACCTTAAATGTAATCAGAGACACAGTTTTAAATTGATCTGATTTTCCAGATTAATTTTTTTCTGTACACCCCGCATCAAAAAAAAAAGATGCAGCCAAGGACTCTGCACTTGAACGACTTTTATGTTGCGCTTCTTCAATTAAAACAATTAAGTGAGGCAAAGACATTTGGCAGCAAAATCAATGAAATCAAGAAATAACTCATAGCAAAACAAGAAGGTGGTGTCCGTAATGATCTCACTGCCACATCGTCTCTGACAATTTTCGACCGCTTATCCTTACGAGGGTCGCCACATATAGACAAACAACCATTAATTCCAAATTCCAAAACCAAACATTCATTGAATCCTGGTCTCCTAGCTGTGAGGTCTGCGCGCTAACCACTCGACCGCCGTGCAGCCCACAATCCCCATTCATTTAAGGTAAAAGTAACCCTCAAAAGCCATTTATCCCTTTCATTCATCATCCATATGAATTTAGAATTGTTTTATGCAACTATAATAGTAAAACTATAAAAACATGTTTTGTGTTAACATCTTTGGCTTTGTGGAACAGACTAATTGCCATTCCATTCCCTTCTGCACTTGGACTTCTTATGTTGATCACTTCACACATTGTCCAGTTGAAGGACATGTCCCGTCTTGTGAGAGAAGACAGATGAGGAGAGAAGGAGATTTTGAGAAGAGAAGGGAGAAATATGCAAATTAGGAGAACTTCGGAGGGCTTCGGTTCGCAACAGCTCATTTCGATAATTTTTTTTTTTACATTCACCACAATAGAGGATGAACTTATTTTTCCGTCTCATAGCATTATTTCAACAACTGTTAGAATGAAAGATCCTTTTTAATTGGATTAAATACAGTATAAATGTGTATATTTCAGACATACTTGCTAATAATAATAATATATATACACAAACACAGTATATATAGCGTGCTTCCTGTACCTGGCCCCACCCCCTCACACACGGAGCAGCACTCTCCCTCGGTCGCTCTGCCTCAATCAAGCCGCAGGAGAAAAAGACAACTGAAACACGGAAAGAAACTGCAGTTGTTTACACCACGGTAAGCCATTCAACTATTATATTATTATAAAGTGTTTTAAAGTGAAATAAAGATATAAGCAGATATACACAGTCCCATTTCATTTGATACTTCCATGCGGGATTTGTCATATATGTCATATATTGATTGGTTAATATCTTCATGCAAAGAATTTTTAAAATATTCCAAAGTGTCATATGCCATGTTTGGAAAGACATGGGAAAAATAAATAAATAAATAACATATAAATAACATAAAATGCCCTGTGATTGGCTGGCGACCAGTCAGTCAGTCGGGTGTACCCCGCCTCTCGTCCGAAGACAGCTGGGATAGGCTCCAGCACACCCGCGACCCTCGTGAGGATAAGCGGTAGAAAATGAATGAATGACTTACATCTTACATTATCATGTATTCACAGACGATACATTGCATACATTAAAATGTGCTTAATAAGGGTGCGAGGTGACGGAGGGTTCTGGAGTTGTCAGTCATCGAGCTAAGACGAGGGTTTAGAAGCGGAGGAGATGCGATCGCTTTGTCAAAAATAGACATATGAGCTGTTCACGGATTCACATTGCTGGTCTCAGAAAGTAACTCCCGTAAAAAGCGAGCATCGACTGGAGTTTTTTTCCACTGAACCACCGTGACGTACCTTAACGTACTGGCACTAGCACACTAGAAAAACATTTGACTCCAACTTCAGTTTGGCTGACTAATCAAATGTTATTAGTCCTATCTTACGGCTACAGGATGCACAGAGTCAGGTGTTTCCAACAACCAACTTCCTGCAGGAGTGAAAAAAAACCTGGAGCTGGGCCAGGTATTACGGGTTTTCTTCTGCTGCTGCAATAAGACACCAAACCCAGAGCGCTCTTCTATTTCTATGAACTAAGCTCCTGAGCATTAAGGTATAATGGTACAACAAAAGAAAATATATGCCCCACTTATAGCCAGCACGCTTGTATGCTCTACACCAGGGCTACTCTGCTAACTTATTCTGACTGACACGTTTTTAGAAAGCGAAACACCACACCGAGATTTCAACCTTCATTAGAGTTGGGCTTTGAACCATCAATGGGAACCGCTTATCACATTCCCATTCTCACGGAATGGTTCATTATTTTAACTTCGTCAAGAAGTGTTAATGTTCATCCATTCCACCGTGGACAGTTTGGCTGAAATTGAGCAAAAAGGAGGCTTGTGCAAAGTGGATGCACCAATCACACGATTGACGGTTTACTAGTTTATGACACGCGACACAGGACTGTTTTAGATGGGCTACATTGTCCAATCAATCGGGTGAGTAAAACAATAAATGACATCCATCTTATGCCAACATTGATGCAGCAAGCAAATTATACTTTATACGGTGAATAGGACGACCAATTCAAATATCCAGCTACCATAACATAATAATAATGCTAGCTTTAGCCAGCAAGTTGACCGGACTTAGCGTCAAGTGTTACTTCTTAAATATGTTGAAGTTAGTTTTCACATTGGAGGTTGGATATACGTCTCCGTCCTGTTAATTTCACATTGGCAGGTGGTAAACATGGCTCCCTAGCAACAGTGACACCGCTGTTGCTATGTCGTTCCCACGCACATACTCGGGACGTCAATAAATTACTATTGCACTGAAGAGAGTTTGTTTAAAAAAAAAGAAGCGATATATTCTTCCTCCACTTTGTGGGGAGGACAGACCTGTCCTATCTGGCCTACCTGCAACGCATGCCCATATAAGGAATTCCGATGACGTTCAGTGCGTTCAGACCCATCCCAAAATTCTTTCATGGCTCACTTCCAAATGTGCAAACCTCATTATCTGAAACTTTGGCATCGTTTAACACGTGAATGTAACATTCTAACAACATTTATACGTCAGAAAAGTACAATAAGCATAATAGAACAAGCACAATTTTCAATGAAATTCAAGTCGTTCAACTCCAGTGATTAACTTGAAATGGTACAAAGGTAAAAACTGAAACATATCGACCATTTTAACACTTAAAAATGTAAGTTTTCTTGCAGAGTGTTCTAAAACTTTTGACTGGTAGTGTATTTTCCCTCTTTGTTCTTGTAACTATATACACATTACCTCAAAAAGTATCTATATATTTGGATTTGAGAATCGATTTTCGAGCCTGTAAGGTATGCTAATCAAGTATCCACCCCCCACACCACGAGGCTTGTCATTCACGAGCGTACTTGGGACCGCGAGCCGCCGGTTGAACGACCCCACTCCACTTGTCTCCTCTGACAACATGGAGAAAGTGTTGCAGGTTGCAGGGCAACACCAAGGCCGTGTGGAACAATGGCTGCTTTAATTCATCGGAAGAAGTGGCCGACTGACTTAAATCGCAAAGCACGACAGCTCACCTAATTCGACGCTGAGAATGTTCTAGAGCAGTCCTCCTCAAGCATAACGTCTATATAGTCATATACATATATATTCATTTCCGCTGTATATATTCATTGGCGTTAGAGTAATATTTGACATATTTAGAGGAAAAATTAGCCTGCTTGACAGAAGAAGGAAAAAAAACACGCGACTACACTTCGACCAGGAAATGACAGCTATACGTTACACGTCAGGGCACATTATTTTTAAACACTTTTCCCCAACACAAATGCGTACAATTGTATCAAAAACGCTACACAATTTACAAGTTAGAAACCAGCACTAAAAACATTTAGTACCTTCCAAGCTAGCGTTAGCAGCCCTTGTCGGGATGCTAAAGGCGACAAGTAAACACACCCCCGGAGAGGAAGAAGGTGAAGAAGAGCGCTCCTCCGGCAGCCAGTGCACCTCTCCTTTGGAAGAAAGAAGCCGCCTCCCCGGTTTATTAAAAAAAAAAGTCAAATAAAAAGCCCGTTATGATGCTGTGCGTCTTCAGCCGGCGCTGTGGATGATGTTAGTGGCGATGCCAAAGCGCCTCTCCTCCTTATACTTTACTAGACCTTCACTACGCCACGCCCCACACGTGTGGCTCACCCGTGACGCGTTTGAGTGCACAGAAAAATATGCAATTAGAAAGTTGTGTTGTATAAACTTTGTGCACGTTCAGGTTTTTTTGGCCTTTATTTTTTTTATTTTTTTTCACAGAATAAAAACCAGACTCGCTGATCTCCGGAGACACACCCACCTTTGCTGGATGCTCGTTTCTTTTTGGAGGGGAGGCGGGGGTCGTGTATAAAGACTGAATTGTATGAAATAACACACGATGAAAAATAATACAGAACTTGTTAAAAACAATAATAATTTCCTGAAATATAATTACCTTAAGCATTGTCAAACCATTATAAAGTGAACTGTGTACTACGAGCTTCATACAGGTAAAGCGAATCATGAAAGTACCATAAAGTCATTGACTGATTAGGGAACTAATCGGATGTTTAAAATGACATGCACCATTAGAGCTTTCCAGAAATCGGAATGACACATTTTGTGTGTAATTGCAAACCAATTGTGAATTACAAAACTTCATATTAATTTATTTGTGCAAGGTAATAACACGAAAGGGATTGATTGCTTGCAATGCACCAAGATAGCACATCATGCCACTCATATTGTCCCCACACTACCCAATACCGAACCTATTGTGTCATCATCATCATTGTATGTGGTTGCAACATAACACTGCCTTTCATACTCGCTATAACGGAAAATTCCAGCATAATATTACCGCATATTACAGTGCATGACTTGAACACAAAGGTAATGTAGGACAGGCCTTATCTTCATCACATTCCCCTAATCATTAAAAAAAAGAAGAGCAAGGCAGTGGGAGATAACAAGGCTAACAGAACGGTTGACTTTCATCAAAACATCCTGCAAGGCTGACACAGCTCCGCATATTAACTGGGGGAGGGAAGCTGAGTAAATTTCCACTCACTCCCCTAGTGCGATACGTTGGAAATTTCCATTTCAGCGACTACTACATTTCCCGGCATGCCTTGCGCACTCACGTGGGGACTATGACGTATTGACGCTCGAGGGAAAACAGGAAGCGTGCATACAGCACTTCAGCACTAAAAGTGTTTAGAAAATAATATTACATTAATTTATAGTTTTGTTAATTGTATGTATTGCTTTTTAATCCGGGGATAATGTCGCTGGTGTTATAATATATTCACAAGATAAAAATATCCTGGTATTGGAAGTCCAAGGCCTGGTGTCAGTTTTACAGTCTCACTGACACTTGAATGCTGTTAAATTGATATTTGCAATCATTACCATGGAGTTGGCGTCAAGTGGTCCAAATATACAAGTCACATACAATAGTGGATTCTATGGTGGGTTAATGACATTCACAAAAATGTCCACTAAACTTTTACAGCACGTGTCAGAAACTGCACAAAACAGCTGCCTCCTTTTTTGTGGCGCTAATAAAGTTGGAACTGCATTCGCACAAAAGTGCAAACAGTTGCTCTTTGCGCATATTTTCGCCGAGGCCTGTTAAATATCTTTTGAGGTAGCAGACAAACAGTGAGACGGAAAGGAGGAAAAACAAGCCCCTTTGGCAGCGGTAACAATAAAGCCATTGTTTTCTTCCCACCCCTTCCCAGTGGTTTGACTTGGCAGATTAGAAACACCAGTGCTGTCTTCATATGTGCACATGATCACTGCTCCATTACCACATTAAAAAACACATCAGTCACAGCGGGGATGCTTTGAGGGGACCGAATCCATTCATATTGGTAAATGTGACTAATCTACAGCAAAAAGACATGCATGTTTGCAATTAATTCATTAACCCTTGACCTCAGGACAAATTTCTTGAACAGATTTATGACCAAAGTGGGATAATCATGCGCAAGTTGGGAACAGGACCGGTGCAAAAAGTCAACTCAAAAAGCAGACTTGACTTTTTAGAAAAGTTTGACTTAATCAACTTGTGAGAAATACTAAGGAATGTCCCAGATAGTTATGCACTGTACTGTTGTGGTGCCATCTATTGACTAAATATTGTACTACTTTACCAATGTAAAGAATCCACATTTCCATATTAGCTGTACAATCACTGAAGCGTAGGTCGAACTGCACCAAATGTATCGAGTCTGGCTTTGAATAACACAACTGTCAACAGCGACATAGTTTGTAATGCTATTTCCGTTGCTAATGCTAGAAAGGATTACGGCATACATTCTGTAGATTAATACAAAAGTAACAAGCTTATTGCTGCGCCATATTTAGAGCGCAGTGAGTAGGTACTTTCCGTGGGCTGTTTCACTATATTCTATTGTTAGGCATACTTTCCATTGGCAAGGGCAATATTATCTCATTGGGTCTATAAAGAGATTGCGGTCCTCTCAAACAGGGTCTTATGTTCTTTGGGGCATAGGAACCGATCCCGTGGCAAATGTAACGCATTTAAAAAGTTAATAGCCCACAACATCAATAGGTAATTATCTAATAGGTCATATAGAGTCTGGAACTGGCACACGGTCCACATATTGAAGACCAAAAGTGTCTATTTGAAACAAAGCAAAAAGACAAAACATACCAACATAACAGCAACCATTTTCATAATTGTCTATCTCCTCAAGGGGCAATACTGTAGAAATAAAACTTAAAGCTATACTTTAGAGTAGTCAGTGTACAGCTTGTATAGTGGTATTGATTTACTATCCACTGACAATAAGCTAAAACACATCCACTCATGTCTAAATAGCCAGAACACAAGTGAAGATATTCCATTTGCTGTATTATCGTCACGTTCTGCATGGGGATGCAAGAGTTCTCCAGGAACTGGTGGAGCTGTGGTTCATTGAGGGTAAACATGGATTCCAACATGTGCTGTGACATTGGGAAACAGAAAATGGGGGCATGGCAGTTTTCCAGCTTGAAAAGGAGCCCCCCCCAAAACAGTGTCAAGCTGAAGGTGATGCAGTGGCCAAGTGTCTCCTCCAGATCTGATCAGCACCTGTACGACATTCACAAGCGAAAAGAAGGTGCAGCAGCACCACAGATGTCATCACGGAGAAGCGGAAGCGGATTCCAGTAACTTGGGTGTGGAATTCCAGTAAAATTCCAAGCCCAAGAGGATTAAAGCGGTGCTAGATAACAATGGTGCTCACATTAAATATTGACACAAATTGGTATTATATCACTCGTATTGGCAGCGTTTTACACAATAATGGCCGTGTACGGACTTTTTTATAATGTAGAAATCCTCCCCCTGAGGACTCTAAGTGGGTTTCGAATAGACGATAAGGGAATCTTAAAGAACCAAATTATAGAATGAGAAGCAGATTATTTATTCCTGACAACAATACCTAACACAGACATCCGGGCTTATCTGCAGTCCCTGTATGCCTACAAGTAAGCGGGTCTTATTACAGCGCAGCTGCAAAAAAGCACCCTTCCTTTTCCTGCCCGGTCTTTTATACACTCGAGGCTGGAGTCCTGGACCAATCAGCTTTCGCCACTGCCCTTCCTTGAATGGTGTTTCTGCTTTCGTTTGTTCGCTGTGGCATCAAGGCATCTTTGTGTTGGTTTTAGCTTATATCTTTAGCTAGCACAATTGAGCAAATACCTTCAACTAGCAGAGGATAGTAAATGTATACTGCTATACAAGCTGGACACTACTACTTGAAAGTACTGTCCATTGAGAATATATCCTGTAATGGGTGGGTTGTTTGGACGATTAGAAAATCAAAGCCAAGGGGAAAACAGGCGTTGTTTTGTAAGAGTGTCGTTTGGAGTGCCTTTTATTGCGCAACCACACTTTACTGTCGCATAGCCAGCCGCCATGATCCTTCCCCAAAACCTACAAACAACATCAAGTTGTTGACCGCGTTATTTTCTTTGCATTGAGGTGCAAAGAAAGCCTGTATGAAATCTTCATAGTTGTATTTTACAAAGTCCAGATTTGTCCAGGCTTTGAAATGAAGACATGATAAAAAAAATACAAAAAAAATGTCCGTGTTAAAAAACGTGACCAATTTGCCACAATCTGTACTACCTCGGAGTACAGTTTGAGCACGAGGTTTTAATCCAGTTCAAAGACTTGTCATCAGAGACAACTTGTTCCAGCATCTCATCAATGACGCTACACTCGTAATTGACTTGGCCCAGGTCCAGGAAAGGCACAAAGTTGACAAGAAGGCGTCCGATGTTGTGACGTAGCTCAATCAAACTGAGAGAAAAAGAGGGACAGAAGTGGAGAAAAAACAATTACACAAGCACAACACACACACACACACTTGACTGCAAACCGATGTTTTTTTACCGCTAACCTTTTGTACGCATCCGGAGCTGAAGATCTGTTCTCCGTCCGTGTAGTACAAGTATTATTCTGCAGTGCGGTGCTGCCCCCACGGTGCTGTGTTTGCTCCGTGAGCTGCTGCAGCCTCATCCTCAACTCCTCACACTGGAAGGAAAGGCTGGCCTTCTCCCCCTCTAGATTGTCCAACTGATGGAGGACAGGAAGATGGGGACAGGATACAGCAGGGGTGAGACACCGCAGGCTGACAACGCCACAAAAGTGTTTGTTGCATATTACGTAATGTTACGTATTACGTAATGTTCCAACCAAAATGCCGTCTTCTTGAATTTTTCATTCATTTTCTACCGCTTATCCTTAGTGGATTAAGGCAATGTAGTCAAACATTCATCCCAAGCCTGCACGTTGGCCGAGTGGGTAGCGCTCAGGCCTCACAGCTAGGAGAAGGTGGAGTTCGATTCCACCCTCGGGCATCTCTGTGTGGAGTTTTGCATGTTCTCCCCGTGCATGCGTGGGTTTTTTCCGGGTACTCCGGTTTCCTCCCACATTCCAAAAACAAGCTAGGTTAATTAGCCACTCCAAATTGTCCATAGGTATGAATGTGAGTGTGAATGGTTGTTTGTCTATATGTGCCCTGTGATTGGCTGGCCACCAGTCCAGGGTGTACCCCGCCTCTCGCCCCAAGACAGCTGGGATAGGCTCCAGCACCCCCGCGACCCTCGTGAGGATAAGCGGTAGAGAGTGAATGAATGAATGAAGGAAGGAGGGAAGCAAGGAAGCAAGGAAGGAAAGAAGGAAAGAAGGAAGCAAGGAAGCAAGGAAGGAAAGAAGGAAAGAAGGAAGCAAAGAAGGAAGCAAGGAAGCAAAGAAGGAAGCAAGGAAGCAAGGAAGGAAAGAAGGAAGCAAGGAAGGAAAGAAGGAAGCAAGGAAGGAAAGAAGGAAAGAAGGAAGCAAGGAAGCAAGGAAGGAAAGAAGGAAGCAAGGAAGCAAAGAAGGAAGCAAGGAAGGAAAGAAGGAAGCAAGGAAGCAAAGAAGGAAGCAAGGAAGCAAGGAAGGAAGCAAGGAAGCAAGGAAGCAAGGAAGGAAGCAAGCAAGGAGGGAAGGAAGGAAGCAAGCAAGGAGGGAAGGAAGGAAGGAAGCAAGCAAGCAAGCAAGCAAGGAAGGAAGGAAGGAAGCAAGGAAGGAAGGAAGGAAGGAAGGAAGGAATCCCAAGCGCTGACCTGTGCCCGCAGTTGATCCCTCTCCCTGGTTCTTTGATCCAGCTCCCGGACTAGAGAGTCCACTTGCCTGGTGATGGCGTCCACCTCCTCCTCCTCGTCGCCGGCGGCGGCAGTGCTGGCTTTGGTCTCGTCAGCTTTCAGTAAATCAGCTCTGCCGCTTACGAGCTGATGAATGTTTTGTCTGGCCTTTTCAAACCAGCTTTTATAGTCTTTTGGCCGCCCCGCCTGGCTTGATTGGTCGGAATTCACACCGGCCTCAGAAAGTTCCTCGAGCTTCACAGCTTGATCAGGTGCATCCAAGCGCCAGTGAACGGACTGGAAGATTACATCATCATCACTGTCCACGCAATATATCTTTTGCTCCGTCTGATGGCCGTTATTCCGGCTGGGAGTCTCTCCGTTGCTTTTTTGTCCGATTCTTTGCTGAATGCTGCACTCGTCTGTTTGGTGAAGTTCCGCCATGTTCTCCTTTTTCACCATTACTTCTGGTGGATCTGTCTGGGTGACAGCGTGCACAATCTGGGGGGGTGGTACAGTGGAAAAAACCATTCCTGCAGTGTTTGATCCGTTGCCGACATGAGCTGCATTTCGCTCGATTCCGGTCTTCAAGTTACTTGAATGAGAAGCCAACGTTTTGGGCTTGGGAGTACTGAAAGACTCGTTATTTCCACCTGGGGGAACTGCAGCAGACCTCAGTGGGCTCACATCTCCCGGGGCGCTCACTCTTGGCCTTTTTGGTGTACTTTGTGTCTCGGCGGACTTCCCTCTTTTTCCCCTACAGTACACACAAATCACAATAACTTATTACAAGTAGTAGTAGTAGTAGTAGTAGACTACAGCCAAACTAAATGAACTTCAAGCAAAGGAATCCTACATTGAGGGAGGGGTCGACAGGGAGCACACGCTTGAAATACGCGGAAGGCCACTGCTACCGGAGGGGCTGCAAGCTAGCAAGAAGAAAACACTTTATTTTCAGTGGCTGGAATGATATGAACGCCTTTTCCTTACCAGATGGTGAAAGGACGGTGGTCACCGGTGGGGCAAACCTCGCCTCTTGTTGTGTCACGCCTTTAAAAGTCGTAGTAGACAAGGAACGGCTGATCTGCAGATAAGATAAAATATTAGCACCATTTGCACCTAGCATCTAAAATGTCACTTTACTGTGACACACACAAACAGGAGTTTTATTTAAAGGGGATCTATTGTATTGAGTTGTGGACTCCTTCAGAGCAGCTACACACAATAACCAGCAATAACCAGCACAAAAAGCTTTCTAGATCTTACAGAATCTGCACCTATCACAGGGGCGGGCAAACTTTTGGTTTAAAAAATTTGGCTAAAAATTTTGGCGGGCAGAAAAATGGGCGGAAGTCACACGAGTGAAACTGAAAGATGTGCCAGAATAGTTGAAATCAGAAGTGTGGACTCACTTTGACTCTCTGTAGATTCTGTTTGTCCTCCTTTGCCCTGTAACACACAAAAGACAGAGCTAAAGGGCAGAACAATGACCTGTTTACACATTTTGAAGTCATTTTGTTACTTTTGCTTGTAGGTTTTTCGATACGACGGCTGGTCGTCGTCGGAGTCTTCGGGCTCCTCCTCAACCTCACAGTTCCTGGTAAAAAGAAATACATGGAGGTGAAATGAATGGCTACAAACTTTGAATTAAAAACTCACTACTGTGCTATTTTGGGGGGGGGGGGTTACAGACCAAAACAACAGTAATTCACATTAATGTGAATGGAAGGAATTTACAGCAGGACAACTAAAGGGCAGGTTTTAACAGTTCAGGGATTCAGGCTGTAAAATGTTTACAACAAATGTGACCGATGCAGCTGAAACACTCGAGGACATAAAACACATGTCAACATCTAAGATGGCGTAGTTTCTTTCTCATCAAGTTCCCAACTTGTGTAAAATCAAGACAGCAAGAGAAGAATATAACAAGAAAAAAGTTACACAATTAAGAAGATGAAAGTATTGATGAGGTGTTTTTTTCTGGACTTGAAAATCATAATACTGTAAATGCTCAAAATATAACCAGGGCATTTATCTAAACCACAAACAGCAAGGGGGCTTCAATGGAACTACTTGATAATTGAAGTGAAGTTAATTTCATACTTTACAACAATTTGGAGTGCAAAAGAAAATGGCAAAGAGTAAAACAAAGCGCTCTTTGACAACATGGTGTTTTATTAGCCACTTCACTGCGGCAACAGAACCAATGGATGTATTAGAGGCAGGAATCAAACCGCTGAGCCAGACTGAAAGAGCGCATCCCATAATCAGTTCCCAGTTCCACATGTCCAAAAGGAGTAGGAAGAAGCAAAGCTTATTAAATCCTACCCCTCCATCTGGTACTTTTACAATCACTAACTGTTACATTTGTTCACTTCCTGCTTTCCTAATATAGTTTAAGTTTTTTTTTATTTTACATTTTACATTTTTTTTTATCACACACCGAAGTAGGAGGTGATATGACCATATATGTTTTTTTAATATATTTTTGATTTTTTTTTAATTTGTTTAATTTTTTTTTATATTTTTTTGAATATTTTTTTATTTGTATTTTTTTATTTTTTTGTCACGTAGCAAAGTACTGGGTGATATGAGCATCCAATGCCATAATGGGTACCATAGTGCGTGTCAATATAGTGATATATATAGCACATCATGACTGGTTCAAGACTCTTCATCCTTGGATTTAGCAAACATCAACTGCTTGTATTGTTTCTTGAATTGGCTCATCGTTGTGCATTGTTTGATTCCCTTACTCAATCCATTCCATAGTTTGATTCCACATACTGAAATGCTATGGCTAGCATAACGTAGTCCTAGCATAGAAGTGTTTCAAATGTACTTCCCTGAGATCATATTTCTCCTCTCTTGTAGAGAAGTATTGGATGACATTTTTAGCTAATTGCTTATTTTTAGCCTTATGCATTATTTTAGATGAACAATTTTTTACTATGACTATAATTTGGTGTAAGTCATGGAGCATACAGGGAGCTATTAGCCGGTCGCTAATAGGCGTTTCCCACCACAATTAGTGGCCATCTTCATGATACCACAGTACAATGATTACCTGAACTGAGGTTCGGGATTCATGTGACAGAACCAACTGTCGGGCAGCCTGCTGCAGTCGATGCCGTCAGGGAGTTTGCGCCATTTCTGGCAACTGTCACACTGCACCCACGTCTGATCTGGACGCTTACTGTGCACAAAAGGGACATCTTTCAGAGGACTTGGGTTGTTCAAACGTCAAACGTAGCCCATTGGAGGAACACCAACCAGATATCTTCCACGCTGCTGCCTGGCATGTCCGTAGCCATTTTGAAGCGGATTTGATTACAGTAATCATCAAGTTTGGAGGCCAAACTGTTCATAGTTTTCCTGTAAAAATGGAACCGCCGATATCTTAAAAGTGGCACAAGCTGATCACATTTGAATGAATCACAGACGCCATTTACCTGTATTTGTCATTCTCAATAAAGTTTTGTTTGTTGTGTGTAGGCTCGAGGAAGTTGCACTCTATGACACCGATGACACCGACACCTTTGTTGTTGGGCTGTAATATGCCAAGAGGTAACACACATCAGTGCATGCAACAATGGACGTTCTTCTTCTTTTTTTATGTGTCATAATTGAAGTCATACGGTAATACATACAAAGGGAAGCATGATTAATGACCTACTGATAAAACGAAAGTGAAAGATTCTCTCCATAGCAGGAGACCTACTGCAAAAACGCTAGCCAAAAAAAGCTCAACAGCACACGTGTCAGACGTGTCAGCTGGGGGGGGGCCAGATCTTAATTATGCATTTTTGGCCTTGTGCGACTTATACTCCGGAGCGACTTATGTAGGTTTTTTTCTACCTAACTATGCATTTTTGGCCTTGTGCGACTTACACTCCGAAGCGACTTATGTATGTTTTTTTTCTACCTAATTATGTATTTTTGGCCTTGTGTGACTTATATTCCAGTGCGACTTATGTATGTTTTTTTCTACCTAATTATGCATTTTAGGCCTTGTGCGACTTATACTCCGGAGCGACTTATGTATGTTTTTTTCTACCTAATTATGCATTTTTGGCCTTGTGCGACTTATACTCCGGAGCGACTTATGTATGTTTTTTTCTACCTAATTATGCATTTTTGGCCTTGTGTGACTTATACTCCAGTGCGACTTATGTATGGTTTTTTTTTACCTAATTATGCATTTTGGCCTTGTCTGACTTATACTCCGGAGCGACTTATGTATGTTTTTTTCTACCTAATTATGCATTTTGGCCTTGTGCGACTTATACTCCGGAGCGACTTATGTATGTTTTTTTCTACCTAACTATGCATTTTTGGCCTTGTGCGACTTATACTCCGAAGCGACTTATGTATGTTTTTTTTCTACCTAATTATGTATTTTTGGCCTTGTGTGACTTATACTCCGTAGCGACTTATGTATGTTTTTTTCTACCTAATTATGCATTTTTGGCCTTGTGCGACTTATACTCCAGTGCGACTTATGTATGTTTTTTTTCTACCTAATTATGCATTTTGGACCTTGTGCGACTTATACTCTGAAGCGTCTTATGTATGGTTTTTTTCTACCTAATTATGCATTTTTGGCCTTGTGCGACTTATACTCCAGTGCGACTTATGTATGTTTTTTTCTACCTAATTATGCATTTTTGGCCTTGTGCGACTTATACTCCAGTGCGACTTATGTATGTTTTTTTTCTACCTAATTATGCATTTTGGACCTTGTGCAACTTATACTCTGAAGCGTCTTATGTATGGTTTTTTTCTACCTAATTATGCATTTTTGGCCTTGTGCGACTTATACTCCGGAGCGACTTATGTATGTTTTTTTCTACCTAATTAAGCATTTTTGGCCTTGTGCGACTTATAGTCCAGAAAATACGGTACTTTGTGTTGGCTGCTACAAAAACAATATCGATACAGGTCAGTGTAAATTGTGTAAAATTATTTTTTTGTTAGGGCTTAGCCTCAAAATTGTTAAGTCCCAAAGACGTGCATAATTTGCTTGCACATTTGAACTGGTTTTCTCTGGTTAGAACGCACAGAAAAGGGAAATAAATCCGTGTTAATGTTGATGATGTAACCATTTTTTCAATATGCATGTTTTTGACCAATAAGAGATTGTATTCAACCGCAAAACAGCACAATGTATGAATATATGTTTGAAAACTTTCAAATTTCAACCGTGATGTGACGAGGGTGTGACTGTCTATTCATGTATGCGATGTCTTCACTGTTCTAAACAAGATCTCACCTTGAGCTGGCAGCCTATACGCTCGTAGGCTTTGATGAGACGATTCTTGTGATACATCATGATGCCGTAATGGTCTTTGCTTTTGGTGTTGTAGCCAAAAATAATGGGCACTCGTTTGTTCTATGACAGAAGTTAAGGAAGGCAAAACATAACACAACATGACATTGTCCCACAAGGAAAACCAAAGAAGAAGAGCATCGTGGTTTAATAAATAAAGGATACAAGGAAATTGGGCTTGTAGCGGTCCGTTTCGCTCTTTGCCAGACTCTTGGCGATCAGTTGGGTTTTCACCTTCTGACCTCGTATGACGACTTGCATGCGAGGCTTCAGATACAGAATACTGCAGTATGCCTGCACACATCGAAAACATTCATATCACACCATATTACCATACCTCACCATATTACAAAAAATAAGAATACAATATGAGAGAAATGAATACATGAAATGTTTTCTTACCCTAAGCGAGTATACACTCTTGGGTACATGTGATGGGATTCTCTCAAAAGGCTGGTTCAACGCTTCGTAGACATCCGATGGTATTTGGATATCGTAACGATCTTTCTGGAAATCAAACTCTAATGTGCCAGTGGATGTCCTGCGACAGACAGGTAAGAGATAGAATGGTGTAAGCCTGGGTTGGGCAAACTACAGCCCGGGGGCCACATTCGGCCCACCAGGCGTTTGAATCCGGCCCGCCAGTTTATTTTAACATAAATGCTGACAACATGACTTGCAAGTTGGATGTCTTATTCAGTAAAAAAAAAAAAAAAGTTAAATTCTAGGCTGCACGGTGTCTAGTGGTTAGCGCGCAGGCCTCACAGCTAGGAGACCTGAGTTCAATTCCACCCTCAGTCATCTCTGTGTGGAGTTTGCATGTTCTCCCCGTGCATACGTGGGTTTTCTCCGGGTACTCCGGTTTCCTCCCACGTTCCATGTTACCCAGCCAGATTGTTACGTCTTGCTGACTGATTGTCTGACATAGGCAGCTAACTAAGCTAGCTAAGACCGGGTTGTGTAATTTCTCACTAGATAGTTCAGCAGGCATTCCAGAGACCAGAGATCAGAGATCTGTCCCCTTTTCTGTTGGCTAAAGACACACCTGCGGAGGTTCCAGATGATGACGCGTGTGCCGGTCGTCACGCTGGACCAGGTGGAGCTAATGGCGCTGATCTCCAAGAGCAGGTCTGATTCCATCTTGAAAGGAGAGTAGCGCAAGATGTCCCGCAGACTGGCTTTGTGCTCTTCTCTGACACGCAGTAAAGTGGAACGTCAAGGACATAACGTGAAATAAAAATGACATATTTGCGTGTTTTGTCCACATTAGCGCACAAAAATCGCAACAAAGGATATTGTTTTTCTGGCCTGTGTGGTCAAAGCAGGCAATGGGCACAATGATCTGTTGGGCGTTAATCTCTTCCAGGTATGTTTGAGAGATCATCCCGACGCACGAGGTGTCCTTGGACTTGGAAAAAACGATGGCGTCTTTCCCGAGACGCATGGATCCAGATTTGAAACCGTTGCCATACATTCCAATCGGCTCGATGCCGTTCACGGCAACTTTGTCACTGTAACCGAAGCTTAAAAATAGAAAGATGGAAGCTTTAAACACTTTTATACCTTTCAAATTGTACTATTACTTTTTACGCTGTCATTTTGTATTTTTTTAAGTGACCCTTGTGGAGTTAGTAAATAGGCATTCGGCGGTTGCCTACAGCCACAGTTGTCAATGCGAGGTTTTGTTGACCCCCGCTAATTAGGGACCTCAATGGTTATTTATTATTATTATGACATTCAAGTGTGTTTACCTGAGCATTTTATGCATAGCCTCATGATCCAGACCGTTTCCATTATCCATGAAAGTGAGGCATTCGTGTCCTTTGATGACCGTTTTATCGATCCAGAACTGTTTGGCCTGGACATCTGGATCACAGGCATTGTCTGTCAAAAAAAACAGTAAGAATTGCTTTGAGACTAAAAGAGAAGTGTGTTATGGAGGCTAAAAGATTGCAACATGTTAGTTATATAACAGATGCATGGTTGCACTAATAATAGGCAGCGATGCCAGCAACAGCGCCGTCCAAAACCAAACTCCAGATGAAAAATTACATTTTTATAGCGTGTCGCTGGGGACGTGTGGCCCCTGGTGTGGGGTGTGTGTGAAGCGGGGTGGGGGGGTGTTAAACCACGGAGGGAGCTGCGGCATTTCGCAAAATGATTTCACATCCTCCTCCTGTTTGTCTTCTTCCCTCATGACTGCTGACACATGTTTTTGTGCAAAAGTGGCAAAGACCCAAACCACGAGATGGAAAACCGTGATAGGCAGTCATGGTGCCAGCGTGCTCAGTTATGATATGATTAGCTTGCGTTACAAGAACGCCCTTAGCACACAATGGTACCGCCGCCGCTTCTTTTGGTGCGCTTTTTTGCAATGGCACCACAGGCGGGTACAACTGATGGCAAATAGGAAAAGTCATAATAATTTTTTGTCTCTATTATTAAATAATTTTCATTTTTGGTTCCTACCGAGGTGCATATATAAGTTAATGAGGCGGAACTAAATTTCCGTAAAATCATCGTTTCCACACGTGCACGTTTAGTCGTTACACTAATAAAAAGATAAGCTCCGTTGTTGCCACACTATTTAGAGCTCAGTGGTGGTTAGCGCGCAGACCTCACAGCTAGCAGACCAGGGTTCAATTCCACCCTCGGCCATCTCTATGTGGAGTTTGCATGTTCTCCCCGTGCATGCGTGGGTTTTCTCCGGGTACTCCGGTTTCCTCCCACATTCCAAAAACATGCTAGGTTAATTAGCCACTCCAAATTGTCCATAGGTATGAATGTGAGTGTGAATGGTTGTTTGTCTATATGTGCCCTGTGATTGGCTGGCCACCAGTCCAGGGTGGACCCCGCCTCTCGCCCAAAGACAGCTGGGATAGGCTCCAGCACCCCCGCGACCCTCGTGAGGAAAAAGCGGTAGAAAATGAATGAAGGATGCAAGCCAAAGACAGCGAATGCATCTGCGATTGCTATGTGTGTGTGTTACTAATAATTGCCAACGATTAATTGGTTGATTATTGTTCTTGTGCGCGCTCTTCACTCATCTCTGCAGTGGTTTTCGTTGGAAGATATCAGAAGAGGCAAAAATGTTGATTGTTGATTGGATGAAACACAAAGATAATAGCCATGGATGACTAGGGAAATAAAAAACAGGTTGAAATAGGGATATTTACAGTACATTTTAAATGAAATGATGAATGGATCACCAATATTAAAAAATACAGCTACAGTACGACACCTTTAAATGTGTTGGGGGACTCACCGATGAGCTCGGCGATGGCGCTGAAGGGCCAGGTATGGCTGGTGGAATTCGTATGAAGAAACTTAGGAGAAAGCTGCGTGAAGAGGAGCAAACGTTAAGACACGTCCTGGCTGCTCCACCATTGAAGTTTCACCGTGAAGTCCAGGGATGTCAACATCTGTGAAGGGTTTGCAGCTGTGGAATGGGACAATCATGCATTTCCCAGCATGCTTTGCTGTAGTTAAAGCAATCACTTTATTATTTATGACCTTGAGTCTGACTTTGGCATCCTTATTATGAATGGTTGTTAATTGCATCCTACATGTGATATTGATAATGCTACTTTTCTAACAGTGCCGGTGGCCGGATGTAATTACAACATAGTTTGATACATTTGGTATACCCGAAACTATAATATCTATTTGTACATATTTTGTTGATGTAAGCTTGCTTTACTGTAATAAACTCGTACATCAATTGATTAGTTGAGTCCAGAAAGGCTGAATAAATGTATAACAGTTTTATTCGTACTGCCAGAAGAATTCGGTTTACACATTTACACATATTCCAAAGAATAAAACAACGCGCTTTTTAAAAAGTGCTGATATTTGTGGAGGACACTGTAACGAATACGCTTTTCGTGTACTTACAGTACTTAGAGGAACTCCGCGATCTGGGTGAGCAGCCATCTTCCTGGAAACGGAAGTGACGTCTTTCATGTCGCCACATACAATATTTTCTTAATTCAACGTGTAGCTCCCTACTGTCTTGTTCATACCCCGTCAAATGTCGATCAACAGTTATCATGTGGGTTTTACATACCTATACATCAATTTTTATAATAAAAGTAAATTAAGTAACTATTTGAGTGCTGACTGGGACCCATAGGTTTCATTTTCTGTATCTGCTGTCAAAATAAAACTTTAAATATAATAATTTCCGCAAAACATAAGCTATAATAATGTGTAAACCAACAAACATGTGTATTTTATGTATGAGACTATATAAATCACAAGACGTATTCTTCACTGTTTAGAAATAATGGTGTTTGTTAACAGTTGCGTCTTATTTTGGAATTTTACGCCACTTCCTGTCCGCTTTCGAAAGTCAAAATACAGATAAACGAAACCTTTCCAAATTAATGGAATGGTGCAAGACAACGAAGCCACTTCATTTATTTAGACTTAGTTGTGTTAATGCAAAACTTTAAAAGAAAACTGCAGTTTTTATGGAATCTTGTCCATCATCCATGATGCTCGAGACAACAAACGTCTCCCCCAGAAACGTGTGTCTCAGATAGTCGCCTTATGCTGGCAGTTTTCCACCAGCAATGCAGGTAATGAAGAGTCACCTATTCCGCCTATAAAGCCCTGTAAAAACTCAAAACAACGTTTTCTAGTCACACTGTAACCATGTAATTACAGGTACATTCATGACGACAGGGTCACTTCAAGCATTACCGGAACTTCTTTCCAGGGCGCATTGATTTCACTGTAGAGTTGAAACTAAATAAATGACTCTTATGTCTTGTGTATATGATTTGGAATGCTTTGCTTTTTAAACATTAGGTGCGGTATCCCTTTAACATGGACAACAATTCAAAGGAAAATGTATACATTCAACATTGAGAGAAAAAAGCAATTATTTTAATTATGAAAGAACATTGAATGAAGAAATAAGATACTTCCCTTGACAGCCAGAATGGCATGTAAACAACATCAAACTACGCTAGGTCCACTGAGTTTTGAACAATAACAACCAAGAATAGATTCCTCAAGACAGTCATAACATTAAATATTGAGGAAAACTGGTGGATCTGCTCATTTGCATTCAAGTACACATTTACCTAATTTACCATAATTTACCTTTCCAGTGTGACATACAGTTGCGGAGGCCACCTTGCACATACTGTACATATATTAATTGACATGCAGATCAGTTAAAAGAAACGACAAAGCAAGTTTTACACACGCAAAGCGGTTGTGCCAATTTGTAAGTATTTGGGTCCGCATTGCAGGACCTCTAATTGTCCATGGCGTCCAGGAACTCTTCCCCGATGATGTGCTCCAGCCTCTTTAACACTCCATCTGCACTGGCTGCAGGGTAGTCCGCTACCTGGCCTCGGGGCAGTGGTTGGTCGTGGGAGGAAGAGGGAGCCCGGAAAGAACAGCACAGGGTGCAAAGAAAAGGCAACAACTGGGTGATGGAGGACAAGGAGCCTCGGGTGAGGAGGGGAAACTCCAAGCGCTCCGAAACAGATTCCTCACTCAGCCCGTTGAATGCCTGCCAAACATATTTACACAAGTTAACACACAAACAAGACATTTTGGATATTTGCTTTCTCATCTTACCCCGTAACGTTGCTGTATGCCCTCAAGTACCCGGACGACGTGGGGCTTGCATTCCTGTTCTCCTTCTATCAGTGCGCTCTCTGGACCGCTGTAGTGGTTCACATCCACTTCAGGTACAAACGCCCAGCGATACCTGTACGTGGGGTTAGAAATACAGTAGATATATGGGCACTCACAGCACATGGGTGCTTCTCTACACAATCTACCGTCTTATCCCTGATGTCTTTATGCTATTGGTGTGCTATTATTACAGTAATAATGATGTCAAGCAGTGAGATTTTAATGACTGAAACTGTATGGCTGTACTTCTGTTTACTATCACGGTTCACGTCTTCGATATTAAGGAACGACCGATATATATATATCGATATATCGGGCCGATATTTGCGTTCTTTACTTGAATTGGTATCGGCCGATATGCGCGATGGTTGGCCGATATATTTTTCCGCCGCATGATTTACAGACAGGCATCGCAGTCAACACATCGATGCTTGATACAACTTAAAATATGACAGAAAAGTTTTGCACATGGTTGAATATTTATTCCTTTTAAAACTGATCATGCTGTTTAAATGTGTTTAAGAAAGCTGAATCCTACTGTGTTTACGTTGCAATAAATATTTCTTTAAACTTGAGACCTGTAATATTTGTTGTCATTGTCATTTTTTCATATAAATTGAGGGAGCAAAAGCAGTATCGGCCCAAGCAAAATCGGCTAAGGGTGATAGGAAAAAAACGGTATCGGCATTGGCATCGGCCAGAAAAAACACATCGGTCGATCCCTAATAGATATGCATGTGAATATTCTTATTCATCCGTAAGAAAGCTTACATCTGAAAGAGTGGTATCCTCTCTGGCGGGAAAGCCAGGGTCGTGTCCAGAAACTTGCAAGCTGACAGGTACAAATCCAACTCCGCCTGGGAGAAATTCACCACAGTGTTTCTGTCAAGCGCTCCTCGTACCACTTTAGCCAGTCTGGGGGTACACAAGCAGAGATAACAGTGATTTGGGGTGTCTGCAGTCTCGGGACATTTCTGGGGGGGGGGGGGGGGGGAGCTCACTTTGAGACGTCTTTATCTTCCAGCAGAGCTTTCTCTAGACGAGCAAATATGCGAATCTGAAGAAAAAAAGCAGTTGTCAGTGAAACAAAGCGTGCATGTGAAAAACGTAAACATTTTGCCAGCTTTCACCAGCTCTGTGACCATAATGGGCCAAAGAGATGTCAGGTGCTGGGATGAAATTCGCAGCAGGAGAACACGGAACATTAGGAACATCTCAGCAGACACAGCGGGGCTGGGATTCATCCGTAAAGCCTCAGTGAGCCGCTCTGGTGGGATGCAAAATCATGTTGTTAGCACTATACTCTTTGTTCCTGAGTGTATACAATCGGCCGTGCTTCACCTTGGATGAGAGGAAGGTAGAGATGATACTGGTCCAGTTCTCCACTGAACATGGCAAACGCCTGGCGCTTGATTAGCATGGGTTTCTGTTCCACGTTGGAAAAAAGCTTCAAGGATCCGCTCTGCATGCCTGCAATAGTCAAGTGGGATATTCATATCTTCACATATTTGTCATTCTGCCACATCTAATAGAGCAACCACTTCCTTCAAGGTTCTGGTACTCACTCATGAGATCTTTAAACATGGTCTTTTCATGAGTCAGCAGGTGGTCAATTATGGATTTCCAACTAGAGACATGACAAAAAGCAACTTTCACCAACTAAAATGACACACAAAGTACTAATTATAGCCGTATATGTAAAAATATGTTTCCCATTACATGCATTCATTCATGTTTTTACCTTTTTATATCTTTAGAACACAACGTTCCTTATTCCAGCTTGGACTACGGTAAACTGGCACAGGAATAGAAATGAAATAACACCCTTACCTTGGTGCACAAGAGGCATCCATTGTGAAGAAGAGAGGGTCCATGAAGAGCTCAAACACTTCTTTCCTCCAGGCCCTCTTCGTGTAGGCATAACCGCTCAGGCTGCTCAGTAGCTGGGCGCCGGCCTCGAAGCTGGGCATGTTATAGGCACTACAAAGACCGACAAGGACCATATGTATTATGAAGTCAAAGAGGTCTGAAGTGTTTGCACGGTGTCAGTAGCTACCTGTGATTCTTCAAGTAGGGGAAAACATAGTACATGAGACGAGAGATCAGAGGAACCGCTTTCTCCTTCTCATCACTCCGGTACACCATGTCAAGAAGCGGTGCCAAGATCTACACAGCGACACAAATGCATTATAATTGACGCAGGATTGTGTTGTACGGCACACCGCTGGCAACCATTTCCTTCTCAAGGGACAATGCTCTCGGTGTCCGGCTTTGTGGCGGTATAGTCAACACCCTGGTGGCAACACATGTCCAACCTCACAGGGAACATGTTCTTGCTAATATTTGATCACGAAGCTGGGCACATGTTTTATATAGATATGTATTTTCTTTTGGAATAAAAGTGGACTTGTGAATGGCGTATAGAAGGGTTTAGATTCTGTTCCACAGATGGCGCTAATGCACACCAAAGCTGCTTGCCAACCGCCAATAAACAACAGAAGAAGAAGAAGAACGCAGTCTGACAACTTTCCATTTGAGCGGGTACAAGATACCTCAATCGGATTGGGGAAAGGAATATTCCACCCCTGGGAATCCCATTATATATTCATTGGGATTGGCACTTTTCTTTGGGAATGAGGTGTATACAAAGGTTACATTCTTTCCGTTTGAGTAAATAAACCGAATGGAATTGGAATATTTGGGTCCATGTATACGTGGCTATTGTCACAGTACATGTAAATCGAGTTTTCCTCAGAGAACCGCAGCTGTCCAATGCAGGCAGAACTCGTGCAGCCACAGATCCCGATGCTACCATCATGGTACTCGCTTGTGTTGCCAGATATTTAGACAATAATGTCTTTGTGTTACAAGATTTGTCCCTTGAGAAGATACACTGGGATGAAATGCTTGCGGAAATGTGAGCAGTGTGCTGACTTTTGTGTAGAAAACAAACGCACCTCAGCCAGGAGTACAAGGGCCTGCACGCTGTAAACCGAGGGAGCCGAGGATGAAACCATGGTGCTGGCTTGAGCCAATGTCTCTGCCAGGATGAAGAAAAATGAGTTCATCTGTTTCTCTTTACAAAGCCTCTTAACATTTCAGGGCTGCCCCACTTTGGACTGAGGCCATTGTGCAAAACAATAACGTTTGTAGGGACATCGACATGAAAAAATGTTGGCAGAGCCTTTACAACTTTGAGGCATAAAGAAGTCCAAATTCCAGATTAGTGGTGCAAGTGCAAGACACAAAAGCAAACATTTAAATATGTAGCAAAAAACTGCTCCAAGCCTCAACTAAAAAGTCCAATTTCATCATCAATGCAATTACTGTTGGTTCTCTAACTCGGTCCCACATTTGCTCGCATAACAATGCCTTGCAGATATATGAATCACATGTTACCAAAATGGTCTCCATCCGTGTCTGCGTCATCAGGCTCATCTGCTTCGGGGCACACCTGCGGCTGAACTTTGACCTCGAGGCTGCGGCTGAGCCAGCTGGTCTGCTCCAGAGATGACCCCGCGATTCCACCCACGGCCTCCAGGATGCGCTGAGTCACCTCCTGCCCAACGACATCCGTTATTGAAGCAAATCCTTACGAGGGTCGTTGGGGGCTGGAGGGGTGCTGGAGCCTATCCCAGCTGTCTTCGGGCGAGAGGCGGGGTCCACCCTGGACTCTGATACTCATACCCTATTTTTGTAGTTATAACCTAAATAAGTTCTTTTACCTTTATTAGAGCTCTCTAGATATGAAATAACACCCCTATATTCAACTTTACACTCGTGTCGCCCAATATAGTCGATGAACGAAGAATAAATAAGTCATTTAAGACATTCATTCATTCATTCATTTTCTACCGCTTATCCTCACGAGGGTCGTGGGGGGTGCTGGAGCCTATCCCAGCTGTCACCCTGGACTGGTGGCCAGCCAATCACATACAGACAAACAACCATTCCCACTCACATTCATACCTATGGACAATATGGAGTGGCTAATTAACCTAGCATGTTTTTGGAATGTGGGAGGAAACCGGAGTACCCGGAGAAAACCCACGCATGCACGGGGAGAACATGCAAACTCCAAATGCTCACGAGTGCTCAATGGTCATACCTGCAGATCTCGTGTATCCTTCTTATTGTCCAGGTTAGGAAGTCTGTTCACAACTTCATTTAGGATGCTGCAAGGTACACAGGTCAGCAAATTGATCAACAAACAAGAGAGAAGACAATTCCAATCAAACTATGTTTTTTACAGTTGTGCTCAAAAGTTGAAAATATGGTTTGTTGCACTTATTCAATGTGTCTTCACAGCCTATGTAGTATTTCCCCTTCTTCCATTTGCAGTACGTTTGCTAAGATACTTCTCTGACCAGCCCTCAGGTCGTTTTTATTCAGTTCATGCTTGTCCCGGGTTACCATGACTTCAACCATCTTTCTTCAACTGCCTCCTTGTTGTCCATCTTGAAACAGCCACGCCGCATTCTTTCAGAGTCCTGCATGCCAGCTCAAGTTATGTGTGGCTTTTTCTTTGCATCACAAACATTTTTCCTGGCAGTTGTGGCTGAAATTTTTGTTGGCCTAATTAAATCCCTCATTTTCCACTCCACTTTTCACACAGGCAGCTGTGGGTACAGATGTGGATAACCACCACCGGCATATGACTGAGGAGTGAATGAATGGCTTGAAAAGCACTATATAAAATGCAATCCATCCATTTTTACACTACAATATTCCGATGCTTTTTTACTACTCTCACAGTTCTGAACTCCTTCAAATGATTCTCTGAGAAATGACCCCCCACAAAAAAATCAGAACCTCTGCTAGGATATGTAAACTTAAGAACACAAGTGTAAATATGAGTAAATATCTGCACATACCCCAGCAGTAAGAAGTGACCGGGGGGAGCCAGGTTCAGTTGGACAGACTCCCGTAGAAGACTGAGGAGGGGGGCGATGTTTTCCTGCAAGGCTTGAGCTGAAATGCTACGGACAAGGAAATGACAAGTGAGAAATAAGAAAATCCATTGACTGTTTTTCTTTGTCTTTCTTTCTTCTGTATTTTATTTGGACCACACTTATCAGCACAATAAAGATGTTGTGAAAGTGTCCCTGAATGCACCTCCCTGTCATGGAGTGACAATGAGGTGAGAAGTTGGAGATTGTACGTATATGGGGCTCTAATTTGGTAGAGCCCAGGAGAGGTGCCCACATTTTCAGCTTGGTGCAGTGACAATTTTGTGACAAAACAGCGCACCTGAGGTGTGCTGAAAGCTTGCTCGCTCCGATCTGGTCTATTCTTGGCGCAGGCGAAGCGCACTTTTGCACCGTGGTAAATTAGCTGACGGGCGCACAGTGCAGGCACGTCACCAAAACCTCACAGGCCGGCAGTGTCAGGCACATTTCAATGCAACCAGCAATCACTATTTAACCATCTGAACCAGCATTTATAATACATTTCTATATTAATTGTCCCATCGCCAGACAAGACAGATCCACTCATTGCTCATCCCAGTGGTTGTGCTGGATGCTTTTTCATAGCCCAGATCGCCCCACCTTCCCTTCCCCTCAGTAACCATCCAATCAGTCCTGTGCATTTAAAAGCAACGAGAGGCGTTCGTGTGATTGGTTAAGATTGCACTCGGCTGTGTTAAAAACACCTTCTCTCCTCCTTCTTTGCCACTTTGCGCTGGTGGGAGGGATGGAGGCGTGGGTGCGCCGCGCTGTGCTCACAAAGTGCACTGGCCACACTGTGTGACTCTGTGGGAACGCTATTGTGGCTCTGTCTGCCATCTAAACAGTGATATGTGGCTTGACAAGATGTACATGTGTTAATGACGCTAAAAAAATGTAACAGAATTAATGAAATAAATTCGTCACCACCGCTTCCAGGCTATTTTTGATGGCCCTGCATTTAGTCTCATTATGTACCATTTGAGTAAAGTTTTCACTTGTATGACAGCTAAGAGTTCTTAACGGTACTTGAGCAGTTAAACACTTCAAAATAAATCACGTAGGCAACGGCTTGACAGTGGAACACATCATTTAAGCTGTGATTGATATGGAAAGGATCGTGGTTTACTGAAGATGGGAAGTCCCAGACGTGTCTTCCATCACTTACCTCTTGATATAAGCGTAAGAGAACTGCAACATCGGGATGTCTACCAGGGTTGACTTCTAATGAAGAGGAGACAGACCAGAAAGAAGGTTTGCGATAACAGAACTTCAGAGTGTCCGTTTATTGTTATTGTCCTACCTGATCTCCTTTGAGCTGATGAGGCTTTTTCACCACCTCTTTGACCAACTGTAGGACTGTGTCTGTGTGCAAGTTGTTCAGTGACTTCACCAGATCCACAATGGTTAGATGAGACTCACTGACCACAGGTAAGACCTAAAGTAGAGAGAGAGAGAGAGATGGAGAGTATCACGTGATGTGTTCAAATGCTTCGGTATGCAGTAAGTTCTTACATTGTTTGTGTGCCTCCTTTTACTCTTCCGGCTGCGCCACGCTGCTCCAAGCGAAGCCATCAGCGGGACCCCATACTGTCCAGTCAGAGGAACAAGGAACTGTAATATCCGCTGCCGTAGAATCTTTAGAGCAGAGACAATGGATGCTGTTACTGCATTTGTTAAATGTATTCAGTATCTCAGGAAAAGAGAGTAAGCCCCTCACATTTCGGCAAGCACTGTTTATATATATATATATATATATATATATATGTGTGTGTTTATATGAAATTCTATTATATTAAATTAAATATTATAAATTCAATTAAATTAAATTCTTGCTGAAATATGATTGGTGTGCTCACTTTTGTGAGATAGTCTATGTATCTACGTATACGGCATCAACTACACACCTTGGTGCTTTTGAAGAAGACAGAAGAATTGTGCTTGCTGCTCTGTGCAGTGTCAGGGGCCCGCTTGTGAAACTCTTCTTTCATAACCACGCCCCACAGCAGCGCCATGCTACTGAGCATGTGCGGCAGCGCTTCGATCACAGCGCTGCGTGCATTGCGGACATCGACCGAGTCACAGACAACCATGGCCTAAAAATCCAGACAGGAGGAGGAATGTATGTTACATTTACAGTCAAGAATCAGTCCTGGACTGTTGGGTTGGTGTGTATGTGTGTGTGTGTTTGAGTCTCACTCTCTTGCTGTCCAGTAGACAGTAGTGTGTAATGGTGGTCAGGCCTTCCACAAGGGTCAGTGGGTAGTCCGGTGCAATGTTTTCCTTCCGACAAGTCGCGCTAACAATGGAAAAACACAAATCAACCACTGATTATAAACTTAAAAAAGCGGTACAACTTGGAGAAACTGTTCAAATCATGTGTGACTTCAGTTCAAGGACCATCTAAAGGATTAACTCCACAAGGGAATAGGTCTTTCAACTATATTAGAGCCCTCTAGACAAGAAATAACACCCCTAGAGTCACCTTTACGCTCGTATTACCCAATATAGTAGACATAATAACATAATATTTGGGATTACTGTGCCTTTAATGGGATAATTCAAACCTGCAATAAAAGCCTGTTGTTCCAGCAATCAAGTCTGGTGCTTGTGTGTCTCACCGAACAGTGTACCCGTGTAGAATACATCTGAATGCCTGGAGTGTTCTGTGTTATTTAGCCATTTATATGCTTGAAAGTGTTTCATTTAGGCAAAAAAGAATTTGCTTAAATGTGATTTTAAACAAATATATTCATCCACCAAACATTATTTATGAATTCATACATTTTTGAAAAAACATGATGCCGAAGTGGATTTATTTAACTTTATTAAGATAATGTATTATGCTATAAATAGTAATGATGATTAGTTCATTTTAATAATAATACATTTTATTTGTATAGCACTTTTCAGAGTACTCAAAGACGCTTAATTTATTATTAATTAATAATAATAATGTATTATTATTTATAATTAATGAATAATAATGAATATTAATATTATTCATTAATAATTAATCATATTAATATTATTCATTAAGAATAATAAATTATTATTAATATATTATAGCAACTTTATCATGATACTGTATTCTCTATATGATGCGTGTGTGTGAACATAAGATATTTTTACCTCTGACTTGTCTTTCCTCCGTCATGCTCATAAAGCTTAACCAGTTCATCCAAGTTCCTGCAAATCTGATTTAAGACTGGGGCAACAATGATGCCCAACGAGCGTCCCAAGTACGGCAATGAAGAGCACAGCAGCGACACCCAGTGGGGATGCATGGCATAGCCATACTGTGACTGCAGAGCCCTGGCAGCGGCAGAAACGAACATTCCTTGAGCGGTGATGGGGTGACTTTGGACATACTGGGCTGCCTTGATGGACTGCTGGAACTGGACAGCAGTGTGCCATCCCCGGGTTAGAGCGTTGCTGCCGGTCGGGGATTCCGCGGGCTGACCGGATGCGCTGCCTGATCCGGTTGCGGATGCAGCCCCGCTGGGCCACACGCGGTATTCCAAAACTATGAGAGCCTGGAGGAGTTTCAGTAATTCCACCTGCAAGGGGTACTGCTCCTGTCCTTCTCCCTTCCCAACATTGACGAGACTCTCCTCCGACAGGCCGCCCTCGTCATCTAGCAGCTCCAGAACCTTGGACTCCCCCTTGTCAGTTCCTCGTTGGCTTATGTACATAGAAGCTGAAAGTGTAAGAAGAGCGTATTGCTGCACTTTACATCGTGCCAGGAGTTTGCGGATGTGCTCCAGGCTCCCCTCCTGTCCTTGTCCCAGGCAGGTCAGCTGGTTCACCATGTGTGTCAACACTTCCACGCTTTTCACCTGAACATCCCTGTTTCCCTGCAAGTCAAGAGGCCCGAGGCTCATGTAGGACGGGTAATGCGAGCAGATGAATCGCAGGCACAAGTTCATGAGAAGTTCAATGAGAAGAGACGGGGGCACTGAGGGGCAGGATGAAGGGGAAAGTAAACAGCCGTAAAAGCTCATGCCATCCTGAGCCTGCTGGTGGCGCTGCAAGAGGTTGGAAACCAGGTTTAAGTGCGCCGCAGAGCTGGTGTCCAGGGATGTGGAAGACAGCGCCTCCACCAGAGGACATTTGGCGCTGCTTCTCAGCAGGCTGTCAAACAGGGCCAAGCCTTGGAGTAGATGGGTCCAGCCGCCTGCGGCATTATAGAGAAGCACATGATGGAAGAGCGATTCGATGGCCTCTTTCTTCTCGCGCTCCTGCTTTAACAGACGAGATCTAGCCATGGCCTCCAGCTCGAGGTCCTCGTCATCCTCGCTTGACAGGGAATCAGACGCCTGCGTGCGCTCGGACTCCACCCTCTGCAGGCCATTGACCATTCCTCCTTCATCGGTGCCGGAGCCTGAGTTCTCCGTGGACACTTGGGCACCGCTGGTGTCTGCTGATTCCGTGTGCTCGCTCTTGACGGCGTCATCTTCCTCCTCCTCTCCATCCTCCTCCTCAGTCACCTCACTCTCAGTCCTGGATAGCGCCAATGCGTCCTCCAGACCGGTCACCTCTGGACCGCTGTCTAACTGTGCCCACAGGGATTCCCGGTCCACGACGTTGTGGACATTCAAGGCCACGCCGTCCACTAATGTACCAGACGCCTTGGCGGACCACCGGCTTCTGTTGCTTAGAACTTTTAGGTTGCCTTCAAAAGGAAAAACATGATGACAGAGCAGATAACAGATGAACCCAAAAGTACAACAAAACAAACTAACAAACTCACCAGCCGTCAGATTTTGTTTGATGGTCTGAACGGAGCAGCGCTGAGTGGAGGGGTGAAGCAGCAGGAGCAGGATCGGCTCCAGGATCCGGATCACGTCAGTGAGGGACAGAGCTCGGACCAACCAGCATTGAGCCGCTGCACTTACCGAGCCGTCGGTGCAGCTTAGACTCTCCACCACAACACACAGAGATCTGATGGAGAAGCCGTTTCAATTCAAGACTCCAGAGGAAGAACTGACTGTGATTTCAATACCAAAGATGTTGTTGATTCCAACAACTTATTTATACGTCTTTTAATGCAAGAGGTGAAAAGATGTGATGCAGCAACTCCCCACTAATGGACTTGCCTTCAGAGCAATTTCAAGACATACAAATGGCGGCTAGGTGGTAGAAGTGCATTTGCCAAGAGCTCGGCAGAGATCATGTGGAGGTAAGAAACACACATGACAGGAAGGAGGAATAGTGAGAGCGTGGATTTGAGTTTGTGTCGTTTATGTCGTTGTTTGGATATTTGAATGGTGACAAGAGCAAAATATATTTGTGTCAAAGTGAACGTTATAAAATAATAGTACATTTTATTTGTATAGCGCTTTTCAAAATACTCAAAGACAGTTGAATAAAAGCAAGTAAACAGAGTAAAAGATACATTAAAATACAACATTTGTTTATACACAGTTACAACATGAGTAAAAGCGGGGCGAGGCACAAAAAGCTAGATATTAAAAACAGATTTAAAGAGGTGGGCTTTTAGTTGTTTTCTGAAACTGGGAAGGTCAGGGCAAGCACGGAGCGAATGGGGCAAAGAGTTCAAGTTCAGCGGCAGAGAAAGTAAGTGATGGACAGAGTCAGGCTATGTTCTTAAGATGGAAAAATGCAGTCCGGGTTAACTGTTTGATGTGGGGTTCAAATGAAAGGGTGGGGTCCAGGAGGACACCAAGGTTGCGGATGAGCGGGGATGGAGTGAGGGTGGCGCTGTCAAATCAAAGATAGAAGTTATGGGTGGGTGGGTGTTGTGATGTTTTTGGGACCGATGATGATACTATCTGTTTTGTCACTGTTAAGTTTAAGAAAATGCTTGAAATATACAATATGTTTTCACAAAAAGCTGGTTTTCACCCTTTTCTAGTGGGGAACTGCTATTTTCCTGGAACTGACCTATGTTCTCCTGCTCATTACTTAAGAAGGGAAGAGTCTAATCTTTGTTTTGGTAGGTTCCATCTTTCTATAGCCATTGAACACAATATTCTCCAATTGGAGCAGTCATTCATTCTACGTGTTGAACTTGGCTAACATATGATATACACTAACCTGTCAAAGGAGCGACTGTTCCTGTTTGTGTGGATCTCACGGGTCAGGTGCCAAAGGATTGTGAAGCGGTGTAGGGCTTCAAGCCTCACGGCCTGGGTTAGAAATGTACACGTCACCATTTACAAACGCTGATTTGCTTATTGGCAGTAGTTAAAAAGCAGAAATGAAATAGTAGCTTCTTTCTTGCGGCAGTTACATTCACCTTTTCCTTGTGCAACAGCGCCTGGCAGATGATGTCCTCGCAGATGGTTGCTGATGGAGCCAAACAGTGAAGCCGGTGAAAGAGTTCCACGCAGGAAGTGTGCTGTTCTCGACGCTCTGTGTCCAGCTGGCTCCAAAGCACTTGAGCAACCCTCTGGGTCAAAACACAAACTTGTCAGTACTACATTTACTTATCCGGGTAGCGCAAACATGTCCCAAACCTGATAAAAGTCAGTGCCCTCCTCTATTGCACAAAGCAAAGCAGGGTAAATGGGGGGCACGGTGATCATCTGCAGCTGCCCACTCAGCGGGTTGGAGTCTGACATCTGGTAGCGTCTCTTCTTGTCCTGGATGACCAGTGCTAAGGACTGGGAGTGGTTGATCAGCTCCAGTAGAGAGGACACTGCAGTGTGTTGAATTTTGTGGTCCCTTGACATGCAGCAGAGCGTCATCAAAGACCTGAGCCACACGGGCAAGGTCTTCATGTCACCTCCTATGCATGAAGGACATACATATGTTGGATATACTGTACTTCAGATTGACTATAATACACTAAAAATAAGTCAACATACAGGTATGACTATGCTGCAACACAAGTGAGTACACCTCAATAGTGTGAGCACCACTGCCTTAATCCTCTTGGGCATGGAATTCATCCTCTTTTCCGTTTTCAGTGGATAGTGAATCCATACTGCTATAAACGCTGTACACTGACTACTCTGAAGTATATCTGACTTAAACTAAGCACCTTGAGATGATATACAGTAATATAAAAATAGTTGCTGAAACAATTCGACTGACCCGTGTGACCAAACATGTCCACGTGTAGAGCCAGAGCCTCCTCTTCGCTCAGGTAAACGGGGAAGGTGGTACACTCCAAGAGCAGGTGGCAGGTGGCCGTGAAGGCCTGTCGACACGCCTCAGAGATCTCGGCCCTGCCTCGCGGCCTGTAGCCGGCAGCCCAGTCTAGGCAGGGCCCCCGCTCTTTCCTCTTCTCTGATTGCTGGCTGTCCAGCCCAGGCTGAGTTTTCACTTTGTTGGGAGCGAACAGGTCAGTCAGTTTGTCTTTAATTTCCAATCCTCCCATGCTTAGTAGCGACGTCTTATGGTCCGCAGAGGCAGAAGGATGGGGCTTGTCCTCCAGTCCACCCACATCCTCCACCTGTACCAGCAGGTGTCTAAAAAAACAAAAATATAAAGGCTTTATTTTCAAAGATGTATGCCCATATTCTATACGCATTATACGCTGACAAATAACACGTATCTCACCTTGTGGCTAAGAATGCCAGGATGTCCTGCAGACATATTGTTGTGGTGTTGACGCTGCCTCCCCTTCTCCACACTCCATGACCATCTTTGAGATTCTCCTTGGAGCCCATGACAGGCAGGAGGTGCTGCTCCGACGGCGAGGCGCTGATCCCCAGCCCGCTGTCCTCTGATCTGAGTGTTGGGTAGACGCCATCTGCAGCCTCGACCTCAACCCCGTCTGTGTTGAGCTCTTCATCACCACTGTGACCATTACCCTCTCCGACATTGCCGTTTCTTTCTCCGTCTTTGATGTCCTGGTTAGCGGTTACACAATGCGTCAGGCAATAAAGCGCAGGAATAAAAATCATGGTCAAACTTCTACCTGAGTGGATCTGCCATCCTCCTCTTGCACCTCTAAGTCCGTCTCTTCTGTGTGGGCTACTGCCTCGAAGTCTATGAAGGCCACAGGCATCTGGATCTTACTCAGGACTTTGAAGCAAGCACGCAGGCCCTGTGTGACATCCTCTAAGCTAACAGACTCCATGTGGCTGTGCAGCGTCCGCAGCATGGTGCCCAACATCTCAGGAAGGAAGTGGGACTGGATATCAGCATGGAGCTCCTTTGGAAGATAATATGGGCTTCTTTTAGCATTTATTCATCCATCCATCTTTTCATTGCTCATGAGAAAGCTGGAGGCCTTGCCAGCAGACTGGGATGTGGCTTAATGTTTCACACGACGGAACCTCTACATTTAAATGCTGTCCAATTATATCAAGTATTCTGTAATTGTGTAGACATTATTAGCAGTGGTTAACTTATTTTTACACTTACATGAAAGTTAAGAATGACCCTTAATTTGATCCCCATTATTTCTTATGAGAAAAAACACATCTCTTAAGAAGTCAACCATCTTGTTTTCGACCTTTGAGTGACAACAGAAGGAGCTATTGATTCTAAAAATAGATAGTTCCTTACCAGAGGAAGAACATCAAGCAGAAAAATAATGAGATTGGACATTTCTGTGACAGAGGGAGCAGGACAACTGACGTCTGGTGGTGTTGGTAGATCATCATCTTTGCCACTGCAGAACAGAAATGATAGGAATTATATTTAAAAATGCATACAACTTGTTATTTAGCACAAGTACATGGGAAGCTGGGAAGCTGTCTTGAGGGTTAATGAAGTACACTGAGATATACTGTATTGTGTAGACAATACTGACAGTTTGCCTCACCTGAGAGAAGTGCAGAAGTGCTGAGTCATGTACTCCCACAAGTATTCACTGTTCATGGAGCTCACCAGCATATTCATCGTCTTTATGATCTCTGATGCATTCTTGTTCTCCTTTATCATGCTGTGGAAACGGTGGTGTATATATTAATTTTCACTGTCTCACAAAAAAATAAAAATCACCACAATATCCTCAGCTATTTTGCCTTTTCCACTTTTCAAAGACTTTATTCATTTATTATCAATTCTTATACCCACTAAATTAGAACATGTTGTTCGCAGTAGTAGTCGTTTTGGAGTGTGACCAATCACAACAGAGTGGGCGTGCCTGGAGGCGGGATGTGGATGGAATAAATTCAAACTGACCGTTTTAACTTAAAAGCACAAATCCAAGGAAATACAGCTGGAATAGGTGCAGATTCTGAAAGATTTCTGTGTGGGTTATTGTGTGTAGCTGCTCTATTGGAGTCCACAACATGAGCATAATAAGTAATAGTATGTAATTCCATCCAAACGTGCTTTGTTGGCGCCACCCACTGGGGATTCTGGCAAGTTACCCCGTCACCATACAAGTAGCTATCGACTAAATTGAATTTATTCTAGTTTTGGAACGTTCAGCATAAGAGGGCAGAGTTCTTCCTGTGTTAGTTTTCATATTCAGGACAGGAGCAACATAATGTTTTCAGGAATTTGCTGTAAAAATGTTACTCTGTCCACGTTTTGCCACTTGAATGAACTATATCGCTATATTTAGCAGTTTTCTTTTGACTGCCCTCACCTGGCCAACTGGTTGCCTGACAGCCCTGAGCTGAAGATTGTCTCCTCCCCCAGCATGTCTTGACAATAGCTGTAGAAGGCTCGGACCACCTCCAGCAGCACATTGCTTAGGACTGCTGGACCTGGACAGAGATGCCATCCATCCAAAACCAATGAAGGAGCGAGTAATTCAATGTTTTGATGTGCTTCTGTGCCGTGCTCTGCTTACCCAACTCCGGTTTATCCAGCAGGCTGATAATAATACGAAAAGGCCTGAGGTAACCAATCACATTCTCCGGTTTGCTCTCCACATCCTTCTGTTTGAGGATGTTAATCAGACCCTGAAGCCATACAGACGACACCAGGCGGGAAGAAGGATAACAGGTGAGAAACAAATATTACATAAAACACTGTGCAAACAGATACAACACGTGTGACCAAAATGTGAAGTATTCTGTCCCCTCGTTTGCTTCACAGGCTGTGTGAAACAACTGCATCCTTGTTGTCAGAAAGCAGAAGCTAAATAGAAGTAAATAGTTCAAAATGGATGCCCTGGAAGTCCATGTCCGTGCCTGTCTATTGTTCAATAGTTGACTGGGTGAATTTTGAAAAGGGTTTCCTATATTAACTTAGCTGATAAGCAATGTGGCTGCAGGCAAAAGCATCATTTGTGTACAGACATTGCGACACTCCATTTACAGTAAATTAATTTCTACATTAGGTGTTGTTAAAAAAGATACTCAAGGGAAGTACCTGCACAATGAACCCGCTAGAGTATGTGTTGAAGTAAAACAACATGTGCTCCTCCGATGAGGTGGACAGGGTCGGATGTGGTGCCACCATTTCCCCTTTTATGTCTGTGCCTAAAATGAAAAATAAAAAAACACTCCACAATGATTCACGGGTACTGGTACCCGGTACTGATTGCAGTCACAATTTTCTGTAGTACAGTAGCACCTTGGTTAGCGTCACTCATCCTTTGAAGAAGGTCCGACTATAACCGAAATGAATGCTAACCGAATACATTTTTTCTATTAGAAATAATGAAACTCAAATTAATCAATAAGAGAAAGCCAAACAGAAAATATGTTTTTATAGTTTTGCAATCAGTTTTACAGCCGGAAGACAATTCTAAATGCATACAAATGACAAAGGAAAGGGATAAATGAACATGTAAAGGGAATTTTGCCCATCATTCACAATCCTTATGTGGAACATGAACACATATTACATACATTATAACACGAGAAAAGAAGTTAATATGACAGAGCTGACAAAGGACACATCTATTTTGACTATGAAGTCCGCTGCCATTGCAATGGCTGTGTCTTCCGGCACAAGACCTGTGTTCTCAGTCCTCAGGTAAAAAATGCTCTGTATTGCTTTTAAATGCTTTGTAGCAAAATTGAGAGCTAGGTATCCACTCTTCCATCTGTGACTAGCGCTTAGCGAGGTGTCGTGTTAGTCCGCCAGATGAAAAAAAAAGTTTTTAATGTTAGCTGCTACAATAATAATATCGCTGCAGCTTGGTTAATATACAAGTCAGGTATGTAAATGGAACACTGTTGGCATTTTTTTGTTTTTATGAGGGCTTTAGCATCAAAATAGGTATCGCCCATGATGTCAGTTGCTAGCTAGCTCATATAAACCCGTTTTCTGACACTATGCACAGAAAAGGGAAAGAAATGTGTTCATGTTTCACATAAGGATTGTGAATGATGGGCAAAAAATTCCCAAAAAGTGCAATTGAAGATGAAGATGTGATTCTTCCTGACTGTTCCCAAAGACGCTACGTGGCAATGAGATCAACGCCTTCCTGTTCTTGAATTCAAGTGTTTGTCACCTCAATAACCCAAAATGGAGCCAAAGAAAATGACAAGCATTTTGATTAAGAAGGTGAGAAACACTACTGAATCCAAGAACTAGCGACAAAACTAAAAAGTGGTGTTGAAGAGGAAGGTGTTGATCTCGCTGCCACAGCGTGTCTTTGGGAACAGTCCCGTGTTCATTGAACCTCTGTTCATTCATCACTTGAAATCATTTTGAATCAGTTTATAAATGTAAATAAAACTACGATTGTTAAACTGTAAGGATGCTAACAGGCCGTTTGGTGATCAAAATAATTAAAGACACAGTTGGACTCGTGCGTTATATTAATAACATGACACGATGTGCACTATATTGTACGTTAACTGGAAAATATACACAATCCTAGCAAAATTTCGGCGTGAATTTTCGACATTAACCGAAAAACACGCTAACCAAAGTTCCACTGTACACATAAAAACAAGCATTACAGCAAACTGAGAAAACCAGAAATTGGCCAAACATTACCATGGCTGTAGCTGAGAACATGTGACTCATCAGTAAAGTACACTGTAAAGATCAGTTACCCAGGAGCCACGCGTAGAGTCGCCTGTTGAGGGACATGTCTCTGCGGAGCAATGTCAGCAAAGCCGCGGAAACCACCCCGGTCATGTCGTGTGTGCTCACCACAATACTGGTCTCTGCCGGGTCCTGAAAGCACACAATGCAAAACAAGCTGGATGATGAGCAAGAGATGGTCAATTCCAACCAAACTAAATTGTATCGAGCGTGGAGCGGTAGATCAAGCTGCAGGGTGCGGACCACTATGGTATTTTCAAATGCAGTGCCAAGTCGTGGAGTTGATGAAAACTACATCGGGAGTTTGCCTACAACCACAACTTGTTGAAGTTTTTTCATCCGGAAATTTTTTTTTTTAGTTGGGAACTGATATTTTCCTGAAACTTACCTACGTTTCACTGCTGATTAAAAATGTGGTCACTGAAAACCAAAAATGTGATTTAGCGTTTACCTACCAGGCATGTGGCAAACGGGAAAAAGAAGAGTAGGATCTCGAGCATGTTCCTCTGCACCAGAACATTTGAGTCTTGCAGAGAAAGACACACAGACTTCACCTGAAGAAAGACAGAAGACGATACGTTGCAACAACCGACTACATGGAGTGACTAATATCAGGGAAGACAAGCGCGCTCACCACCAGGTGATGGTCGTAGCCGAGCATGTGTTTCCGCTGTTGCAAGGGTAAGGTGCGGTCAAAGTGTGTGACGATAAAGACGGTGGCGGGCAGTCGAACATTGGGACTGACGAGTATGGAACCCCACAGGGCTCCATAGAAGACCTGCTGACCCACCAGCAGGGACAACTTAAGCAGCAAGGCATCGGTCCTGGACATAGAAGACAAATTTTATGCAGTATTTCATCCATCCATCCATCTTCTATGCCGCTAATCCTCACTAGGGTTGCGGGTAGGCTGGAGCCTATCCCAGCTGTCTTTGGGTGAGAGGCGGTGTACACCCTGGACTGGTTGCCAGCCAATCACAGGGCACATATAGACACATTCATACCTATGGACAATTTGGAGTGGCCAATTAACCTAGCATGCACACTGTATATGTTGCATGCTAACAGAATACCTGTCATTGACCTCCAGTCCATCCTCCAAGCCTGGTAGCAGCCCCGTTATAAAGGCCTGAAGACTGGGCAGCAAAGCCCTTTGCAGCGGTAGATAGTAACGCTCATACAGTGTGAGCAGAACAGGTTTCACTGCTGTGGCGGCGTAGCCTAACAGCGGGAACAAGCCTGAGCTAAAACACAGAAACATATGCACGACAATAAATATTTGTATTTTTTTGTAAAAAAAAAAAAAAAAACACACCAAAAAAATCAGATTTTTCTCTTTACCTGTAAATAAACAAATCTTTGGCAAGCCATTTTGTGCCAATGATTTTAAAGATGACTTCGTAGGTCTCTAGAGCCTTTAGGTGCACCCCGCTGGGTAAGGCCGGGTGCAAGCACTGGGCCAGACGCTTGCCGATGATCAGCCTCTTGGGTAGGAGGGAATAGCGCAGGTTGCTCTGCAGGGCCTAGCAGCAAGAGAGAGGAAATAATTACCAAACAATTCACACAATGTGGCCATTTGTACCGGGATTGAACCCCGGTCTCCTAGCGGTGAGGTCTGCGCGCTAACCACTCGACTGCCGTGCAGCCCTTACATTAATATATTCACAGCAAGTATAGCGTACTGATTAGCATCCTGTCCACTCATTGGTCGATCAATGAAACTCCCACTGATTGGTCCTCGTCTGGGCGGCAACGATGAAAACTTCATCATTTTTCAGCTTTCTGGGATGCGTAAACCTTCACGCGCACAAAGTTTGAGTGTGGCTTGGCTGGACGGTGACACGCGATGAACGCTATCCTGCAGGTTCCCTTTAAAATTGAGTCGAGGCGATGTCACCTCTGCTGTGTTACAGCCTTACTTATTTCTAATATGTCTTCATTTCTGTTCTCATTATGGCAACCATATTGGTTAATAGGGGTGTACAGGTGACTATAGGGGTGTTATGTCTTATATAGCGCTTTAAATGGAATTGACCCTTGGTCTCCTAGCTGTGAGGTCTGCGCGCTAACCACTCAACCGTCGTGCAGAACATTCTAAAAATAGAATTTAATAAGAACATTTAAAAGCCAACAACAGAAGCAAAAAATGTACAAAAATAAAAAAAGTTGTAATGTAATGAGAAAAAGTGACAATTTTATGTTTAATGTTGGAATATTATGATCTCGTTCCTCCCCCAAATTGTATAGTATGTTGTATATGTATGGATGGATGAAAATGAAATCTGAAATTTCCCCTTGTGGGACTAATAAAGGCATATCTCTCTCTCTCTCTCTCTCTCCCACATGCTGCATGAGAGTCCGGGTGAGTCTTCCTGAGGTGTGATATTTGATCAGGAGACTCCTTACTCACCCTTGCAGCGCTTTACACTCATTGCATATTGCATATTAACGATCCCAAGACAAAACTCTGGGCATACTGAGCATGAACAATATCAGCTGATGATATCGGATCTCCCTACTGATTTTTGGGTTGTTTTTACGATATATGTACACAGGGCGGACTCTTACAGCTAGTGATGATGCTCATAAACTCTGTTACTGTTTCAACATCATAAAAAGTCACTTTTGCATCGTGGGTCACTTTTAAGAATATACGATGCGACATTACACAGTAAATAGGATTGAACAGGAAGCATTTTCTGGTTTATAAGCGTCAACATCATGTCTGTCATGCCTCACGTTCTTGGTACCTTGTTGAGCTTGCCCAAAGAGGAGATGAGGTCCGCCCATTCACTGGAAGATTCAAAGTTTCGCAGCGCCTTCTCAATGACAGAGGCGTAGTTACGATATCGGTAGTCGTTCTGCAGCTCGATCTCCTCGGGATCCATGACGCAAATCAGTCGGGTGGTAGCATGGTCTCACAAATCAGTCTGCAAAACAAGAAAGTTTGGAGTTAGGAGGGGTTCAACTTTGCCATGTTCACGTGCCTCCGCGGCTTGTTGTCTGTGTGGTAAATAGAATTAGGCAACACATGCGAGAGAGTGTGCAGATAAAGGCTGGCGACAAGATTAGAGAAAGGGGGGGGGGCACATCTGGACTCTCTGAGGCTTAGCAGAGATAAGCTTTGCAAGAAGAGGAGGGAGTACATGTTGCTTCATTTCTGAAATTGTTTGTCATTGATGGACATGTTTAAAGGGGAACTATTATGTTTTTTCCACGTTTCTAACCTATAAATGTTGCTACGATGTTGTATACTCGTGTTCAACGATGCCAAAGCATCAGATGACGTTTGCGCATTTGGAAGTGTGCCCTGAAAGGATTACATGCTCAAATTTTACAGACATTGATTTCTACTGATGCCAATGCCATCCGGACTTCCTGGTATGGGCTGCAGATTGCCTGCACTCAGTCATCACGGACCTACTTATACGGAAGTCCTCGGGAGCGCTTGGCGCTGTGACAAATCACAGCGGCGTGGGTATACCTAGAGGAGGGTCGGGGGTGGAGTATGTTAAACAGACCATTTTGGTCGGAAGTAGGAAGTTCACGGAAAGAGGCGCAGATTCTGGAAGATCTAGAAAGCTTTCTGTGCAGGTTATTGTGTATAGCTGCTCTACTGGAGTCCCCAAGTCAATACGAAGCGCCGAAAATTAGCATAACAGGTTCCCTTTAATATACTTAAAAATCTGAGGGGGTCCCCAAACTATCCATGGGTGGGGCTGAACAGGGTGGTGGAAAACTTTCAGAAGCAATGATTTAAAAAGACACAATTTTTAAAAATAGTTTTGTAAATACTGATTATTTATTTATTTAAGGTAGCCGTGGCTAATACTTAGTATTTACCTAATCCGCTCTGCATGTTCCTTTATTAACGCGACACCAGTTTTTCCTGTTCTTTGTATCTTAGAATCAAGCACTAAAACTACTTGGTTGTAGTGTATTTTGGAATGGTTTGTACTAAAAAAATGAAGCTTTTTCTTTGAAGGTGACAATTTGTATGGAGTTTTACTCCTCATTGTAAACATTAGAGTTTTTTGTGCAATCATTGGTAACACATGCTGTTGCATATAGTTCCTTTAATCTGTGTATTGGGAATATTTTTCAATGTCAAATGTCAAAAGTGAATTTTCTCACATCATATCATAGCAACCCGCAGCCGACAACAAAATGATGTATTTGATGTATTGGTGTGTTTCTCTCAATGCTCCGGCATACATTTGTACACACTGACAGCTATAAAGCAGATGAGTGTGTGGACACCCACAGTGTACCCTTGTCACATGACTTCACCCTACGCCTTGCCCACCACTACACTTGTTCACAGCATTATGAGACAGCTTTTGCTCCAATAGCTGCATAAGTCGTTTAGTCTCTTATGTAACTACACGCTGGGATAAAATCCGAGCTAAGTTATTTGTGCATATTTAACGTGACTTTTAAAATATTTCATCTTTGCCTCAGATAACAATAATGCACATTGTATGTGGACATTTTAAACAAGACAGCTAGCTAAGCTAGCTAGCTTAGTATCAGGTGCATCAATAAAATGACTCACCAAACGGAAAACAAGCGCCAAGACGCGCACCAGCTCACTCATTTCGAAGAACAAGGAGAGGTAAGCATCGTTGCATCCTTCACGTCAATGCGGTTAAAAATAGACGGGCAGCAGATATGAGGCGTTTCTTCTATTGTACAAATTGAGCGCATCAAAACAAAGTGTTCATGAAGTGCTGCTATCATGACAGTCATTATGGGGCGGTATCCTCCAACTCAGCTGATACACAGCGGATGGACGGACTGGTTCATTTCCGGATTCAGTAGGGGGAGTGTGTGGAGCTCGTCATTAGTAGAAGATGGGTTTTTATTTTAAACACAAACAAAAGATGAATACACAAAACAATTAACCACATACTGGGTAAGCCGTAGACCACTTTCATTCAATTAAATGATAAATGACAATGAATATAATCTTCAGAACCTCCCCCGTAGATGGTATATTCCAGGATGTGCCGTGTTTACAAAGATCTCACCTCGCTGTTAGATATTTGTGAGCACATCACTGTTCTTAAACACATTTTAAGTTAACTTTTAGCTTTCGTCATCTGTCCTACAGCAATATTCCCATCGATGTATATTTTTTATCCTTTTAGCCAGAAATTACAAAATGTATTGGATATGATACGTGTAAGTGCACATAAGACATTCAGGTTAAATGCAGCGTGTCAAACTGTCAATATAAAGAAACTATAGAGAATAAATGTCTTACACTGAAGCATCAAAATAAAGTAATTATATCACGAACATTGACGGTTACAAACAATGAAATACTATCACTATCGTCTGAAACTAAAAGCCTACAATAACTATTTTATTAATAGTATTAATAATATTAATAGCGCCCCAAAAACGATGTGACCAGTTGCATCCTCCAGTCCAGTTGGTGGCGCTAATGCATTTTAAACGTTAAGTCTGTCAACCGGAAAGGACAGGAAGAAGATGTGGCGGCACCTTTAACAGCAGGGTGCATCGCTACTGAGCCGTAAAGGTTTCGATTATTTTTAAATAAGTAATTCTTACATTTTGGGTTGTCACAGACGACGTCAAGTTTGTCTAAGTGTGGAGAAACGATGCTTGAGGCTTTGTGATTAGCGGCTGCCGCCATATTTGTTACGTCTTTATAGTCCACTCGTCACCACTTTGTGACTGTGGTCAATTTACGTGACTATTCGCGAAAGTAGAGCTTTAAATAAACGATTGTAAATCGTGTAAATCTTTCCTGCTAGCAAGCCTTAAAATTGATGTGTTACTTTTGTGAATTACCTAGTACACTGTCGTATTAGTCCTCAAATAAAATCACCACTTGGGAATTGATACCACACGTATGTTCTATCCAGCCACATGTGTTATGTAATATTCATATTCATTTTGCTGTCTTTCCAGGCCAAGATGCCCCGTAAAGGAAAGCGTTCTCTTGCCGCAAAGCGTCGGTGGAAACAGAACAGGCTGCAGGTACCTGATACAGAACCCTGTTTTTATTAAGAAGCCTCAAACAAAGAAATAAAAATGATATCATGTGTTTTTTATTATTTCTCAGTTACCTGGCTTTGCAACCCAATGTGGCACTGATGATGCTCAACAAAAGCAGCAGGGTACCTTTGGGAAAGACTATATCATCAGCTTGAAAACCAATAAAATCACACAGTTGTCACGTTTGAGCAAAACGAGACGGGCAAAAGAAATAATGAGGGCACGGAGACATAAGGCGCTGCAGCAGCTGAGGGCTTGTAGTGAAAGCATTAAAGACTCTAATGCTCCAGCTACTAAGGTATGTTACCACGGTACAGAAAGTATTGACAGTATGAGGGATGGGCATTTGACTACGTTTTGACCTTTGGGAAAATTAGGTCGTGGCTAAGGTTTAGTTTAATTCAACATGTTGGAAAAGATGAAAGAAAGCAAAATTAGTATTGACCGGTTGTGTAGGCGACTTTCAGCACCACCCTGCACCGTATCATTCGGCATAGGATATTATCTCAATTGGGTTTTTGCAACAGGAACCATTTCTATCATCTACTTGTTGAATTACGGATCGGCAGTGATATTTCCTGTGATGAACTATTATATAAGTGTAAAAAATAAGTTAACCACTATGTTATAATACTGTTGGGAGCGGGAGGATTCCTGCATGAGAATCAGTTAAGGTGGGACTCCCACCTTAACATTTGAGTGTAAAAATAAGTGAACCTGTTCAGACTTGACCATGGTGTGAACATGGAAAGATTGCATTATATGCCCGGGAAGTGAGTCTCTTTACAAAGACCAGGGGTGTCATACTCCATCACACAGGGGGCCGGTTCATCTTTTAGATGCTCACTGAGATGATCTTTTCCAGGTTTAGGACATTGAATGGACTGTGAATTCCTCTTGTGTATTACTGAAGTGTCTCTATTTTATTTTTGTTGACAGGCCGACCATTCCCCTTCTCCAGCCTGCGGGGAGTCCAGTAACAGTTGTCTTTCAGCGATTTCAGATGTGCACTCTATGTCAAATGCTCACTGTGATGACACCATGCCTGCTGGAGGAAAGGCTTTTGCAGGGTCACCAGGGATGGCCAGCAACATCACCCGGACAGAAACATCAAGAGTGACAGAGGAAGCTCCTAAGTAGAACCAAAGACTGAAGTTCCTCAATCTACTATGGAGAAATAACCACTTGTTTGTCATATTGTTTGTCAGTCATATTTGAAATGCTAGGAAGGATCTGTTTCTGAATGTTCTGAACGGCTGTGTCTATGCTAGGAGTTATAGGGAGCTATAAAATGAATGCCAGAACTTTGGGGAAAAACCACTTGAATAAAAAAAAGGACTCATAGCATCTGTTCCAATATAATTGTAATGTAAGGTGCAGGAGTTTGGAACGAGTCGTCTGAATTGGGTACCATGGGTACGCTTTTCGTTAACTCGTTCACTTAACAGCTTCTAACAGTGCCATAACTGAAGGGACACCAAGTCAAGTATATGTGCGTGCCTTCTGTGACTCGTGTGATTCGAATGCCCCATTAACTTCAATAACTGACTCATAAGAACTTGGCTCAGTAAAAGTAATTTAGTTTCCATCACAACTCTGGCGTTCATTGCTATTGCTATTTGTCAATTTCCATTAGTCACCGCCTCTTTCGCATTTTCATCCAATCACCAAAGGGCATAGACTGAGCGTACGCCTTTTCATAGTTTGTCGCCGCCTTTTCCGTAATTTGGTCCAATCACCGCAAAGGTCTCCACCGGAAGTTTTGAACTAACCCAAACGCGGGAATCCGCTTACTTTTTTTCATCCGGACAACAGAGAAGGTGAAAATGCCCGATTTCCTAAATAACCTTACTGCAACGTAATCTATGTTAATTTGTTGCGCGTAGGCGAATCCTAACAGACTTATACATCGATTCACTTGCTTTTTGTAAACGTACACGACTTTTTCTCGCTATAGCGACCGTCGGATTACAGAAGGTGTCCTTACTAATTGACGCTTGAAACCGAACTAAACTAACAAAAACAGTTTCCCTTCCAGGTTGGTGTTGAACAAAGATGAAGGTTGTAACATGCGAGATCGCCTGGCACAACAAAGAGCCCGTCTACAGTTTGGACTTTCAACACAGCTCTGATGGACGCACACATCGGCTGGCCACAGCTGGAGTGGACACCACAGTCAGGGTGGGTGGACGGTGCAGACCAAGTACAGTACAGATACATCTACTGAACTCAAACACTTTAAAATGGCTGCCATGGACATTTTTTTCATATTTGTATATGATTTATTTCATGTCAATGCAGCTATGGCGAGTCGACATGGGCCCAGATGGAAAAGCAGTGGTGGAGTTTCTGTCGAATCTAACCAGACACACAAAGGCGGTCAATGTAGTGCGTTTTAGCCCCACTGGAGAGCTTCTCGCCTCAGGAGGAGATGGTATGTTTTATGATATGTGATATGCATAGACATAAAACAAAATCACCTTTGTCACTGTTCACAACATAAACAACCAAGAAGGTACAAAAAGGCGTGGCATGCCGTCTGTTAAAAACGCCACTTTTTTATTGCATCTCTGAGTGGTGTTAACATGTGACCTTTATTTCAATATTCCATCTTGTGGTACAGATGCATCCATTCTACTATGGAAGCTGAATGACAACAAGGAGCCTGAACAGGCTCCTGTGTTCCAGGAGGACGAAGACGCTCAACTCAACAAAGAAAGCTGGACCGTCATCAAGACACTGAGGTAGACCGCCGCATCAATGGGTTTCAAAACTGTGGAGCTGTGGCACGAATGCAAAAAGGTCCGAGTTGTTGACATCTTGTTTTTTAGGGGCCACATTGAGGATGTGTATGACATCTGCTGGACCCATGATGGAAATTTCATGGTGTCCGGTTCTGTGGATAACACCGCGATTATGTGGGACATCAACAAAGGTTGGCTGAGAAAACATTAGAACAGATTATCCAAACTATTTTCACAGAGGACCACGTGGTAAAAAATGAAAGCATATTTTCTAAAGGTATGATAAGTAGTTGTATATATTATGAAATAATATGTCTGTTTTGCTGTACTGGGATGTTGAGCATGAAAATGAATTACTTACATTGATGAAATTTATTTGGATTTCATGCAAACGTGTTTTATTTTCTATTTCCCACACACATCTTTGTAAATTGTCTGATATTATCACTCAATTCCAATAATATTTTGACTTTAATCCCATTTTAGTATAAATTTCTCTCAACTTTATTTTGTTTAAGACTTAAAAAATATATTTTTTTGGGGGGGAAAAATAGATAATTTTTTCTTAAAGTTCCAACTTTTTCCTCTTAATATTTTCACTTTATTCTTCAAAAATTACAGCTGTTTCTTCTTTTTTTTCTTGTTAAATTATATTTTAAGAATGCGCCACGGGCCAATAAAAAAAACAGCAGCGGCCCACAAATGGCCTCCCGGTGGCACTTTGGGCACCCCTGTATGAAGTCCAAATATAGCTTTCATTTGCATTTTTTGCTTTCTTCTTAGGACAGAAACTGTGCATCCTGAATGACCACAAGAGCTACGTGCAGGGTGTGACCTGGGATCCACTGGGGCAATATGTTGCCACTCTCAGTTGCGACAGGTACACGTGCCATTACCCGCGTTGTCTTTAAATGTATAAACCATGCAGTTTCATTGACCGAACAGTACTGTGTATGTATTTTGATATTACTCCTTTTCAGAGTAATGCGTGTGTACAGCACACACACCAAGAAGAAGGCCTTTTGTGTCAGCAAAATGAGCTCAGGGTCCCCTGCAGACGGAGAGGTCAGTATGGGTCCTATTCAGTCTTTAACTGACCACAGCAGAAAACTTGATATAGCTGAATGTAACATTTGAAGATGATAAACGGAAATGTTTGGGTTTGTTTCTCTGTAGGTCAAGCAGCACCGTATCTTCCATGACGACAGCATGAGGTCGTTCTTTCGTCGCCTTTCCTTCACACCAGACGGATCTTTCCTGCTTGCTCCAGGTACACCCACAGCTTGTCTTACGTGCAGTCCTTTTGGTGATTTACAACCGAACTTTCTCTGATCTCTCAGCGGGGTGTGTGGAGGCTGGAGAAAATATTATAAATACTACCTACATTTTTTCCAGGAACAGCCTCAAGAGGTAAGATTTGGCAATATCAGCATCGTAAAAGCAGGGGTGTCCAAAGGAAAAAATAATTCATATGTGGGGCGGTGGGGAATTTTGTAGGTTAAAGATGCGAAAACCAATCAAATGCAGGCGAATATGTGCTAAGCTATCACAACTAAACATTTAAAGGGGACCTGTCATCTATGCTTTTTCCACTTTTCTGACCCATAAATGTTGTTAGAATGTTGTATTCTCGTGTTTTCTTCAGAAACTTCGGACTTTTGTGCCGTTTATCAACTCTGAGAAAGTTGGGTTCGCAGCTAGCGGCACAACACTGGAAGTCCTTCTAAGCACTCGGGAGTGTGACAAACCAAAGCGAAGTGGGGGGGGCCGTGGGTGGAATACATTAAAACAGACAGTTTTCACGGGAAGCGCAAAATCCAAAGAAATACAGCTAAATAGGAGCAGATTCTGGAAGCTCTAGATAGTTTCTGTGTTTATTGTGTGTAGCTGCTCTATAGGAGTCCACAACTCGATACCAAAGAATGAAAATCAGCATAATAGGCCCCCTTTAAGCTTTGTGTCATAGGCGACAATTACTTATTTTTATTTTTATAATAGGCAGGGGGCTACAAGAATGGCACCGGGGGCCATACTTTGGATACCCCTGCCATAAAGATTCTTCTTTAGCCGGTAAATGAATTTCTTCCTGTCTCTAAGGCCAGTAGCCCACTTGCCATGTCCAACGAAAGCAACACTGGCTGTGCGCTGCTGCCCCGTCTACTTTGAGCTGAGAAGCAAGAAGGGAGATGGTAGGACCGCAGCTTTAAACATGTAAACCTGTATTTGTTATGTCTTCATTTTGTATCCACCTTCCATCACAGACGGCTCCATCCAGCCCAATTTATTCCATTTGCCGTACCGTATGGTGTTTGCGGTGGCATCCGAGGACTCCATCTTCCTGTACGATACGCAGCAGACATGCCCGTTTGGCCTGGTGTCCAACATTCACTATCACACACTCAGTGACCTCACATGGTAAGAGAACAAGGCCTCTCCCTTTGTGGACCTTCCGATGGAGCACTTTAGTTGGAAATTATTAGAAAAGCAGAAAGTGTGAGTGTATCAATGAAAAAGGGGAAATTGTCATGTTTCTGTCTTGCCTAGGTCTCGAGATGGTTCCTTCCTGGCAGTGTCCTCCACGGATGGATACTGCTCTTTCCTGTCCTTCTCTCCCGGGGAACTGGGCACGCCGCTGAAGGAGCCGCCCCCACTGGAGATCTTTACCCCAACCAATGGCGCTGAAAAGAAGGGCAAAAAGACTCCACAAGGCAGGACTTCGTCTCCTGTTTCCCAGCCGCCGAGCACGGCCTCCACTCCCACGTCCCACGCCAACCTCTCCTCTGTAACGACCCCCGACGAGAAGAAGTCTGGCGTAAAGGCCAAGCCCCGAAAGATCACCCTCAACACCCTGGAAGCCTGGGGGAAGCCCACGACTCCGAAAAGCACGGCTTCCTCCACACCTCAGACGCCGACATCCAGAAGCACGAGCGCACCTTCGACCCCTCAGCCTCGTGTCAACCCCCCCACCCCGAATTCCTCTAAAAAGCAGCCTCGTCTCACCCCACTCACTCCCACTACGCCCAAAATGCTCAACTCCACCGGGTCTCCAGGGCCCACCACTCCTAAAGGTGCATCGGCTGCTAAAGGGCCCACTCCGAGGTAAATATAACACAGCACTCGCTGCTGTAGTGCTCATGTGCAGTGGTGTCAAACTGCACCGCATCATATTAAGAGACATTTCTGGTATTTTTTACTTTTGTAATACCTCACGTGTACCTCACCGGTATCTTAGACTCTGTATTTTTTGTTGTTTCTTTAACTGTTTCCCCATGTGTCCATAAATGCAAACGAGTGACTGTAAAATGTGTCAAGTGGATCATCAGAGTTAACACAAGCTGTTTGTTTTTGTTGCCGTTCACGTGCTCAGCTAAGAACAAAGCCTCGTCTGGCTTCAGGGGTTCGTTGGACCCCCTGCGGGTGATAAAATAATCACTGGGACAGACAATGGACAGCCTGTGAAAGCTTTTGTATTTAAATCTGTAACTTGAATCCGGTCTTTCCTTGACTGACCCAGACTCGTTTCACTCCGGTGGACCACAACCAAACGAGACTGGAGTTGATTGGTATCGATGAACTTTCTGAAGCTCATTTACTTTTCTTTTGCTCCCCCAGGCGAGTTTCTTTAACTCCGGTTGGATCGCATACGGCCAGTTCGCTCTTCAGCGCTCCAGCATCCACTGAGAAGGCCAAACATGGTCAGTCGGGGTCGGGGTTGCTCCATTTATTAGAAAGGGTCGGGATTTGAATACTTTCTGTGAAGTTCTTTTGATATTGGTTGGGTGTACTTGTCTATGTGCGCACCGGGGGCCATTTACAGCACATTCTAAAAATACGATTACAGTCGTCACTTGCCTATGGCGATTAATTGGTTCCAGGCCTGACCCTAATGAGTGAATTTCTGCAAAGTAGGATTGTTTATTTGTAAATATGACTTTCATAGTTAGAACATAGAAAACCTGTTTGACTTTCTAAATACAGTTTTACAATTTGTTACACCTCTAAACATAAAACAACACCCTTTAAACTTGTATTATGCAATATTTAATAATACAAAATAAGCCATTTTAGACATAAGATTCACATGATAGCATTAGCAGCGTACTTCCTGGTGGCTATTGGCTATAGTCAGGGTGGGGGCTGGACGGTCAGATAGGCAGGGAGGATTTTCAATATACATCTATGAATTTGTCATAATTGACATGCGATTTCACAGAAAATCCCACTGCATCATGTAACGTGACTGACACCTACAGACCAGCGTAGAATCATTGAATCTGTACTGCCGCTGTTTATTGTTAAGGAAAGACTCACAATGCACTTCAATTTTTGCACTTCAACTTTATTAACAAGCAGATAACATTCACATTCGCTGCTGTCAGAAGCTCTTTACACTGCTAGCATTCAGCTAACACTCCGCTCGTCCCACGTAGATACACAAACCCTGAAAGTAAATCTTCACCCTTGTGCAAACATGTCACCATGTTAATAAAAGTGGGTACTTTTCCTTGGCCTATCCCTCACCTCTCCAAGTTTCATGAAATTACAATATGTGCTTTAACACACCATCACAGTCGCTCTCATCTCGCCATTTTCATTCCTCCTCCAGGACGTCCTTCTCCTCCAACCGATCCGCTCTGCCAGCCTCCAGAGTCCAAGCGCCCCAAGACGGGTGGCAACGTCACAGCGGCAAGCAGCACTAACGAAACTTTAGCGTGATGGTGATGTACGGTACGCCGGAGCGTGACGTCATTGGGGAAATTGCATGGTGTGTTATGCCGCAGACAGGTTAACGTAGGTGTGTTCCCGAGTTCCCGATCAGGGTTGTCCAAAGTTTTTCCACCGAGGCCCACGTACCAAAAAATGTGGCCCTCAGCTTGCACTTTGCACACCCCTCCATTACACACGCAAATGTTGTTGCAATTTCTTTCATTTAAGGATTTTAGTTTTTTTCTATATTTTACATTTGAAATAAGTGTGATATTTTCATCTTTAAGTACACGAATTGTAAAATCCTACTATAAAAGAAATAAACAAGCGCCTGGTGCTTTTGTGAACTTTTTTTTTCTTCAGACTTATTTGGCTGAGTACATTGGACCAGCAGCTTCCATAAATGAAAGTGTCAAGCAAATATATATATTTACTAGAATGTACATTATATCAAGGGATTTTTAGTTTGGCTCAGTATTTATCATTTATCATGCAAAGGGGCAACTATGATAGTTTTCACCTTTTAATAAAACACAAAAAGGCCAGTTTATTGTAGGTCAAGATATACTAAGCAGTTAAATATATTCAAAGACAAAAACAGACTAAATACGGCTCATATATTAGTGATTTTTTAAATATTCTTTCAACATGTTTTTTTGTGCGGCCCTATTCTAACTTTGTGATATTCTGACTGAGTTAGATTTGAGTTTTGAAATGTGTCACTTGCCAATAAAACACAAACGGGCCCAGCTTTGGACACCACTGTCAGTGATTAACAGGTTTATATGTAATAATACGTGTTGGAATACATACATAAAACCTTCCAAATGGAATGATTGAAAGTCCAGTGTTTGCCAACCTTACTGATAGCTCAATCTATTTCCAATAGTGATTGCTAGAGGTTTTTGTATTTAAAAAAATCATATTAAAAAGCAATTCGCCACAGAGATAGTGATGACAATTCATAAGACATATTGAATGCAAAGTAACACTAAAAATAATGTTTAAAAACACCAAACAACCACTTATCGGGTGGAATGATGGATGGACGTCACCCTTATAGTCCACTGGTATCATGTTGGGAAACCTAACTTGGTTCTCTGGGGAAACGGAAACTAAAATGACTGACGGGTACTCCAACCAATCACAATCGAGGAAACCTGGGCTCTTTAACGCTTGTGTGCACTCTGTGTGAGTATGAAGGCGGGGAGGAGTTGTGCTTGCCTGGGCTGATTAGCAACAAACAGAAGGTTGCGAGTTTAAAATGTGGATTATTTGACCTCCACGGTGGACTTTGTTGTCACTACAGCGGTATGAACTCTTCTATGTTTTAAGCCGAGGCTTGTTGTCACAGTTTTAGGGGAGGCGAGGTGGCTATTTTGCAACCTTTTTTGCACTAATAGCGAAGGCAACCTCGCTTTTAGGTCGTTGGAGGCGGCGATGGTGAGCTGATAGCTGCGTCATCATGTTGCTTCCGACTCGAGTTGACCGAAAGAAATCTCAAGTTAACGAAGCCGCCTGCAGTCATCCAGCTCCCTGGGCCACTCCCGACCACCGGAGGACGAGGCTGCCGAAGGGAGCTTGCTAATATCTACGGCTGACTTTTACATCACTTGGCGCGATTCCTTCCTGCCTGCCTGCCTGCCTGCCTGCCTGCCTGCTTCCATTTATTATCTCCACTCAGTCCAAAACATGTCCGTCGGAGTGGCCTTAAGCAGTTAAAAAGCCACAAAAAACAACCAACTGTAGTCATATAAATATTTGTTTTTGACGAGAGTGTTATGATAAGTGATGCCCTCGATGACAGCTTGGCGACTAATCAGGAGCCTGATTGGCACTTTCGCCACTGACCTTTTTAAATTAATTTAAACTCGATATCCATCTAGAAAAACAATATAGCATATCAAGCATACCAGGGTGTTACAGTGAGTTTTTTTGGATAGTTCCCCCCCTCAGCCAGCCTCAGCAGGTCAAAGTTCCGTCCTATCAGGGTACAAAAGGCACCGACTATGGCCGTGAAGGCGACGACTTGTCCCCCCAACCCTTGGTCGGGTGAAACGTCCGCAAACTTCGAGTGGATCGACGGGTTGCTCTACCGAAAGAAGCTCGAAAGAGGCTACATCAACTACCGGGAGGTTTTAGATGAGGACCGGAGACTTGAGGTCATCTCCGTGTTCCACCGGCGACGGCGTGACCAGCGTCACCTCTCCCTGGAGGAGACCTACAAAAGTGTGGCAGAGAACTACTGGTGGGACGGTAAGAACATCTGATATATACACTCCTTCATTTAAAACCACATGCCACCCACTAGTTATCTCAAAACCTTTAACTGGATATGAAGTTAATCAATATCTTGGGAGCGTATGAATGATTGAAAGACCACCGCCTCCCCTACTGAGCCCATGCACCCATGGGTTACTTTCCTTGGCATGGCACTGGACCCCCAGCTGAGACACCTTAGGGCACCTGAGGGGACCTAAGGAGACACCGGGCCTGCCTATGTAACGTATCTCCTTCCCAGAACATCTAAAAAAACAACACCCAAGTTAGAATCTGTTGGGCACAAGGTGACCACTGGCGGACATCCTGCTGTACCCTGACATGGGTGGACATGGAAGTAGACCTCCAGTTCCACCTTTTCTGGCCATGGAAGTGAACCTCAGCAGGGATTTTGCTCGTCTGCATCTTACCTTCTCCATGGATGCTGGTGGAGCTCCACCCATGGGGCCATGTCATAGTTTAATTTCCTTGGGCCTGGAACACCAGTTGATATACTGTATCTCTTGAAGTCAGATGTAATTTCACTAAATCTGTTTGAGTTCTGCCAAAAACTAATTTTTTGTATTTGCTTCTGCACGATCTCTTTGCAGGGATGTACTTCCACATCCGAGACTTTGTCCTGGGCTGTCCCGAGTGTAAGATCCAACAGAGAAAGAAGACTGAGGTGAGACCTGGTTGCTGTGTTCAGCAGAAACGCCCAACTATCAGCTCCTCGCCGTTTTGATTGGACCGTCTTTTTCTCCCTTCTCCCACATTTTGAGTTCACACTTGCTCACTCTCAACCTCTTTTCCGCTTGGATGTCTCCCGACAGCATCGTTCTCACACTTCAATCTTATAATAAAGCCTTTTACAATTTATTATCTGCCTCTTCTTAAAATCATAGGGGCTCCGTGACAGAGGATGCGTCACAAAGACGATGGCGTCGCACTGCTCTGATGTGCTCAGCAAGCTGAAGTGTCAGAGGGAGGCGGGGATGTTCTGTGATATCACTCTGCGCACTAACGGGCAAGCCTACGCCGCACACCGAGCCGTGCTGGCCGCCGTCAGCGATCACTTCCAAGAAATCTTTACAGAGATGGACTCCAGCATGAAAGGAGACGTAGACCTCACTGGTAAGACAACATGACTCGGTCTCTCAAGGTGAGACCGGTGAAGTGGCCAGTTTTCCTTGTCGGACGTACAAGTCGTAAAGGGTTATTTTATGCTCGGTCAGCTGAGGGCTTCGGTCTTGCTTTGTATTCCAACTCCCTGAAAACACTGCAAAGGTCCTCAAAGCAAATGGTGAAATGTGCCGAGCGTACAACGACCACTTACTTCACCATCCCGCCACACAAAGTCTTGGCATTCTCTCAAAAAAAATAGCTTAAGCGTCTACAGAGCATAGTGGCCTAACATTTCTTGTCTAGAGGGCTCTAATAGTGGCAAAATTCAATTTACAAAGTCATAAAACAACATTTTGTTAATATGAAACGGCGTACGAGTGGTTAGCGCGCAGGCCTCACGGCTAGGAGACACGAGTTTAATCCCACCCTCGGCCATCTCTGTGTGGAGTTTGCATGTTCTCCCCGTGCATGCGTGGGTTTTCTCCGAGTACTCCGGTTTCCTCCCACATTCCAAAAACATGCTAGGTTAATTAGCCACTCCAAATTGTCCATAGGTATGAATGTGAGTGTGAATGGTTGTTTGTCTATATGTGCCCTGTGATTGGCTGGCCACCAGTAAAATACTTTGGTTTTAACAATCCACGCAGGAGAACACGTCTCCTCATCTTTGTTGGACAGAAAGCCAAACTTGAATGTTCCAATGTCTTGCCATGATTCTTGTCAAGTAGCATGCCGTCTGCTAGAAAGGCTTGCCGCTCCTTGAATGTGCTTTAATATCCACCGAAGTTTTCAAGAGGTGAGGTCATAAAGGAGCCAAAGTTGGAAGCCGTACAAAATGTCCTTGTTGGTATTGCCCGAATGCATTACTTCCCTTTCGCCATGTCCACCCAAGTGCGGTTTAGCATGTCTTAATTCCATTTATTTTCTGACTCCCCCACTCAGGCTTCAGGGAGGACAGCCTTTTGTCTCTGCTGGATTTCTCCTACTCCTCCACCCTGTGTGTTCGCTGGGAGGACCTCCCCGAAGTCATCACCATGGCCCGCCATCTTGGCATGTGGCCCGCCGTGGAAGCCTGCTCTGCTCTCATGAAGGAGCAGGAACACATCGTTCATCCTAGCCGGGACTTAACGTTAAGCTACGGCGGCATTTGCGGTTTGCGTCACCGCCAGCAGACGGAAGCCAAAAGGAAAAGGGTTTTAGATTTAGAGGAGAACATTAACGATGGCTTCAAACTAACGTTGGATACATCAGACGAGTCCACCGAGTGGAGTCCCAATTTGCGTAGAGGGCAGAATCTGAGAGGTCACAACGGTCTCCCCGTGAGTCCCTCACACAGGATGAAGCTCATGGACTTTAAAACTCCCTCGTCCAAGAAGTCCACAGCGTCCAGGACCACGGTTACCACCCCACAGTCGAAGGATTACTCCTCCATGTCACCATCAAGCACGCGTCTTCTCCGTTCAAGTCCCGGTGCTGCTCAGAAGGTTCAAAGATTGCTGTCCATGTCGGAGAGCCCTCAACGCAACAGGAAGACTCACTCCAGCCAACAGATGTCGGGTACAACCAGATCCAGGTCCAGTCCAATTTGCAGTCCAGTCAGGGTGAAGCAGGAAGTGGAGGAGGTGGCGGTGGATGAGGAGGATTATGCCCGAGAGCAAGAGAAGTACAAGCTGATGAATGTTCTCGGCCTGCAGAGGACCGCCCTCCTGCCCAGACCGGAAGATCTGATTGGTTGGAGGCAGAAGAAACGACTCAGGAAGCTTAAAGCCAACAACTACTCACTGACCAAGAGGCGAAAACCCCGCTGCACTGTACCGGCGATACCTTTTGGACCCGTGACACTGGCGCTACCCCTCTGTGCCCCCGTCAACAGTCTCCTCCTCAACAAGGCGGGGAAGACCAAGTCTGGAGCTCCACACATAATAGAAGGAATTACCAAGAGGCAAAAGCCGAATAAACAAATACCTCCCAGCGACCGGAGAATGCGGAGTCAAGGCGCTTTACCAGATATGTTCCAACCCGGCTTCAGGGGGAGGGAACTCAGGCGGTCCGTGAGGAGCAGTGGAAGTGTCCATCCTCCTGTCCAGCACTCCCTGCGGCTTAACTCCAAAAAGATTTCAGTCAGAAACACAGTCAGGATCAAACCAGAACCCTCTGAATACTCAATCTCAGGTCTCTCTCCCGTATCAAACAATCACCGCAGAGCCGCACCTTCTCAGACCACCCCGGCCAGGAAGATCACAGTCGAGCCCGTCAAGACACCGCGCTACAACAGCAGCCGCATGGTGACCAAAGCCAAGCCCAGGCGGGGCAGCGCAAGAGAAGCGGAGAAGCCGAGGGGCGGTTCCAGGAAGGGCCCGAGGGAGGACACGGGCACCGGGAGAACCGTCAATGATAATCAACCCGGTGGGTTCCAGTTCTCAGAGCCCTCTTCCACGCCGTCCATCTACAACCACCCTCTGTATAAAGTCATCAAAGAGGAGCCAACGGATCCCGTTCCGGTTGGTGGACCTTTCCCGGATCCTCCCTCTCCGGACCTGGGCAAGCGCCAGAGCAAACCCCCCATCAAACTACTGGATTCTGGCTTCCTGTTCAGCTTCTGCAGGCCGGCAGGAGCCCCCATGGTGGGGATCAAGAAAGAGGAGGAGAGTGTGGACATCTGTCTGACGCGCTCCGTGTCACAAGTCGGCGAGAAGTTTGGAGCCAACCACAGGGCGCTGAGAGCCAGAGGACCACCCCCTGCCTTGGCGGTGGTGAAGAGGGAGCGGGAGGAGAGGGGCGAGAGACCAACCAGAGTCCAGAGACCCGGGTCCAGCTCCAGAAATAACAGTGTACCTCTGGCCAGTTCCAGGGGGGCAAAGGCTACACTGATCGTACCAAAGGTAGATAAAAGGGGGTATACTTCACGTCTTGATTTGGATTTCATTTTCCGCCCACCATCGCTCACAATGTTTGTTTTTTTTCTCTTCAAACCCACCAGCAAGAGCCTAACCCCCTCCCTGTGAGCAGCAGGGGCTGTGTCGTGATCGACTCGGTTCGGGCCAGGGCCAGGCTAAAGCAGCTGAGGGGGCCACGCAGCCAAGCCCCAAAAGTCCCAAAGGCGGCCCACGCCTGCCTGCAGTGCGCCGCCTCCTACAGGGACTGTGATGCTCTCATCATGCATCGCCTCAGGCACGTGGAGGGCAAGCACTGGCCGTGTCCGGTAAGTCCCAACTTGGACCGATGCCTCCATCACACACTCGTTAAAATAATAACCAAATGTATTCTATTTCCTTCATTGTTTGAGGTTCCGCTGTATGGTATTTTTTCCAATTTGGTTGCATCATGTGTCGTTTGTCTTACCCTCCTTCTGCTCCGAAGCTTTGCAGTAAGACCTTCTTTCGACTCAGGAATGTACGGAACCACATCCGCACCCACGACCCCAAGTTGTACAAATGCAGGAGCTGCATTATCGCGGGTTCCTGAGGGGGCGCGGTCGGCAACCCTGCCTGTAAAAGCACCAAATATCAGGTATTTGATATTTGGAATTTCTCTCTTGTCAATCATCCCGAAGAAGTGAAATGATCGGCAAAAATGTGAGAATCCGGGTGGGGGGGGTATGTCGTGCTTATCTACGACCCTTGCCTTTTTTGTGTGTGTTCAGACACCGACATGACCAAGCAGGGGAAGAGGAAATCACCCGATGGATCCGAAGCTTGTACATAAACGGATCCGTCATTAACACAAGCACAACGGTCTGTAAAGGAGGCGTGACCGCTCTTTGATTTCTAATCTAATGGTAGCTGGCTGTCACCGTGATATTTAAATAACCAAACCAAGGCTGCTGTGTCCGTTTCCCAAAAAACAAGAGGTTCATCCTTGAACGTTACACTCAGGGGGTGGGGAATGTGACGCCACCTTGAGTCCTCACACTCACACTCACACACAAATACACACTAACTACACTTGTGTATAACAATGGAAAAACGTGATTGTTTTATCTATTATAGCGTAACATTTGTCATCAGTCCTATATGTATATAGAATTTGGAGTGCACTTATATCTTAAGCTTATGTTGTAAACCTAAGAGCTAGTGATGAAAGATTGGGGGGGGGGCACAGAGTGAGCATCCACGGCGGGAATACTTGAAGTGAAACAGGCGTCTGAAGGGAATACTTGAAGCCGATGGCGAGGGTTTAAGACGATCCTTCGGGTGTTTCGTTGGGTCTTTTGTCCGTTTTAGGTGTGCTTAACTTCTTAATGACTTCAGTCGTCTCGGCCTCCGCCTTCCCGCGTTATGATCCACTCATAATCCATGCATTGGGACTGTTGACAACACTGCATGTGTATCCGTTTCTTGCAACGTGACTGCGTCCTGAATTTTATTTTTAGGAATCGTATCCATCCCTTCCACCACCTTTTAAGCCGTTTTACTTAGAATATCCCTCCTACTGGATAAATGCAACGTGTGCACATATAAAAAGATGGTTATGATTCACAAATTGATTGATTTTTTCAAAGATTTCGCTGTCTGTATTCAGCAGACTGAATGAATAGATTTTTGACTTTTATAATAATGTTGCTTTAATGACCTTATTGCTTTTTTGTATACTTGGCGTGTACTGTCTTCTATTGTGGGAGACAGATTTATATTTGACAGATATTTAACGGGGTTCTGTTCAAATGCACATAAATTTAGACGACAAGAGTATTTATGTAAAATGCTGAGGCAGTCTTGTGGTTTGGACTCGTCACAATTAGCCAACATGTTATTGTCTTGGACGTTTTGGAAATAGAACAATTTAAAAATGCATTGCTGTGCTTCTGTGGCCGGGTCTGGGGATGTTTGAATTTTATCAATAAATCTACATAAATATATAACATCAAGTGTATTTAAAAAAAATCCCATGTTCATTATTGTTCTTGTGGTGTATAACTGCTTTATAGTTCTAATATTTTGTCCCTTCTACGCCTGAGATATTTTTAATATGCTACCTACAACATTACCTGTAGCGAACACAAGAGGGCAGTATCGGACAAAGGTGTTTGCTTAAGTATAACGCTGCAAAATGGTTCCAACCATATCCAGCAAAACCCCCCCACCCTCCAGTGAGGTAGTGAGCAGGATGTCACCATAGTAACATTTCATTGAAAGTATGTGCTAAGGATGAGGACACTACAGCAGATGTTATGAAATGCAGCCACATAACTGGAAGGTCATAGCTCTTATTCAATGTGTTTGTAGCCCCTGTAGGATATACTCTGGTATTCATTCATCTTTCATAGCGTTCACGCGCTTTTGATTGATAATAGTATTGACAGAAATAAAAATGAAAGCATCCCTAATAGCTGATGGTTGTTATGTAATTACCCCACAAGAGAGCATTTTGGCTATGTTTAATGAATGTAGGTGGAATCTAAGGGTTTTCATTCAAAATTTTTTTTTTTTATGTTTTCCTCAAATTATGACAAGGAGAGCTTAAAAAAAGCCACACACTTGCACAAAATATCCCATTGAAAACCACGAAATCCTTTAACATTTCAATTTAGGCCGCAGACTTTTTCCTATCTTTCCACCAGATGGCACTACTTTTTTCCCAGGGGGGGTTGTGTCAAGTGTGTGTGTCGCAATTGATGTTGGATGATGGTGTGTATGTAAACAAAATAGTCTGATTTATTCATTCATTCATCTTCTACCGCTTATCCTCACGGGGGATGCTGGAGCCTATCCCAGCTGTCTCAGGGCCAGAGGCGGGGTACACCCTGGACTGGTGGCCAGCCAATCACAGGGCACATATAGACAAACAACCATTCACACTCACATTCATACCTATGGACAATTTGGAGTGGCTAATTAACCTAGCATGTTTTTGGAATGTGGGAGGAAACCGGAGTTAATTTGATTTATTTATTTAAAAACATGTAAACATGGCCATTAAAGATTGGGTAAAGAAAATATACGTAATATATGTATAGTTCAAGCTAAAGTGTTTTTAAATGAATGACTTATTTAAAATGATGGAAAACATTAACATAGCACAGCAACAGAATATGATTTTTAACATTATTCGAGCCCTGTGGACATGAAATAACACCCCTATAGTCAACATTACACTCCTATTAGTCATTGTTTCCACTGGATTGCTCAACTGTCATACTACAGGGACTCTAGACGCCCCCGAGCTGGCGGGCCAACCACATTTAGGGTTTCAAACCATGTGGGGGAAAAAGGCCAAAAAAGTAAAGTGGGAAAATAAGAAGCCACTAACTAAGGATGTAACATTACTGGCCGGAATACTACATCCGGTATCACTTTCATTTCACTATATTTTGACAAATAATAGACCTTAGTTGAGCATGAAACTGTGGTAATTAATTTGAATAAAGGCAACATAGCGAGGGAGTGATAATCAAACTACAGTATTGTGAGGGATGACTGTACTGAAATGGTGCAGTACCTCACCACAGCCGATAGATGGTGGTGGTGTTCTGTAGTGACTAGTGTATTTTATAGAGAATACAGAGCTGAAGTGTGTACCTGACATAACTGTTATATGCTAATACAGTATAGACCGAAGGAGCGGTTATGATTGAAGCGTCAAAAGAGTTGTATGTGCGTGATAGCGAGCGTTCAGAGTACGGCTTCTTGCCTACACTGCTGCAGCATTATTGGGATTGGGGGGCGGGTGAGGGGTGGCCTCGGTGTACTTTTTCAGGCTCGGAAACCAGCGGGGTCTTTCTTACTCGGGTTACCCCTGCAGCACCAGCGCCAGCGCCTGCCTGCATATGTGGCCTTATGCGAGAGAGTACGCCCAGGAACAGCTGACAATTTATGCTGCTGGGGCCCTCGCATTCTCAGAGCCACAGTGGGGAGGAGGCGAAGGAAGGGGGGTGGGGGGGGGGGGTGGTAGAGGGTCTAAAAACAAAAAGGAGCAAGGATGGGTGGCATATCCACAACCCGGGTCGCCGAGGGTGAGGAGAGGGAGCCGGCCTTGTTTGTAGCTTGTCAGCAATTGCCTGAGACAAGCTTTTTGCCTCTGTGTGTGAAAGCTACTTGGCAGGAATGCTCGGACTGTACCAAGTGCGGCCCAGCGAGGGGGTGTGGGTGAAAGAGAAAGAGAGGGAGAGTGGAGGTTCCACAAGAGGAGGAGGCCTACATTGAGGTGGCACAAATGAGCCTTTAGCGGCTCTTTCATGTCGTATCTTTGTGTGTGTGGGTGTGAATGGGGGGGCTGCAGAGTGTGTGTGTGTGTGCGTCTGTGTGTGTGTGTGTGCGCTTGCACTCCCTAGAAGCAACAAAAGATGGGGAATGAGACACCCCCCCCTCTCTTCCCTCCCCACTCCTCTCGACTCCCACTTTTCCCTTCCTCGGCTCACAAGAGAAGGGGGGGGAAGAAGATGATGAAACGTGAAGTGGTCCTGCAGTGTGAATTGTTTGCGTGCATCTGGATTGTGTGTGCGTGTTAGCGTGTGTGTGTGTGTGTGTGTTCCTTTGGCAATATGTGCTGCTTGTGTATCTTTCTCCCCCCTAGCATGGATTGTTATTGTTTTAATAATGTGTGTATTTTTTGGAGGAGGTGAGGTGGGGGTGTAACATCCAGTAGCCTGTTGCTTACGCACACACACACACACACACACACACACTCACACACACGTCGTCAGCATCAGGAGGAATGCAGCTTGACATGGACACACAAGCATAAAATGTCCTATGCTACCTTAGAACTTAAACGCACCACTCTGGTTAGCAGTTTGTTCTGTGGCCCACCTCACAAGGAACAATGGAAAAATAGAATTTGGTCTGTTCCGGTGTCAAACTGTCACCATTATAAGCTTCTGTGTATATTACAAACGGAAAATCATGGCGTATTGCGTTAAGTGTCGTATCAGCAGCCGGGGCCGACACATTTTATGCTTTTACAATTTTGTTGTGGCTTTGTAAAAAGCCAAAGAAAAAGCATTCACTAGCTACGTACTTGTCTCATTACAGCAAAAGCCGGTATTATTTTCCCGAGTACACATAGTACTACTTGTTTTCTTCCGATGTTGTTTATTATGTCATGTGCATAAATCCCGACTTATGGCAGTGGACGGATTCCTGACGTTGGGTTGCATTGCGCTCCTCAGTCTCCACTTTGCTGTAGCAGCCCGTTTTCCCCGCTGCCCTCAAACGTGTACTGCAAATACAGTCGATACACGGGACTCCCTCATTTATTCGCGTTGACGATGGCGCTTGACCTGATGGCGATATTCCGGAACAATATTCCAGAACACTTTGATTTCCAAATGACGTCCAAAAAGCTGAAGGGGACGAGGAGAAACAGAAGCCGTTTGAAACGAATCAGGCCGTGAATAATTCCTTGCATGTCACAATGTATTGGAGTGAGGGCGTTTACGCAAGCGGAGTACTTTAGGAGAGGAAACGCTTTACTATGAGGGGCTGGAATGTGCACGTCACATGACCATCGGACACGCACACACACACACACACACACGCACGCACGGACCCTCTCCGTTTGTGCACCTGAGCGAAGGAGGTGAATGGAGCAAAAACGGATGACGTATAGGACAAGAGAGGAGGTAGAAGATCTGGGCGGGCGTTCGGGGGCGGAGAAGAAGATGGGGTGTAAAAGGCGAGCACCAACGAGAGAGAGGGGAAAGTTAAAGGGGAAGGAGGAGGAGGAGGAGGAGGCGGCGACAGATGAAGGCACCGGCGAGAGGATGGATGGAGGGAGTGAGGCGTGCGGAGGAGGTGGTGGGGGGTTGATCTCTGGGGTTTGAAGCACATTAGTATTCATGGGGAAGAGGAGGCCACAGACAGCAGAAACACGGGGACCAGACAGGGAGCAAAATACCACACACACACACACACACACACACACACACACACACCTTCACCGGGATATTGATGCTACCAACACACACGCAGTCTAAAAGGCTGATAATATGGCCGCCCTTTTTTCCTAAAAAGGTGACCTTAGCTTGTGTGTATACCTGCTCATGTAAGGAGGACCAATGTTTGGAGAGCAGGTGACTCATTTGGCCGTGGGAGAAGAAGGGATGGGCTCCGGGGGAGGAAGAAAGAGGGACAGAAAAGATTCCTGTCGTGTTGGAGGCCACTTGCAAAACAACGCTGACGCTGGCACAGCCCACAGAGGCGAGAAGAGGAGGGGAAAAAATGGCAACACTCTGGCTGTTCTATTCATAGCCATGGCGCTCTTCAGACTTTCTATGTGCATATATATATATATATATATATATATATATATATATGTGTGTGGGTAGGTGAGGGGGCGCATGCGGAGACGGGGGGGGGTTAGGTGGTGTACAGCTGACAGTTGATTTGCTGTGACACCAGACACACTGGCTGCTGCCTGGGACTCCTGAGGCCGAGATCTCCTGGAAGCATGGACTTCGCACACTCGCACGCACTAACACACACATTACCATGGACCCCCTGCAGCTCAGTACAGCGACAAAAGTGGAGGATGTAGCTTAAAAATCCTCTTTCAATTGGACTCGCATCCCTTAAAACGTCACATGGGGTACTCACTCAGACTACGGTCTCTCCATTTATCTAAGTCTGGTTTCGATTGGGGGTGGTTAGCGCGCAGACCTCACAGCTAGGAGACCGGGGCTCAATACCACCCTCGGCCATCTCTGTTTTCTCCGGGTACTCCGGTTTCCTCCCACATTCCAAAAACATGCTAGGTTAATTGGCCACTCCAAATTGTCCATAGGTATGAATGTGAGTGTGAATGGTTGTTTGTCTATATGTGCCCTGGGATTGGCTGGCCACCAGTCTTCTCGCCTGAAGACAGCTGGGATAGGCTCCAGCACCAACCCCCACGACCCTCGTGAGGAAAAAGCAGTAGAAAATGAAGGAATGATTTCGATTGGACTGAGGTGTTCTTATGGAACTCCTGTTTCAGTCGGACAAAGGTAAACATTACTAGAGCCATCTAGACATGAAATAACACCCCTATAGTAACGTTTACATTTGTATTACCCAATATAGTCAGCATAAAAAACTAAAAAAAAAAACCTTCAACTATATTAGGAAAGCAGGAAGTGAACAAATGTAACAGTTACTGATTGTAAAAGTACCAGATGGAGGGGTAGGATTTAATAAGCTTTGCTTCTTCCGACTCATTTTCGACATGTGGAACTGGAAACTGATTATGGGATGCACTCAATTGTAATCTGATGCATGTTCAAATGAAATAAAACCATTACCATAACAGAAACCAATCATAAATAATAATACTCACACTTGTGTATGTTGCTGTAGATATGTTCCAATCAGGGGTTCAAAGTTGAGTTTTAGCTCGCCGTGGGTTCGGGCCACGACAGTAGCCATGAGAGCCGGCTTGTGAGTCTCACTGAGCGTTACGGTAACATTACCGACACCTAGTGACCAGTTTAGAATACTACATACCATCTTTGAATTTCCATGAAGTAGGATTCAAAAAGAACGGAATATTGTCTGATGTCTCCATGCAGTGTGAAAGTTAATTGATTGTTAGTTATTGATGCCTAGCGACCACAATACTACATACTTTTTCAATATTTACGTCTTTCAATATTTTTGTGTTAATAATAGCCCATAGTCAACAATGAAACTGCAAACAATATATTGCAATATTGAAGTGCAATATCTTAAATGTTTTATTTTTAGTCAGTACGTTTACATGCACTAAAACAGCCTGAATCATAAAATAGTTTCTCCCTTTGTTTCATCTGTCAAGTCCCGCGTCTCCAATCTAACGGTGGGACAACTGCAGTGTGCCTCCAATACGCTAGGGGGCGATGTCAGTCATTGCAGCTCATTTGTAGAGGAAGCGAATGCTACGTGCTAAAAACTCTCCATCTGTTTTATCCAACGACAGACATACGATTTTCAGTCTGTCTTAATTCAAATATAAATGCAAAAATAATGTTGTTTACTGTTAAAGTACGGCCGTTTGATAAGTTTCTACCCACCAGGATGTGCTCAGGCTTAATTGTAGGCATTAAAACGGGCTTCTTCTGGAATGTTCTACAACTTTTAAAACAGGTACGTTTTTAATGTATCCATATACTATATAAATATTGACTTATTTCATATTCCGTGTCTTGAATTTGCCTCCTTGTTGGTGCAAACTCTCCTTTTTGATGTTTTCCCTGCCTCTTGGTTCAATGCTGGCGCATGCGCAGAAGCCTCGCTGTCCAGATGTGACGTGGTGAAATATATGATGTACAGGTATGACGGATCTGCTTTCCAATCGCATAATCTATGTATTTTAATCCGATTTTGTTGACATGTGGATTGTTTTCGTGCATGTAAACATAGTAAAAGTCTGTTTTCAAACGGACAAGTGCATTTTAAATGGTTGGTTTTAATCAGACTGAGGGCACCATCGTACCCTGGTTGTCTTTATAAATATCCACTTATTCAATTCCACACCCAAAAATAATATCATTGATAATTGTTTTAAATTCTTATTGTTTTACATGCAGAAGATAATAAGTTATGATATAATAATGATCAGGTAAGCAGGTGTCATCCAGGATCAGTAAACAGCTCTAAACCGCAGATGCCCAAAAAACGTGAGACGGGAGTAACGAAAGAGAGGGAACTGAAAAAAAAGGACAGAAAGTGTGAGGATGAGAGAGAGATGCCATCATGCAGTCTGGAGCGCTGCATAGAGATGCAGGAGGCTGTTGCCATGGCGGCAGAGGCTGCATCCTTTTGTTAAAGATGTCACTCAGGGGGAATCAGGGCTAATGAGGGAGGACTTGGCGCCCGTTTCTGTTGCCGCTGCCTCTTCTGCCGCTGCTCTTCTATTGCAACTTTTTCTAGATATCATGGCGTCTCCTCTGGGAGGCTAAATACAGGAGTGAGTGAGGAGGAAATGAAAAATGGAGGAGATGTGAAGTCAAGCGGAGGTCACACAGGTCCATGTAGGCAGATGTCAATGTCATGGACTGGGAGGCAGTCAACTATGGATGATTGTGAGTCGGCGTGTGTCGCTGTACGCTCCAGTGAGACTTTAACGTGTGTGTGTGTGTGTGTGTGTGTGTGTGCGTTCTTTAGCTGCGTAGGTGGTTCCTTCTCTCTGCTCTTCATCTCCTCGCAAATTAGCCAGGAATCAAAGGAAAGCAGATTTCACTTAATCCGCTCTCTCCCCACAACCACCTTGTCCTCGGCAAGGAGCCTTGACGACTCTCTAACATCTGCCTGTGCTTCCTTACCTGCCTCCTTCTTTCCCAGGATGGGAATCCTGGGAATTCCATCAGCATGGACAGTTAGCGGAAAAAAGGGTCTACATGCCAATTTAGAATAGAATAGAATAGTCATTATTGTCATTGTAACAAGTACGACCAAATTGAAAAAGTGCCCAACAGTCAATGCATCATTCATATGTCAACTACATTAAAAATAAATAAGATTAAAAAATAAAAGAAATAAATTCAATCCAATTTTCTTGACGTAGTATCCTAACCCATTCATTCATTTTCTAATATGAAAAATACATATAGCATATAGCATAACTAAGAAAGACTAATGGAAACTGTTGCGTTGATTTTTTTGTGGAGGCTAAATATGTATTTTTTGAGATGTTACAGCATGATTGCAGAGTGGCATCACGGCCTCGTATGAATACGTTGTCGGGGATTCTAAAAACGTCTTTAGTATTGCAAGAGTTAAGTAAGAAGACGGTGCACGTGTTATCTCTCTGTTGCAGATAAGGCCTACTCGCAGCTCTACTCCTACAACAGAGTGGACAGGTTTCCCATGTCTAACAGGACATCCGCATCATCCAGCCTCTACACACGGTATGCTATACCTCCAAGGTGGAAAACAAACGGCCAGTTCCATTTCGTTCCCCGTGACAGAAAAAAGGCGTCTTTTTAAAACGGTGTAAAAGGTGGCTTGGCGTGTCGCTGTGTGAAAGCGCACAGTTCCGGAGTCCTGTGTGAAAGGTACACATGCCTCCCTGTTTGCGTTCCATCTCTCGGATCCTACATTTCCGGGCCGTTTTGTCGACGACAACGAGGATGAACAGTTGGATCGCGGGCGCGGTTTGACATTCCGCCACTCGGAGGAAAAAGAAGAAGTTAATCTTTTATTATCTGCCGTCTCATTCTTCCTCCGCCGCCTTATCTTCCCTCCCTCGCCCTCTCTTCCCCTGTCAGCAGTCTGTCCTTGCCGTATTCTAATGATTCATATTTCACACGCCTTTTTCATTTAGGCCGCCAAACAGAACAGGACTTGGGGGACAGGCTTTAATCGACCGAGGTGCAAACAAACAAACAAACAGGTAGAGAGCGCGCGCTGATTAAAAACATCAATGCGGCTTTTGTAATGAATCCCCCTCTCAGGTCAAGACAATGACGTGGGAGAGCGGAAGCAGGAATGATGAGGTCTCACTCTCCACTTTTTTTACCCACCCCCCACCCATCCTTCTCTCTCTCTCTCTCTCTCTCTCTCTCCGTGTGTCTGTCTGTCTGTCTGTGCTCGGCTTTGATCTCAGCCTCTGTCCCCTCTGCACGCTGCATATTAAGATGCCCCAACCCTGTTTGGTATGCCGAGGCGGGCACCGGGATGCCAGTCTCCATATCCTCTGAAAGAGAGCGAGGGAAAAAAAAAACTGTCTGTCTCAAGATGCTTATCCCGCTAAATGGGTCTGAAATAGCTGGAGAACAGGAGGACGGAGAGGGCGGTAGAGACGGGGAGGGGGGAGTGTTCCATCCACGCAGCATAGCTAGCGCTGTAATTAAACTCTATTATCACATTGGAGGGATGCTGCAAACAGGAATGAGAGAGTGCAATGTTTGGGATTAGCCTCTTTCTTTCCCTTCCTTTCCTCTATCTTTTCTCCTTATAAGCCCTGGGGAAGGCGCAGCTTTAGTTAAACTGCTCTATTAAACGACGCCTGCTGAGAAAATCAAATTATAACTTGCTTTAATCAGTGTGTATCAGTGGCCCACACAGGAGCAGCCAGCTCTGACAGCATGAGAAAGGGAAAAAAAAAAAAAAAAAAAAGAGAGCGCGTGTGTGACTGGAGACCTGAGGGATATAGACCTGCTCCGTCTGCTTTGGTTCCCATGGCAACAAGAGGAGAATATGGGCTGAGGAATATGTGCATGTATTGTTTCCTGTCTGCTATCGTCCGTACACAAAAACAGCACACGGATGGAAAACATGGAATAACATCGGAATCATTACTCGTTTTTTGGCCTTACGCTAATCTTTCCGTACAAATAAACAAAAGTGTGTGAAAAATAATATGAAATTATGCTTTAGTGCAAAAAAAAAACATTAAATGTGAATCAACTTAGTTGTGTATTGTTGGTTGAACAAACACAATTTGATTAAAAAAAAAAAAAATTACAATTGGAACATTTTTATATTTTGCGCAATTTTGTATGGTTAAAAATTTGGGGCAGCACGGCGGACGAGTGGTTAGCGCACAGACCTCACAGCTAGGAGACCCGATTTCAATCTCCCCGTGCATGCGTGGGTTTTCTCCGGGTACTCCGGTTTCCTCCCAGGACCCGGTTGCCCAGTCTGGCGGTCATGCCTCCGTTGAGCCGGGTGGTGCGATGATCCTCGATGATCTTGAGGGGTTTTGTCGGTAATCCAAAGTGCTTCCGGTGTGGCCCGTGGTCTGTGGTTGCCGCCATGGTTGACTTCTTAAAGGGTTGTCACAAAAGTGCCTTACGGGGTTCACGATGGAGCAAGTGAATGCAGCACGGAAGGTGGGGTCTTTAGGCAGAGCGGGTTCATGCGTGGTTGATACCTGCTGGCCGACTAAGCCTTCACACGCTGGCAGTCGGTCATGCTGGAGCACCGATGGCTGTCGGCGGGAAGAAGAGGAACCATGTGACCAAGCCATCAGCGGTTGCTGAGACACACAGAAGCGGTAAGATTCTTCCTACTCCTTTTCGGAAGTGTAGTATAAACATGCGGCGCTCCTCCACGGAACTTTAAGCACGTCTGAAAGAAACCCATTATCATTAAATCCCTCCTCTCATTAGGCCATCGGTCTTAATTGCCCAAGCCTCACGATTAGTCTCAAACAGTCCAATAGGGAGACACAGGTGGGTGGGCTCACATCCCTCGGGGGGATAATGACCCGTTAAATGTTGTTTTTAGTCCTCAGCCGTGCCTAACAATCAGCAGCATATGTGCCACACTGGCACGCCATCAGCACACACCACAATAAACAACGCAGGAGTGATAAGGCATGCAGAGCCGCACTGGAGGGAATCACACACGGAGGATAATTTGGAGGTTGGGGAAATGGGACAAGGTTACAGTCAACAAAAACTACCTCACTCTTAAGGATTATTCATTACTCAGAATAATACTCGTTCATTCATTTTCTACCGCTTATCCTCACCACGGTCGCTGAGGGTGCTGGAGCCTATCCCAGCCGGTGTCCCGCCAATCCCAGGGCACATATAGACAAACAACCATTCACACTCACATTCATACCTATGGACAATTTGGAGTGGCTAATTAACCTAGCATGTTTTTGGAATGTGGGAGGAAACCGGAGTACCCGGAGAAAACCCACGCATGCAAACTCCACACAGAGATGGCCGAGGGTGGAATTGAACCCTTGTCTCCTAGCTGTGAAGCCTGCGCGCTAACCACTGTACCGCCATGCAGCCCAGAATGATAATGATACTGATATTTTACAGTACTCTGTGCACTGATTTCACTAAAACATACATAAAAAGAAGGTAATATTGCTTCAACCAAGTTTTATTGTATAAATACACAAATTTATAAATGTACTGCAAAAAAGGCCAGTAAGGATAATTCATAATGCCGCCTTCAGAGAACATACTAACTCCTTATTTCTAAAATCACAAATACTTCAACTTGCTGATATATATACTTCAAACAAAGTTGATGTTTGCTAAATACAAGGATGAAGAGTCTTGAACCAGTCATGATGTGCTATATATATCACTATATTGACACGCTCTATGGTACCCATTATGGCATTGGATGCTCATATCACCCAGTACTTTGGTACGGGACAAAAAAATAAAAAATTGTACAAAATTCTAAAATATTTCAAAAAAAATCCCCAAAAAATAAATAAAATAAAACTTTAACTATATTAGGAAAGCAGGAAGTGAACAAATGTAACAGTTACTGGTTGTAAAAGTACCAGATGGAGGGGTAGGATTTATTAAGCATTGTTCATTAATGCATTTATTAATGCATGTTCAAATGAAATGAAACCATTACCATTACTATTACCATTACCAAATAAAATGTGAATGAAGTAAATAGGTTGAATAAACAAACACTGTGAAATCAATGTTGTTAGTTGAACAGTAAAACTAAGTCAGTGGTATATGATCTTCATGAAAGGAATACAACATACAATATCATGCTTTGCCACACAATATATTTTTTGTTAATTACATTTTAAATTTGGGTTCTGCTGCACTTCATTCCACTGTCCTGTAAAGGTGAATTTTATACAATCAAATAGAATAAAAAGCCGGCACGTATTTATTTCAGCTTCTCCCCCCTGCAAGTTCTCCCGGGCAAAAACAGCCTGCATCCTAATGCATAAGGCATCATTAAGAATATGTGCGGCAGTACTTGAGCCTTGTTACTCATGGCAACCGCTGAAGATAATATACGGAATGATGATTGGTCAGGCTGCCACACTGCTAACTGACCTCACTGCTGTATTCAACACGTTTAATAAAGCCCGTAAACACCAAATACTGTCCAAGTCCCGCTTGGCCCATGGTCATCGGGGCCTGTTGAGTTTTGAAACTATTAATACTCCACATTTACCGTCTTGATCGGCGACGCGTGTGCGACGCGTATGCACGTGCCACCAGCAAAAGACTGACTGTTTATGGAAGCGTTAAATAATGCAGATGGTAATATGATAAGCGAGCAGTCGATGTTGGCGTCTTGCTCGAAGACGCGGTGAGGGAGCAGATGGACGAAGTGAAGCCGCGCGCTCGCACACAAATCCATTGCAGTGCAATAAATGTGATTGTGATCATGTGACGCGCTGCAGGATCTGGACTGGAGCTAAGACTGTAAAGTTGCACGCTTGCAAGGCAGCTCCTGCTAGTGTTGCATGTCTAATGCCGCTCGGTCTGGGAAGGGTGCCAGTCTACTGTTACACCAAGAGTGGCCTTCATCATGAATGTCAAGGTGTGTGTGTGTGTGTGTGTGTGTGTGTGTCGCTGATCGTTACTCGCGTGCGCAAACATGTCCAACGTAGCCGTGGCTTGCTTGTCCTCGGTCACAAATATGCAACAAAAGTCCCAAGATGTTTTTTTGTCCTTTGTGTCATCCTAAAATGATGCTGTTTGTTATGACCTGCTACAAAAACACCAGTGAAAGATCATCTACGCGACAAGAGTGCTCTGCTGTTGCTCTTTTTAAGGACCTCCTGCAAAAATGCAGGTTAAGCTTTTTTATATGACAGGATAGCTCTGCTGTTTTTAAGTATATGCCGCAAAAACACTTGTCGTAACTCATCTATATGGCAGATGTGCTCTGCTGTTTTTAAGGATCTACAGCTAAAATGCTACTCAAAGATTGTCAATATGACAAGCATGCTCTGCTGTTTTTAAGACTATGCTGCAAAAATGCTACTCAAAGATCATCTATATGACAAGCACACGCTGCTGTTTTTAAGGATCTACTGCAAAAATGCTACTCAAAGATCATCTGTATGACAAGCATGCGCTGCTGTTTTTATGACTATGCTGCAAAAATGCTACTCAAAGATCATCTATATGACAAGCATGCTCTGCTGTTTTTAAGAATATGCTGCAAAAATGCTACTCAAAGATTATCTATGTAACAAGCACACACTGCTGTTTTTAAGGATCTACTGCAAAAATACTACTCAAAGATCATCTATATAACAAGCATGCGCTGCTGTTTTTATGAATATGCTGCAAAAATGCTACTCAAAGATCATCTATATAACAAGCACGCTCTGCTGTTTTTAAGGATCTACAGCAAAAATGCTACTCAAAGATCATCTATATGACAAGCCTGCTCTGCTGTTTTTAAGAATAAGCTGCTAAAACACAAGTCATAGCTCCTCTGTATGACGGGAGCGCCCTGCTGTTTTTAGGAATTTAACTAGTCAAAGCTCTTCTACTGTGTATGACAGGAACGCTGTGCTGTTTTTAAGAACTGACTGCTAAAATTCTGATAAAAGATCCGTATGACAAATGTTTGTCAAAGATCCCCAATATAACAGCTGTGATCTGCTCCTTTTAAATACATACTACAAAAGCTTTATGTTGCATAAATGTTAGTTGCGCCAAAGCTTGTATTGTTCTCATGTGACTTTGGGATGTTCCAATGTTAAAACGTTGCCTGTGCAGTTCATGAAGGTTTCATTCCGGTGACAGTTGGACCCTGGAACTGACTAATTCTATTTCCATTATTTCCTGTGGAGGAAAAACACGTTTCATTCACAATTTTGCGTCTTAAGAAGCGAAATGGCGTGCTTCAAACAGCCTCTTCAACAAGAATGCGCTGCCGTTTGTGAAAACATCTTCACTTTGAACGTAATACAAGACTTGGGAGTACACACACACTCCCGCGCACACACACACACACACACACACACACACACATATACATACATTCAGGGCAGCTTAATATTGTGTACACTTAAATACCAATTAATTCAATCCCCAGTCGCCCTGATTATACATTTGGGTTACATTTGAAATGTATCTTGATGAATAATTGAGGAGGACCACTCTCACATTGCACGTCTTTAATGTTTCACTCTTCCTCTGAGGCTTGTGAGAGTCGCTTTCTCATACTTTTGTATTTGTGTGTGTGTGTGTTCACGCTGTGCGCCAGAAATGATTTGATTCGTCAAGTGGCTGCCGTCTATTTTTAAATGTCATTAGTTACTTTGCTCATTAAAGTGGATATCAGTAAATGACTCCCAGCTTTTTATCATTAAATGGAATGATGCACAGTGTCAACATGAACTTATTACAAAAATATCAGCTTTTCCCTCCCTCTCATTTTCTAATATTGCCACCGCTGCACCCTATTGATTTTAATTAGATGGACTTATGATGACAACTTCGGAGTATTATTATTATTATTATTATTATTATTATTATTCACTGGTGGCCAGCCAATCCCAGGGCACATATAGACAAACAACCATTCACACTCACATTCATACCTATGGACAATTTGGAGTGGCTAATTAACCTAGCATGTTTTTGGAATGTGGGAGGCAACCGGAGTACCTGGAGAAAACCCACGCATGCACGGGGAGAACATGCAAACTCCACACAGAGATGGCCGAGGGTGGAATTGAACCCTGGTCTCCGAGCTGTGAGGTCTGCGCACTAACCACTTTTCCTGCCATGCAGCCCATTATTATTATTATTATTATTATTATGGAACCAGTCAATAACAATTGCAAATAATAATAATCATCATCATCATGATTATTATTATTATTATTATTATTATTATTATTATTATTATTATTATTATTATTATTATTATTATTATTATTATTATTATTATTATTATTATTATTATTGAACCAGTTGATAACTCACACTCTGTAGATAACATCTGCTGTTTTTCAGGACCTCCTGCTCAAATGCTCTTCAAAGATCTCTTCTAAATGGCCAGGAGCGCTATACAGTTTTTTTAGTACCTCCTGCACACTACTGAGTCAAAGATTCTTTAAATGACAAGAGCGCTCTGCTGTTTTTAGGGACCTGCTGCAGAAACGCTATTCACAGATTCTGGAAATAACAACAATGCTTGGCTGTTTTTAAGGCTGTTTTTTGGGGAAAAAAATCTGGTCAAAGATCCTCTATATAACAAGAACACTGCTGTTTTTAAGCACCCACTGCCAAAAAAATTCTAGTCAAAGATCCTCTAAATGGACAGGAACATTCGATTGTTCATCATGACCACTCTGCTGGTTTTAAAGACCTACGACAAAAGCACCAGTCAGCTCTACTGCACAAATGTAAGTCAAAGTACCTACTGGAAACATTCTAGTCAAAGATCCTTTATGTAACAGGAGCACTCTGCTGCCAAAATGCTGGGCAAAGAGCTTAGATGTGGCAGAAACACCCTGCTGTTTTTGAAGACCTACATTCAAAAACTAGTCAAAGCTCCTCCGTTCGACAGGAGAACTCGTCCGGTTTTAGGACATGGTGCAAAAATAACAGTCAAAGATCCTATAATTAGTCAGGAGTGCTCTGCTGTGTGGTTAGTTTTGAACTGAAGTTGTCAGGTGGGATGCATTGTTTAAAACGTCGGTTCACTTCTTTTTACACTTATATAACAGTTAATGTTAGCATGTTAAAACATTTGAATTGCGATGTTTGTCTCACGTATTCTCCAAAAACGGAGCGAAGAAGACAAAACAAGTACAAGTGTTGTTTTTGTGGAGGTGGACAGCAGCGTGCGTCTTCCGTGGGACAGCAGCCTCACTGGCACACAGACCTGACCTAGAATTGCTACTTAGAATTCGGACTAAACCATTTCAGCTCAACGGAGGGGGGTGCGCCGCCAGACCGACCGACGACAGGAAACGTTTGACTGGGATGCAATGGAGTAGGACGACTGGAAAACTCGGGTGAAAGGGGGGGGAGACCTTTTCTTTTTGGGGGGATTTTTGCAACGGTGCCGTGAAAATGTGATTTCGGCGTGGCGTATATCGGAATTAAAAGTCCCAGGTGAGTCTTTTTTTGGCCTAGACGAATCCACGTCGTAGGGGGTGGAAAGAAAAAGAACCAGCACCACAACCAGCAGCAACACAGCCACATCTCGCCTCCTGGCAACGGGCACACGCGGGGTCCTCCTCCCGGGGACATCACACTCCGGTATCCGTCCCCCCTCCCTCCCCACCCGAAGAAGGCTGGCTGGCCCCGCGCTACGTCCAGCCTGGTGCTCCGTTTCCACGTTAGAAGCCCGGTTTTTCTTCGTCTTCCCCCCCGGCGGCAGAGCGACAAAAGCGGATTATTATTCACGATGGTCTCGGCATGGCGCACGAGCCGCGGAGAATTGCTGTTTTTGTAGCCACCGATACCGGAGGACCGCCCGTGCTTGAAAATGGAGAAACGGGGAGATACAATGGAGCTCCGTGGACGTGGGTATTGTATTATTTTGTCCATTTTCTTCATTTTGTGGTGCTTTCTACACTGCGCGGTGAGATTATAGGCCTTGTGTTGGGCCAAGCGAGCGATTTAATTGTTACATTGTTAACGGAGCTAGCTAACTTGAACAGCCGAACAAGAGGGCCCGGAGTGGGGCTTTTCTCTTTTCAATCCACCGCCGGTGGGCTTGCTTCGTGGTGCGTTTACGGGCCCGAGACGTCGTTGTTCTCCCCTGTCCAGTGCCTCCCTCTTCGGGGAAGACTTTGTTTGCGCTGGCCGAGGCTCCATGAATGCTCAAGTCCTCCCTTCCCCCCCCATCACCACGCACACACACACGTTCGCCACAGCAGCGGCAGCTCTGTGGCGAAACAGGAACAACTTCTTTTAGGGGGGAAAAGGGAGAAAAAAAGTTCCAGGAGTTTTTCAAGCGCCATTGGATTGACTTTTGTGTCCGCCATGAGTTGTGCAAGTGGGGCGCTGAGATTCAATGGAGGGAGGTGGTGGCGGTGGGGGTGGAAGTCTGGATCCGAGCTGATCATGAAGTTTATTTTTAGTTTGAGGGGTTTGTGCGTGTATTTTAGGACGACTTCTTCCTGGAGGAACTTTAAAAACATGCTTCAATGGGAGAATATCCACAGGTAGCAGGCTTTTTAAGGGTGTCTTCCCAACGAAGCATGCCGAGCTGCGGCGGTTAGAAGTTAGAAAGATGATCTTTTAAAGGTTATTTTGTGTTTTGTCACGGTTTTACGTGTCGTGATTCTACAGCAGCAGTGTCAACCACAGCGAAACATGCTAATGCTAACTTTCACTGGGATTCACACATCTTCTGTACTTGTTGGAGAACTTTTTATTTCTGTGACATATTGTTCTCCTTTGTTGCCTTCCAAAGCACACAAATGTGATGGAATTAAAACTATTAAATGATAGTATGAAGTTAAACATGCTAAGGCTAGCTTTCACTTAATAAGAATAATATGCACAGTATCCTGCTAACACACTTTTTTTGGTGAGCTATTGTTCACTAAGTGTCAACCACAGCTAAGTATGCTAAAGCTAACTTTCACTTAAACATAACATACACAACTATTTGACAAGCACTCTCTGCTGTTTTTAAGAATATGCTGCAAAAACGCTACTCAAAGATCATCTATATGACAAGCACACTCCGCTGTTTTTAAGAATATGCTGCAAAAATGCTACTCAAAGATCATCTATATGACAAGCATGCTCCGCTGTTTTTAAGAATATGCTGCAAAAATGCTACTCAAAGATCATCTATATGACAAGCATGCTCTGCTGTTTTTAAGAATAAGCTGCAATAAGTGTCAACCTCAGCAAAACATGCTAATGCTAACTTTCACCAGGATACACACATCCTCTGCACTTGTTGGAAAACTTTTTATTTCTGTAACAAATTGTTCTCCTTTGTTGCCTCCCAAAGCACACAAACGTGATGGAAGTAAAACTATTAAATGATATTTTTTCTTGTTGAAAGCAAGTGTGAAGTCAAACATGCTAAGGCTAGCTTTCACTTAATAAGAATAATATACACAGTATCCTGCTAACACACTTTTAGTTCTATAATAAACTATCCCACCATGTTTTTTTTGGTGAGCTACTGTTCACTAAGAAGTGTCAACCACAGCTAAGTATGCTAAAGCTAACTTTCGCTTAAAAACAACACACAACTTCTCTTCACGCACGCTTATTTTGTAACAAATTGGTAATTTTTTTTGTCCTACAAAGCACACATCTTTTGTTGAAAGCAAGTATGGGGATGTTGCCAGACCCACAGCTAAATACGCTAGTGCTAATTTTCGCATAATTATCCAGTTTTCGATATGAAAGGTTCCCATTGGGCCAGTTGGCGTTCTGTCAAACCTCAGTATTTGCTTTATAATTGACTTTGTATTCAAAGACGATATGTAGTATTCCACACTGGGTGTCAGTAATGTTATTGTAATGTTCGGTCAATCACAAAGGCACCAGACTCGATCCCCGGAACAACAGGGTTTTATTGCAGTTGTTTGAATTGTCTCACAAAAGTCACACTAATCCAGAATAAAAAATCCTGAATAAAAAAAATGGGTTACGGTAATGATGGCAATCCACGGCCGGATGAAACTCAACTCTGTCACTTCCTGTCGGCCTTTCACACAGCTCCCTTAAGGAACACATAACGCACTCAACTACACAAGTTTTATTTACCCGCATCATGTCTACTAAATTGGGTAATGTGAGTGTCGAGGTGACTATAGGGTTGTTGTTTCATGTCAAGAGGGCTCTACTAATGTTAAACTGTACAAAAGCATTGTGTTTCTGGATCCAATTAACCGCTCATAACAAGAAATTACTGTGCTGACTCACCATCGGTGCAAAAATAGCATGATTTGATGTCTGCGGGTGTATTTTTACCGGATCGGACGGGACTGGGTTGCAGCCTGAAGGTTGGGGACCCTAATCTATTGTGTTGGCACACCTTTCAAGGTGTGGATGTGTTTTTTTGATGCTGCTATTTGTTATTCTGAACATCTGTTGTTGTTGAAAGCAAGTATGGAGCCTAGTGACACCCAGAGCTAAGCATGCTAAAGTTAACAGTTTATTTGTATAACAAACAGTTAGCCTCATCATTTGATTACCTTACAAAGTACACAAAAGCAATCCATGGCCTTATGAAATAATGCCGCCCTTTTGCCGATATTTGAGGCTGCCGTTTTGACGTGTAGTTCAGGAGAGACCGGGTTAGTGGTTGTGGTGATATTCCTCCATGATTGAGCGGTCCGCCAGGGAAATACTTCCCCACACGTAGGTTTCTTCTCCTCGCGATGACATAATTTCATTGCCATATGGTGGTTTAACCGCCACCAGAGGTTAAGTCGCCATCAAGCGGTCACCTAAAAATATGGCAGTGCAGAGTACTACATTCCAAAAACATGCTAGGTTAATTGGCCACTCCAAATTGTCCATAGGTATGAATGTGAGTGTGAATGGTTGTTTGTCTATATGTGCCCTGTGATTGGCTGGCCACCAGTCCAGGGTGTACCCCTCCTCTCGCCCCAAGACAGCTGGGATAGGCTCCAGCATCTCCTGCGACCCTCGTGAGGATAAGCGGTAGAAAATGAATGAATGAATGAATGAATGAAAATCTCCACAGTGTTGGAATTCTTTTCAGCTACAGCTAAGCATGCTAATGCTAGCTTTCAGATCATAATATACATGGTTTCCCTTTGCTATTAGCGAGTATAAACAATGGAGTATATGGCAAGCTACAAACGTAGCAAGATGAACATCCATAGCTGCACACCTGCTTAAAGGGTGGGTATGGCACCAAAAACAATAAAGTAATAAATGAAACACTTAAAAGACATCAGAAGATACAAAGCTACCGTAACTAGCTTGCACTCGGGCGGCGCCATCTTGAAACATGTAACCTTGGCATCAAATCCATGTAGATTTGAACGATATGCTTGCTTTGAAATCGTGTCTAAAAGAATATCGATATATTGCCCAGCCCTACTGTTAGCAAACATTTTTTGAGAAATTGTTGCTGTTGTCATTTTGCTGCATTCAAAAGCAGACAAAATGAAAAGTAGTTTATTTCACACATATTTTGTTGTAGAAAGCAAGTATACATTCTGGTATCAACCCACAGTTAACATGCTAATGCTAAAATTAACATATCGTAACATATACAGGTTTTCATCGTGTTAGCACACAATTATTTGTACAAATTATTCCTCTGGTTTCATTGCCTTACAAAGCAAACAAAGGTCAAGGAATTCACATTTTCAAGGTGTGGATGTGACCTTTCCAGTTATTATTATTGTTGTTGTTAAGAACATTTTTTGGTGGTAGAAGGCACATATGGACTCTTGTCAGCCACAGCTAAACATGCAAATGCTAACTTTAACTTCATAATAATAAACACAGTGTCTCATAACATCGGCATGGTTTTTAAGGTGCAGAAGTGACCTTTTGAGCTATTGTTTCTAAGAAGAATATCTTTATTATTTAAGGAAAGCATGCACCCTTCTGTCACCCATCCAGCTGAACATGCTAATGCTAATGGTAATGGTTTAATTTCATTTGAACATGCATCAGATTCCAATTGAGTGCATCCCATAATCAGTTCCCAGTTCCACATGTCCAAAAGGAGTAGGAAGAAGCAAAGCTTATTAAATCCTACCCCTCCATCTGGTACTTTTACAATCATTAACTGTTACATTTGTTCACTTCCTGCTTTCCTAATATAGTTAAAGTTTGTTTTTTGTTTTTTTGATTTTTTTTTTTAATTAATTTGTATATACGTATATATATTTTTGTCATGTACCAAAGTACTGGGTGATATGAGCATCCAATGCCATAATGGGTACCATAGTGCGTGTCAATATAGTGATATATATAGCACATCATGACTGGTTCAAGACTCTTCATCCTTGTATTTAGCAAACATCAACTGCTTGTATTGTTTCTTGAATTGGCTCATCGTTGTGCATTGTTTGATTTCCTTACTCAATCCATTCCATAGTTTGATTCCACATACTGAAATGCTATGGCTAGCATAACGTAGTCCTAGCATAGAAGTGTTTCAAATGTAGTGTTTCGACATGCTAATCATTCATTCATAATTAGAACAACGTACACAGTTTCTTATTTGTGTTACAAACTGTTCTCCTTTTCATTTCGTGGCCTTACAAAGCACACAAAGGTAATGGGATTTCAATTTCCAAGGTGTGGACGTGACCTTTTGATTTATTAAGAAGTATGGACCTTTAAAAAGCAACACTGTAATGCTAACTTTCACATAATGATATACGCCCCCTCGGGAAGTTTAAGCAAAAAAAATCACTTCTAAACCAAAATGCACTTCTAAAGCTAAACCTGCTAATGCTAACTTTTGCTGTTTGTCATAATGTTTCTCGCTTTTATCCCTACAACAAATGCTTTCTCTTGTTATTTTGCTGCCTTATAAAGCACACACATTGCAAAATGCACATTTGCAGGTTGCGGATGTGACCTTTTGAAGCTGTTATTATTGTTGCTAAGAACACTTTTTGTTGTGGAAAACTAGCTCGAGCTAAACATTATTATTATTATTACAACAATAGTGGTAGTAATAATAACAATAATAATGTACAAACGCACAAATGACTCTCTACTGTCATGTTGTTGCTGCTTATAAGGCCTGCTGCGGTAGTGGAATTACATTTAAAAAAAATACAAAACAAAGAAAACAAAAAGCGTCAATCTCATTATCTGAAACTTTGGCATTGGGTGTCATTTCTGACATTGGGATTTCATTATCTGAAATCGTTTACCGTGAGATAACAACATTCTAACAACATTTGTAGGTCAGAAAGTGGTAAAAGCATAATAGGCGTCCTGTAAAACCCTTTTTTTTTTTTTTTTTTTTGGAATACCGAAAAAAAAAGCTTCAAAAAGCCAGAGAGAAAGGAAAACCCGCTCAGATTAAATGCTTTTACACTCTCTGAACTCCATCCCAGCGAGGTCTTGTGTGATATATCTTACATAATAACAGTTTTGACAGTTGTTTGATTTTTAAAGCCAATTTTCCTCCTCAAATTCAGTCAGATATTACGAACTTTGTGGGGTTCAATCATCGATTTACCACAGGATGGACGGTATGCCACCCACAGTTTGGTTTCCCTCAGGTCATTTCCACTCGTTAGCACGTTTTTATTACATTTCAAAGCATGAACATGGAAGTAATTGCAATTAAATGACCTGAAATGCGTCCTAATCAGGCAAACACGGACTCCGCAGTGTGACGTCCAGGATCGGTTTCCAGGCATACTAGGCACAATTTCTTATTTTTAGGACTAAGGGGGGCCCCTCAATTGCTAAGCAACACCGCTGACTGCTTGCATCATTGATGTGATGCACACAGGTTCTGCCGTCTATGCTTCATTATGTCAGAGTATTTTGGTTACATACTGGATACTAGGGGTGTGTATTGGGAAGAATCTGGCGATACGATGCGTATCATGATACTAGGCTCACGATACGATATATCACAATACTGTTAATAAGGCAATATTTTTTTGTTTTTCTTGTAGTTAAAGATTATTTCCTGGAAAAAGTGAATGACAGCAGCAATATGAACTTACTAAACACATTTTTATTCCATTAGAACAGTATGTTATGCTGTATCACTAACTTTCCTCCTTAAAAACTTCAAGTGTAGCATTTGGATAAATAAACATCCAGCTTTAAATTTACAAAAAATACCCATAAAAAAACAAATAAATGAAATGATATCTCAAGATCCTGCTCAAATGTTCCCATTCTATTAGCTGTGAAAAAATGCAGAGTATCCAGTCCCTGACTTATCCACCATCACAAGAGTATTTTTGTGGAACAAAGTAACTAACATCAGTAAAAAGTCCTTTTAGGATGCTTGAAATAAATAAATAAGCATTATTGAACTAAATAGTCATATCAATTAGAAAAAGAAAACAGCTGCAATATCCCAGTAGTACCTTTGTAGTATACAAAAGTACCTTGGCATCGCTTGCTAGCGGCAGGTCCTCATGGTGTCTCGCTAAGTGGACTGGCAGATTTGGGACACATTTTCCAAACGGCATGGCTTTTGTCAATTTGTGCACACCCTACTTTGTGTAGAAATCCAAAATGTGTCCACACTTCAGCCTCGTACGCCGCAGGGGCCGCTGTTACGTGCTGGCATTCCGCCATGTTGAACTGGACCTTTCACTCGTCCATCTCCTTCAACGTCCTTGCCTGATTGACTACGGAAGTGCTGCCACCTAACCATCCCAGGTTTACGTTCAAATCACAAAGCAACCTTTGCCGTGTCTGCACTTCAACAAATACCATATACGGTCTAGGAGAAATGCATCAAAATATCCATATTGATGCAATATCGTGGAAGAAAGTATCGCGAAATATCGCCGAAACGATATTTTCTTACACCCCTACTGGATACATAGTGGATGCAACCCTTATGTGCGCATCCCCGAGAAGATGAGTTGGCCTTCCAAAAGGAGCAGTGACCTCAACTTTGCTCTGCTTGTATGTTGGCTCCGTGTCGCCATGTCAACATGACCGACTGAGTGCTTTTCCTTGCCGTTTTGTGCTTGTTTGCTTGTCACCCCGTGAGCAAAGTTCTCTCTCTCCCTGTGTGTGTTGCAGGTGTGAATGACTTGTGGCTGTAGGGTGTCGTGAGCGGGCCAGCTTCCTGCACACTCACACACACACACACACACACACACGCACGCCCCCCGAGGAGGAGGGGGACAACTGCAAGGGCTCCGGTGGAGAGCACACATCAGTGCCCAGGGGACCCGAGGGAGGCCTGGTCCCTCCATATGAGGCCCTGCTCAAAGGGCAGGGGGGGCTTCTGAGGTAAGGTAGCTTTGTCTTTTTTTTTATTTGCTTTCAGCTGCACCGATTGTCAAAGTTTGAAGAAAATTAGGGCCAGGATATATTTCCTTATATATATATATATATATATATATATATATATATATATATATATATACCACATTGGAAATAGTGGAAATACAAAATAGTCTGTTCCACAGTCAAACTGGAGCCACCATGAGACCATGATGAGAGTCATGTGCTACGTATATATATCACTATATTGACACTTACTATGGTACCCATTATGGCATTGGATGCTCATATCACCGAGTACTTCGCTACGTGACAATAAAAAATACAAATAAAAAAATTCAAAAATATTTCAAACAAATAAAAAAAAAAATCAAAAATAAATATAAAAAAAATATAACTATATTAGGAAAGCAGGAAGTGAACAAATGTAACAGTTACTGATTGTAAAAGTGGGTAGGATTTAATAAGCTTTGCTTCTTCCTACTCCTTTTGGACATGTGGAACTGGGAACTGATTATGGGATGCACTCAATTGGAATCTGATGCATGTTCAAATGAAATTAAACCATTACCATTACCATTTTTAACAAACGCACTGGTTTAAAAGTGCAAAAAAAGTCACCATTAAGGGATACAACTCAATGAAAACCACAGTGTACAGAAATGGGGATTTGGGCTGTGTTAAACCATTATTTCTGTAATCGATTAATCTAGAAAATAGTTTTTCCATGCATCGATTAATCCCTGAAAGTCCCTGCTTAGTCCCTGAAAACATAAACCACAAACACGTGCACAGATGAATAAAAATCTATATTTCTAAATGATATGCCCAAACTAACTATAACTAACTATGCTAACTATGCTAGCGAGCGCCGCTTCCTTACGGCAAATAACCAGATGTTAGCATACGCATCTCCATATCGGGCCAGACACCTCTTTGACATTTATCAGTGAAGACGCTCGCATCCGTAGCTTTGTAGCGATGAGTGGGAGCCCTTCAGTGGCGTCGTGTTTTAATCATTCCTCCAGAGGAAAAGCAGCACTCTGATCCATCTATCTCGTTGTAGGGTCTTTTTCTCAAAGATTTGGGCACACGCGGCGGGACCAAACATCACGCTGCTCGTCCTGAAAACCTTGCAGTTTATTTATCTGCTATCTAATCCCATGCTAACTGAAAACCGCAGGGAGGTGAAGGACCAAAAAAAAAGGATATTGAGGCAAGGCAGCGAGAGGATTTATTTTCTCCTGCGTGTATTTGGTCCTCTCATGTTTCCTTTGCATTTGTTTGTGTGTGTTTGTGGGTTTTCTAATTAAAATGCCACAAAGATTTGTGTTGCGTGAGAGAGAGGCGATGTGCACACTTCCCAGTGGAGTGCGTTGCAGGGTGGGCTCCCATCTCATTCACACCCGTAAGTGTACAAGGGTCCGTTTGGCCATGCTGTTCAGTTCTGCTCGCAGGACTGTAATCTATGTGTGGTGGCGGGTTGCAGGGAATGGGGGTGGGCGTGCTAGATCGCATTATTATTATCATTAATAACTGGCAGGAGCTTGAGCAAGTGCACCCTGGGCTTTGACTATGTGGAGCGCTTCCACGGTATTTCCATTATGCAACGTGAGCAACTGATAACTGGCAGGAGGAAGTTATTAATGCCCATGCTTGAGCTAGCGTACTTTGTGCTTTGACTTAATCTAAGCGTTTTCCACCGCGAAAAATGAAATGTTTCAAGTAGGGATCGATCGATATGTTTTTTTTTTCTGGCCGATGCCGATTTTTTTCCATCACCCTTAGCTGATGGCCGATTTTACTTGGGCCGATATTTGTGGCCGATACTGCTTTTCCTCCCTCAATTCATATGAAAAAATGACAATGATAACAAATATTATAGTCTCAAGTTTAAAGAAATATTTATTGAAATGTAAACATTGAACACAGGAGGATTCAGCTTTCTTAAACACATTTTTATTTTTATTTTATTTGGTCAAATATATGAAACATTACTGTGCATTTCTTACATCAATCAAAATATAACTTTCCATTATTTACATTTATATTCAACTATCTGATCACAAGCCCAAAAGATTTTGCAAGATATAATCATGTTCATGCCACAGTCTTGTTTTCCCCTCTTATTATTATCATTGTAATATTATTATTGTTATTATCTTTATCATTATTACCATTATTATTGTTATAATTATTACCATTATTAAAATCATCATTAATATAACCATATTTCAGGGAAAAAAAAGCATCTGATCCCGGTTATCCAGTGGCCTTTCTGACAAACTGAAGCTAAAATGTGCAGCGATTGGATGTGCACTGAAAACCCGACAGGACATTTCTTTTTAATGTTTTAGTCGGTGGTATTTTTAGCATGCGAGCCTACACACACACACAAAAATGGCCACCTATTCTGTCACATTAAGACATGTTTGGCAACCACGTGCTTGTGCCTATATTGTTGGCCCTTGTGGGCGCCTTGCTTGCTGTGTGAAAGGCACCTATCCGAGACCAGCCATTCATAAAGAACTGCAATTGATCGACTTTGTTGCTGACCATGACGGAAATATCTCCAGTTTACAGGAAACGCAGCATATAATTATCATATTCGGAGAAAGTAGCCAAAAGAGGCTTTGGGGATGTCACTCCAAGCAACTTTTAGGTTCTCCATGGACCCCTGTTGACTTTTTTAGAGCCCAGCGTGCTATTATATATCCCATGAGTAGTACAGTTTTTCACTTTTATGTGCCAGGTTTTCTTGGCGTTTCCGTTGTCATCTACTAGGAGTTGGGTTTTGTAAAATACTCCAAATGCTCCAATTCTACTCAGGGCAGTTTTTTACCTAAACTGCAACCAATTGGAAATTGGAAAATTAATTGGGAAAACAGGCGTCAGGAGAAAGGGAGAGGCTGTCGTTTTCAAAGGCCATTGTATTGTATTGAATACTTAAATAATGATTTGGAGTGCATGAGAAAGTTGAAAGGCAAAGGTCATTTATCAGCAAGCAACGCCGTCAGGAGCACCGATGAGTTCAACAGTACACCAAAGTGCACGTAGAGGTAGATAAAGCTGCTGGATGCCGACCAGCCGTGATACTTGACACGCAGGTCCTGCCATCTTGTGGAGTTAATAAAACTAAAACAGGCAGCCGCCTACAGCCACAGCTCTTAACGCCAACGTGGCGCTAATTATAGACGCCGGCCGACACTAGCTTTTGTAGTTTTGTAGACCGTGAACCCGGCGACTACAGGAGAATTGGTAGTTAATTGAATAGCGGTGTTAATTGTAGTATTTATTGTAAACAAATATCATCTTAAGCGGCAGTGAACTGTACTGCTAGGTGGAAAGAAGTATTCCCATGAGTGTGTGTGTGTGGGTTGGCGGGAGGGAGGTCTCGGGATCCGTGTCTGGACCAGATGGAACACACACCCAACAATCTGTATTGATGTTTCTACACTGTGATTGACAGCTATGCGACAGGCGGACTTGTCCACATTCCCAGGCGGTGGGGGGAGGGGGGGGGTCTTCTCAAGCTAAGCTGATGTCACACGGAAGGCTTCAATGGCTCCTGTGATCTTTGAGCATTTGGAGTTTATTTGGGTTTCTGTTGTTCAGTTCACCCGGTAGCGCTAACCCTGATTCCCCGCCCCCTTCTGCCGCTCAAAATGTACATAACGACGTGATGTGGACTGGGAGCTATGACAGGATTGACCATCAATACAGGCACAACCTTGTGCAGACGGACCCTGGTTTTTCATATTATTTCTGGTTTTTGATACTCGTCACTGCAGAGTTCATCAGACGACCTTCTGACATAATCATATTGATCCCTAAGTGGCGCTGTGACGTGGAATGGGATTTCTTGGCTACTGCATCTGTTTTTAAAGCGACATATTTCATTGCAATGCATTCTGGGTTCCTCCTGATACGGCACATGTAGAACTGAAAGAGAGGGCCGGGACCGGGAAGTTCGAACCAAGAAGTGGCAACGGTAAATGTAGAATATAATGGTGACAAATTACGTACTTTAACATCACTTTTACCTTAATTAAGACTTTGAATTATACTGGAGCCTATCCCAGCTGACTTCAGGCAAGAATTAAATGAACCGGTGTTCAGTCAATATATTTTCAGACATGCGTGCCATCTCTTAACTTGATTTAAATTTTCAGTTAATTTATCACTGTTAATACATAAAAATATACACAATCCTGCCCTATTATTGATCTTTTTTCCCAATGAAAATAGTTAAAAATGGGCATATTTCACTTTCATGGTGATTCATCATGATTAATTCATTTGAAAGTTGTGATTATATCTGATTAAAATTAGTAATCATTTGGCAGCCCTAGTTGGTATTTACTGAATTCTATTCATCAGAGCGTTGGCACTGGCAACTTCCTGCCGCGCCGTTGTGGGTTATTCTGCAATCGTGATCAATAAGAAACGCAGGTGACAGACGGCCATTGGAGCCGGGTGACAATGACTTTGGGTTTCGGTTTCCATGCTAATGGCAAGCTGCTTGCAGGGAAGTTTTGTGCAAAAAAAAAATACACAATACACTACCAACGTATAATGCAGAATATGAAGCAACAGCTATATAAGCTATAACAAACTGTTTTTTTTTTTTTAAACAAAAACTGTACAGCAAAGCACTCTGGGAATCAGGAAGTCCTCCTGGCGATGCTACATTATAAAGATCGTCTCTGCTAAAAAAAAGGCTTCAATAATAGGCTGTGCAGCACATTCACACTAGAACTGTGGCATTGGACTTACAAACTATTGCCACTGCCTTCATTCATATTCGTGTCTGCCTGCTCACCGCGAGCACTCGTGTAGCCCTGCTAACGGGCACAAAGAGGCTTAATAGCCGAGAAGACGCTCCATCTGTTCCGTGTTCATTTCATATAGAGCCAATGCGCACAGAGTGAACCCTCTTGTCATCCAGCCCTTGATATACGTATCCGTTATCGCGACGGGCCGAGCTTCAAATGTTGTTTCATTCTGTTGCTTCTAAACTACGACGACCAAAAAGGCAGCGCACCTTGAAGTCTAAAACTAGCATGTTTGATTTTTTATTCACGGTGTTAATTGGTCCGTAGAGTTCTGTGATTCATTGTTTTTGGCTGTATTGTGCACAAAAGTACACATTTAAAATAAGTAAAGCTAACTTTACTGCAAGCCACTGCAAGTAACACAATAAAGTAGTTTTATCTTTTTAATCATCACCTGGTATGATTGCACAAACACTTATTTTTTATAGGGAGAAGTTAAGTGTAGTTAATGGTACATGTCCAACCTGTCTAATTGACATTTTTATGTTGATTGGCAGATGCCGTGTCGGCAGCCTTTGTCTGCCTGTCTGCATTTGAAGCCATCCAAACATGTCTACTCTCTGCTCTAACAGTGCGCTACTTTGTGTCCTACCACATTTAACATGTGGCTAATGGCAGAGCAGAGATGCCGTGAAGTAGAGAGAGGTCCCACTCGGGAGGGAAAAGAGCACAAGTCCACAAACTTCTGTTGCGACTGTAAAGCAGCGGAGCAGTTTTCAGTGCCGCTCAGGCGTTATTGGGACAAATAAGTACTGACTCGCGGGTACTGTGGTATGGGCAGTTGTGTGTGTGTGTGTGTGTGTGCGTGCACGCATATATTCATCCGTGCTTGTATATTTGATTGGGCAGGTCTTAGGCAGTGTGTTTAAAATTCCTCGGGAATGACACACTCGTGCAAACTGGGGTAATTCCGGGACACAGTCTGGCTCAGATTCCCTCAAGAGTGTTGCATTTGGGGTTTTTTTATGGGAGAGGGGGTTGCACATGTGCTGCATTACGGAGTTGGGTTCGCGATTCTTGTGGCAGTTGCTTGGCAAACACCCCGCAACAGAGGACACATTGTGGGTGACGGGCAGGAAGCCTTCTTGTGCCGCTTACATGTTGGACAGCATCAGACTGTTAAATATGCCCTATTCTGCAAAAATGTCTTTTGAAATGTTATAACAGTAATACACGTGTGAGGAAAAATCTATAATCAAACACTCACTTGTTTGCTCCACTTTTGAGAGAAGACATGTTGCTGGCTTTATGACGTCATAAACAAAAACCTTTTTTATGGAAATGAATACCACATCCGACCCACTCCGAGCTAGGTGAGCCAGATGAGTCGGACAGCTTTGTTTTAAAAAAGAAAAAAAAAATCAGGTTTCGCTACAAATCTTAAAAAAATGTGCGTGATAAGTGTGTTTTGAACTTTAACCGAAAATATACATACTCCATACATAGCATGTTAGCACATGCTGTTATTGTGATGAATGGAATGGCCTTTATTGTCATTATATAAGATGTACAATGAGATTGGAGAGCTTCTCCTTGTAGTGCAATAGTCAAGTTAAAAAAGTATACAAAAGTAGAGTAAAAAAAGACAGTTTAACAAGATATATAATAATAATACATTTTATTTTCAAAATACTCAGACACTTTACAGAAGAATGGAGTTGAATAAAAGCAAGTAAACGGAGTAGAAGACACCAAAATACAACATTGATTCATTAATACACAGTTAAAATATGATAAAAAGCGGGGCGGGGCACAGCAGTCAGATATAAAAAGTTAGACATTAAAAACAGATACAAGATATATACAAGATATGCATATGCATAGAACTTGAAGGCCCAATTTTCCGTTAACTTCCACAAAGCATCGTCTCCGCATCGATGTCTTCCACGACTTTGTCCAGAAGATGCTGCATTGCGCCGCGGAGAGAACAGTTGGCAAGTCAACTGTTTGCATTGCATTTTAATGTACATAAATAAGCAACGATACAAGGGACCGCCGCCTCAAACGCTAATATTTGAGGTCTCATTGTGGTTTGATACATGGCGCAGAGTCAAAACGTTAGGGTCTCGTTTCATGAATTCGCGGTGGCAAGAGGGTAGAACGTTGCTGCACCGCTCAAGAGGTCCGCAGGGGGCTGGCTGTTGGGATTTCCCACAATGCTTAGCCACCGGGAGACACCCTTCCAGCATGAGTGAGGGAGGAATGTGGCCGGAGTGTGGGAGCAACTGTGGAGGGTGGGAGTAAGGGGGGGGGGGGCCTTCTCCTTACAAAATGGAGTAAGCGCTTGCCTTTTGATGAAGCGATGGTGCACACTCACGTGAACAGAGATAGCTATAAAATAACAAAGTGCTGAAAGGGGATGCGGCTTTGAACGGTACCTCAATCTGTGCGTTTGTTTATTAACGGCTACCTCCATCACGCCGTGTGGAAGGAGTGGAATTAGCTTCACTTGCTTCCACTCGGATTGGAGAGAAGTTTTGCTAGTATCAAATAGGTTTCTGTGGTTGTTCCAAGTGTGGAAGTGCTTCTTTGTCGGGTGTGAAGTAGTGGAATTACATCCAAGGAGAAGCCAGCCAGGGATGCGGAGACGGGAGTGCGCTGGGGCAGATGGGCTTAGATGCGCAGGGTGAAACGTGCGCGAGATGCATATCAGAGGCAACCAGAGCGCCCGATGCCGGCGTGGCCGCTGGAACGCTCCGACTGCTGTACTTGGGCTTTCGCCAGCAGATGCGTCGCTCGTGAGTCAGCTGTGCTTGTATCACTCACGTCTCAGACACAGACGCCCACCTGGGCACCGAGCGAAGAGAGCAATTGAGTAATAAACCCTCTGTGCTCCTACGGGGACGTCTGTGTCACACCCCCCGCTTGCCGGCCCCTCGTTTTTTTTATCACCACTTCCATTGTGGTGATGGACGCAGAGCAGCTTCTGTCACCATGATATGACAAAATGTGACATTACACACATGTCACCTCCGCAGGGATGGAGTGGCTTTGAGAGCCGACTTGTTAGGCATGACCATAGGGTGGAGTGGTGGGGGGGCAACATTTGAGAAGAAATGGTAGTGGTAATGATTTTTTTCTTTTTTTACTGTCTCACATGCAGCAAAACGACAAATGGTCACATTGACCAAAAAAAACGTAATAAAAAGACATCATTTGCATGCAAGACCAGCAGTTACCGATCTGAAGGAACTGGTCCAAACTATCTTTTTAATTCCTCGATTGGCATTAGAGACGTCCAGATTCCGATCTTGAAGATCTGCTTCGGATATCGGCTTCAAGACGATCCGATTCACGTTGGTAACAAAGGGCCACACACCAACGTGCTACGTGCGGAAATGCGCCTCAAAGCCGAGTTGCCACTATTGCCATTATATATATATATATATATATATATATATATATATATATATGAATTCATTCGCCAATTAACAGATGGTTAATTTTCCCCGTCTTTGATTCGAGGAAATCTAATAGGAAATCTAATCAAAGCCCCATCAAATAAAAGGAAATGAAAGATCCTACACAAACTCAGAAAATGACAGCCTTATCTCATATGATTTGACTGAGATATGTTAAATATGATTTATTTTTTTCAATGGTATATTTATATTATTTGACATCCACAGATCTTGGACGGGATCTTGTTGATGTGACATTACGGCATCTAACCTTGCATATGTCGGATAAGATTTGAAATCATATGAAAAATGTTATGGTAAAGTTCTTGGAAGAACACCAAGCTAAAGAAATTGAATATGTCAAACACTGAAGCACTGCAATGTTTTCATCCTGCATCCTCAAACGTAGCTTTGAGTTTTAGACCATGCACACAAAGTTTCTTTTGTGCATTTTCACGGAAGCGAGCACTTCCTCCTACTCCTGTCAGCATGTGTGATCTCCCGTAGATGTATGTCAAATGTTACGCCGCCGCCATCCCGGCTCTATCTTTAGCAACGCGGCATTCCTGACATTCTGCGTGTGCCACGTTTGAGTCATGATGGCCTTGTGCAGGGTGTGGCGTGCTGGGATGATGATGATGATGATGATGATGATGACGACGACGCTCTTCACCCAGTCACCTCAACGGATGAGCTCATAGATGCTGGGATGTTTTTGTTTCCTCAATCACAGATGAAAAAGGAGCGGTTCGATTGTTTGCCACAGAGCTAGTGTGGAAATTTCAAGAGGTTCAATTCCAAGTGCATTCTAAAGGATTGGAAATATGATCTATTTCTTTGAAGATTTATTGGTATTTATTCTATTGTAACGCTGATTTATCTTGCGTGAAGTCAACTAGTTTGGTCTTGCATTTTCCGATAGAAAATATGTTCTATTTTATGACACAGGCGAATGAAAAAGTCCTCTTCAAAGCTGTGCAGCGTGACCACCTCGACCACGCTTGCAGAGGGAAAATTTAGCTTGACTGCATTAGCTTGAGAACATACTAACCATTTGAGCGGCGTCAACAGCAGAGAGGAAGAAGTCGCAGGAATTTGATGATTTTCAAAATAAAACACAACGTGGCGGCACTGTAACCATGGTCCTTAGGGGACCTGAGTGGTGGGCAGACAGGAAATGCGTTCAGTTGAGTTGAGTTTTAGCTTGTTATGGATCAGTTCTGAACAGTATGAACAGAAACCCCTATTATTATTGTTATGACGGATCATTTAAACCTGCAATAAATACCTGTTCTGACGATCATGTCGAGTGGCTCAGTGAACGATTACTGACCCCTAGTGGCCGATGTCAAAATACTACATTCACAATTACAATGCTTCCTCTGCCTTGTATTTGATTTGTATTTTCGTTAATTAGTTAGTGAATTGAGACATTTTTATGCTTGAAAATGCTTAATTTAGGCCAATAATAAGTACAATTTGCTTAAATATGCTAAATTCAAGCACAAAATAATCATTTATTAATTTTTGAAAAACCACGATAAAGTGAAGGCACGATGTTTGAACCGCGAGGGACGATTGTACATACATTTTGGCAAATATTTTTCCAATAAAAATGCGATCTGTTTTGCAAATGAGAGTTTGTCTTATATTCAGGGTTGTCTTATATTGGCATCAATAAGGTAATTAATGCTGCTGTTATCCAGAAGTGCGTACTTGATGATCCCTTTTCATTTCCATATATTCCTGCAGAGGAGAATGTGTATGATACCGCCCTAAACAAATAAAGCTTGAAGGGGAAATCTTGAGACGGAGGCAGAACAGACGGAGAATAGGGGGCAGGGGCGGGTGGGTGGGTGGGTGCTAGAGAGCGTGGAAGGGAGCAATACTTCTTTGTGACTGAATTGCAAAGCCGGATTTGCATAAATAAGGCTGAAACCATCGACAGGCCGAGCCGGCGGCACGGCTGGAAATGAGGCGAGCCAGTTTGTTTTTGGATATTCGCTCCCACTTTTCTTGCCTCTCCTTTAAGACGTGTCAGAAAAATTCCAGCCAGCGTGATGAATTAAAAGCCAGTGGACCCGCTTTAATGCAAGGCCGAGGCCCCTCTTGATCCCACACCATTAACCCAAACCTCAGGTATAAATTGTATCATCTCCTCCTCCAAAGGGAGTTTGGTGACGTAGCAAAAGACGGGCGGATGCCTGCTTCCTGAGATTGCCGTGACATAAGCGTGTAATGAAATGTTCCCGTTTAGTCCCACTTGTATTGGAAAACCCTCGTTGATTGGAGGGCAGAAGCAGAAAAATCAACCTTCTGTTTCCCCATTAAAGGTCATGCATGAATCCTCAGGTGATCATTTTCAGTTTTTTTTAATACGGCGTGTCTGATCACCTCGATGCTGCTTCTGTACATGCTTGCTAGATCTAGATCTTTTTTATTGCAATCTACCAGTTGGTAGTTCACATGATGGTCTTTAAGTTTGGGTCTTATATATAATTTTGAATAAATAATAATAAGAATTTAGAGGCAGCACGGCGGTCGAGTCCACCAGTCCAGGGTGTACCCCGCCTCTCGCCCCAAGACAGTTGGGATAGGCTCCAGCCCCCCCCACCCGGGACCCTCGTGAGGAAAAGCGGTAGAAAATGAGTTTTTAGACATTGTTCCAACCATAACAACACTAACAATGCTATTTTGCTATTATTGCTATCTTAACCTTACATTTTGGGCCGCACGGCGGACTGAGTGGTTAGCGCACATGCCTCACAGCTAGGAGACCAGGGTTCGATTCCACCCTCGGCCATCTCTGTGTGGAGTTTGCATGTTCTCCCCGTGCATGCGTGGCTTTTCTCCGGGTACTCCGGTTTCCTCCCACATTCCAAAAACATGCTAGGTTAATTAGCCACTCCAAATTGTCCATAGGTATGAATGTGAGTGTGCATGGTTGTTTGTCTATATGTGGGATTGGCTGGCCACCAGCTCCGGGTGCAATATGGCGCCCTAAGACAGCTGGGATAGGCTCCAGCACCCCTGACCCTTGTGAGGATAAGCGGTAGAAAATGAATGAATAATGTCGAGTTTTGCTTGTGGGCAGGTAGAGGGGCTTATTTGGCATTGAGCAGTCTGATGGCCAGGGGGAAGTCGCTGTCCCTAAACCTGGTTGTTCTACAGCAGATGCTGCAGAGCCTTCTCCCCGACGCCAGGCGAGAGTCCATGCTGGGGGGTGTGGGGTCAGAGTAGATCCGATGTGCTCTTGATACTAGGTACTAGTTTGCTGTAGGATTCCTAATGCAATGTAAACGGTTAGAGGAAGCAACATTTTTGCTGTAAATGGAGAAAAAAAAGTTTGTTGTAAAATTTGTCAATGGAGTGATGCTCCCGGGCTGCCAAAGTTAGAGCATCAACGTGTCTTCATCCTCTCCACTGTACTGTCAGTAGTGACGTTTTCCTTCATTGGACTTGTCACTCGGTTGCTTTCACATGTCGACATGCACGTATTTCCTAACAAGAATCAGTAGACTTGAGTTACCGTTTGATTCTGTTAGAGTTGGCTTAGTGTATTAGAATGTTTGGCTCAGAGCCTCACAGTTGTCTTTCTGCTCCACTTTTTTCATTCTTAAGCGTTCAAATAATTATTGAAATGGAATTGTTAGTGTTTTACATCATGTAAAGTTAGCATTAAAAACAATCTGCAGCCAGTGTTCACAAAATGTTATTTTGTAATGTTGATATCTGACATCTGTAATGGCGACATGTTTCTCCAAACAAGGTCACTGATGTTAGAACCAGTCGTGAGAGTATGGATCCATCACAAGTGACTGTTTCTCATTCAGTTATTTGTCAGAGGAATCCAATCTGCTTCATTACCCCTTCCTCCGTTTAAATATTTTAATTACTAGACACCATAGAGGGTGAAATATTGAAATTGCATTCAGTTTTTCTTTGAAGAAAAAGATGAACCGCTCTGCTATTTAATTACTGCCTCATTAAAAGCCCCTAAATTGCATCTTCCCACATTCTGTTCTGGACCGGAATCAATGCACATTGATAATGGAACGGGGTTGAGGAAGTTAAAGTCATTTTTTTTTTACACATGGCATCAAAACTACTAAATTACACCAAAAACTAAATGAGTCCAAACCACTAAATCTATAGAGCAAAAAAAGATTAGTACATACGAATGTAGGCTACACCAGTCTATTAGCGATGTGTGTTCACATAACATGAGTTATTTAGCAAACAGAAACATGTTTTTTGGAGTGGCCAATTAACCGAGGTTGTAGTAAAATAAATTAAATCGCACGGCAGTTGAGTGGTTAGCACGCAGACCTCACAGCTAGGAGACCAGGGTTCAATTCCACCAATTGCATGTTCTCCCCGTGCATGCGTGGCTTTTCTCCGGGTACTCCGGTTTCCTCCCACATTCCAAAAACATGCTAGGTTAATTGGCCACTCCAAATTGTCCATAGGTATGAACGTGAGTGTGAATGGTTGTTTGTCTATATGTGCCCTGGGATTGGCTGGCCACCAGTCCACGGTGTACCCCACCTCTCGGCCCAAGACAGCTGGGATAGGCTCCAGCACCCCGTGACCTCTCGTGAGGATAAGCGGTAGAGTGTCAGAATTAAACCTCATAATTTCTTCGTCACACACTTTGTCAGCCTCTCTCTTTGGCCGTCACTTTCTTCTCAAGGCTCCTTAGCTTGAGCTGTGGTCTTCATCATGCAGTAGTCGTAGACTTTGGAAACCAGGTTTGAGATAGTAGATGGTAGTTACGTATTTCACTCGGAAGGCAAGGCGTTCCCAAACGATGATTGGCTTTCGAGGCCTAGCTTCTCCTTGCTGCCGTTGCGAGCCAAAGGCTGGGCTGCGCTCCATTCATTTACGGCGTAGACGCTATCGCCGGGCCCTTGGACTTGTCCTTGGCTTAACACGTACGGCGTGGGAAAGCCCACGTACTGTTCCACCCCTCGTTGTACCACACTGTGCAATGTGTATTGAGCACAAAGAGGAACGTTTAGTCACTCCAGCAGTCCCCTCCCTTCCTTATTGCAAGGTTTGTCCAAACTGTGTAAATGAGACACATAAGGCTCCTCTGTTCTTGCACTCAAGAAGCCTCCTTATGCTCACGTGCCTTTGCGATATGTTCAGCATAAAGTAAATCACTTTTCCTTTAGACTGTTGAGAGATTAGTGTTGCCCCCCCCCCCCATCCCTCATTCCCGGTGACAACCCTCATACTACCCACCCCCCTAGCCAAAACTCTCCCGAACACTCTCCAACACAGTCCACCTCCTTCCTCCCCAGGAGGACTTTGGAGCCAGTTCCAAAGTTACAATGTGGCGTGTTTGGAAGAGCTCCTAAATATTTTTGGGATGACAAAGCAATTTCACCGACTGGGTCGCTTTCTCATGCAATCCTCCCGCTCACTCACCAGCACAAAATGGTCTGCTCGTGCACCTCACGGTCTCGGCTCAAAGGCACTAAAGCACCCGTCCACACGGGAACGCTGTTGCTGAGTGGACGGGAGGCTGAAACCATAAAATACTTTTGTCATACTGAGTCATGTTACAGTTGAAAGGTCAAATGGATTTGAGGGGTGATGCGTTGTCTATTAGGGCGTCCTCACACCCAAAAAAAATACAAAAAAACTTAAACTATATTAGGAAAGCAGGAAGTGAACAAATGTAACCGTTAGTGATTGTAAAAGTACCAGATGGAGGGGTAGGATTTAATAAGCTTTGCTTCTTCCTACTCCTTTTGGACATGTGGAACTGGGAACTGATTATGGGATGCACTCAATTGGAATCTGATGCATGTTCAAATGAAATAAAACCATTACCATAATGTTGGTGGAATTCTGAATTGTGCAACTTTAGGGGTCTTCAGATGCTTCCTGTATATGTTTAGTTTTGCTGTAGACTGCCTTTCCATTTTTGTTAATGGTCTCCTTTTCTCTCTCTCTCTCTCACAGTGTGCCCAAGGGCCATTGAAAGCCCCCTTGAGGAGTTTCATAAATACACAGTGAACGAGAAAAGACTCCTGGACTATTGTTATTGTTTTTACACATTTTCTCCCACACACATATACACACACACACACACAAACACACACACAGGGGCGCGCAGACACACTCCACACAGACAAGGACTTAAGAGAGAATGTTGGAGGTCCAAGAGGAGAGGCCAGCGGCGGCAGGTACAGCAGCGACACATTTCAGCAAGAAGGAGCGCGGCAAGAAAGAGCGAGAGGACGCCAAGGACGGACGGGGAAACCTCACTAACCTCGGGAATCCCGGCTCCAGGAACGTGCGTGCCAAGGCGCCGCTGACACACGCAGGCAGTCCTCATCAGCTCATCACTTCGCCTTGTTCTGTCGTACTGGTAACCCCATCAATGCACTCCAATAGGCTAAAGAACTCCCCATCCACCAACACACAAAGGTGAGTGCAGCATGGCGGCCGTTCCAAAATCACGTCTAGCAGAGCGTGTATTTAACCGTTAAGCAAAGCCAGCACGGCAAAGTCGTACTCTTGTCATGGATGGGGTACATACGTATGTTTTTCCATTTTGCATTGCTTGTCATGCCGCATTAGAAAAGGGCCTTCCCCGCACTGTTGCCCAAAAATTGTCCACGTCATGGCGGGTTGCCTCATGAACAAAGTACAGTTCAAGGCCACATTCTACAACATTCATTCAATTATATTTTTTGCTGATAACCATGTAACTGATGAGGGGGGCGTGTCTCCATGCGGCTCTGAGCGGGACACAGTAGCATGGTCGGAGATTAGGCATGTTGACCAAGATGAGAAGAATCCAGTTACTATGTACTCAACTTGATATTTATGGTATACAATATTTTTTTAAAAGAAACCACTCGACTGCTCGTTTTTAGGATTTTTGGCTTTTGATGTCGTAGTTTCATTTTGTCTGCGTATGATATGACATAATCTTGCATTGACGATTTTTCTACGCAAAATTAGCGTGCGGTCCCGGCTTGCTTTTTCACACTTGATTCCAGACTTGACCGTAATAAATAAATATGTTTTTTAACATTTATTAGAGCCCTCTGGACATGAAATGACACCCCTATGAGTCACCTTTATATTTGTATTAGTCAATATAGTAGATATAATCAGAGAAAATAGTAATGGTAATGGTTTAATTTCATTTGAACATGCATCAGATTCCAATTGAATGCATCCCATAATCAGTTCCCAGTTCCACATGTCCAAAAGGAGTAGGAAGAAGCAAAGCTTATTAAATCCTACCCCTCCATCTTGTACTTTTACAACCACTAACTGTTACATTTGTTCACTTCCTGCTTTCCTAATATAGTTTTTTTCTTTTTTTTTATGTTTTTGATTTTTTTTAATTTGTGTTTTTTTTTTGTCACGTACCAAAGTACTCGGTGATATGAGCATCCAATGCCATAATGGGTACCATAGTAAGTGTCAATATAGTGATATATGTAGCACATCATGACTGGTTCAAGGTCCTTACTCAATCCATTCCATAGTTTGATTCCACATACTGGAATCCAGTATGATTCCAGACTGCATACCGTAATAAATAAACATGGTTTTTAACATTTATTAGAGCCCTCTGGACATGAAATAACATCCCTATAGTCACCTTTACATTTGTATTAGCCAATATAGTAGATACAATCAGAGAAAATAAGACACGTTAGCTATCAGGCAACCTAAAAAAAAAAAGCATGTTTTGAGGTCAGTTGTGAGATGTACGTTTGTCACCGAGACTTCAGGTGGCCGTGATATTTTCCTCAGCATATGGGTGTACCTGAGACTGTGTGAAAATGGTAATGGAATGGAGTTCCTGTCCGTGCAGCCTCAACCAAAGGGCCTCCTTGTGTGATCCGGAGATGTCCTGAGTTCAGAGAGTGCATTGTCTTTGGAGCGTTTCCCTGCTAACTCATGCTTCAGTCACTGGAAACAGCTGGATGGACTGCCAGAAAACTCTCCCTGGCCTTCCCTTCCCTGCCTTTCCCTTCCCTCCTTCTTCTACTAGCAAGCCCAATGTGTTTGTACGTATCGTGAGCTGGGCTGCGGTTGTGCTTTTTGGACTTGTTGGCATTCGCTCCACGCTGCTTGTACAAGTGTGTACGAGGGCGAGTGGGAGGGAGGGATTAGGGTGTGGAAAGAAAGTTCCCTGAAAGTTGGATTCATCTGCTCAACGAGACTGAGCTGCTTTCATAGCACTCTAGTAAACGGCAGCAGTCATGTCTATATACTGTAAGTCATGTTTGGAATATTTGGAAGTTGAAACGTGTGTGTATTATTCACGCTGTAAATGATGCTGTCTTGTTGACTCGCATCCGTTCATCCTTTAACCTTGTGTTGGCTTCCACGGATAAGGTAGAACATTAGGCTTTCTTGTGGGTGGTAGGGTTCAGTTCCAGTGTCAAACTACCTCCTCAAACATCTTGCTATTTAACAAAGCTGACCTCTGTTCATAGTAAAAAAACAAAACTGTGTTGGTTGAATTTTGAATTGTATGCCTGGGTTCCCAAAGTTGGCTACACATGGGGGGGTACGCAAATTATGCAGTGCGCTTGAACGTGTCATATGACGGCGCCTGCACAACGCAGTGCAGAAGAAGATGGAGGATGAAGTTGTTCATTGTTCTGTGTGTAATTAAACTTATTAAAGACTTTATTAAACCACAAGGGAAATTGCTTGGTTACAGTAGCTCAATTGCAGAAGAAATAAATAAATTAAGTCATTAATTAACCCTTAGATGCACGAGTGACCGGACCCTACACTCTTCCATAAGTGGGTCAAAAAATGACCCATACTAGAATCAATGCCTTTTTATGCCAATTTTGGCATTTTGGTTAGGAATAATCACTTGTATGATATTTAGTATTATATTTAGGTTCATTTATTCCTGACAGCCAAAGGTGATAAGAATCAAAGGTTCCTGTTGGATTCCATACAAAATGCATGCGGGTCATTTTTGACCCACTTATGGAAGGTTGGGGTAGTAACACAAAAACAAAAATTTCTTAAAATGTATAAAAGGTACATTAAAAATGTGAATGGCATGATACCCAAAACATTTTTTTGAGGAATACCTGGAATATGAAATGCTAAAAAAATTTCATTACAAAGATATTTCAAGAAAACAACCTGACCGGGTCATTTTGTGACCGTGTTGGTGTCAATTTCGCCATCAAACATGGCGCGTTCCATCTCAACGTTGTCGGAGTATGTCGTTGTTAGGTAGTCGGTTGTTTGCTGTAATTACTGGGTCTGGATCCAATTAACCATGATTATTGTACATATAAAATAAGAATGATAGTGTGGGTTGAATTCTCACTACGTATAACTTCAAGTATAAAAAAATGCTAACTGTCCTTCCCCTCCCTTTTGTTTTTTCAGCCCTAAACCTAAGACGGAGGTCATGGTACGCTCACCTCCTGTCATGTCCCCCTCCACCGCCTCCCAGATGGACTCTAAAATGCCCAATCAGGGCAAGCCGGGGAGCGCCGGCAGCCAATCGCAGCCCTCGCCATGCGATGCCAAGACCCTGGGTGCCAAAGGAGCACAGAGCGTGTCAGGGGGCATCGGGCTGAAGAACGGCCAGAGCATGACCTCCGGCCCCAGCTCCAAAGTCAAAGTGAAAAGGGAAAGAAGCACATCCGTGGAGTCGTTCGAGCAGGCCGAGAGCGGGACGCCCACCAGCGAGGAAAAAGGTAGAGTACGATTCAGCGGCGTGATTCATGTGCAGCAGGTTTCAGGGGCCGGTGCTACTCCAAGACCTTGTAAAGATTTGCTGTCACAAGCTATGATTTTATAGGTAAATGACGCCGTTTGTCTTTGTAATGAAGGCTTTAACTGCTCCCTGCTGAAGGAACTGAACAAAATGCTTGGATGCTATTTTGCCTGCGGTTTATGTTAGTCTTCAGTTCCTATAGATGCTCTTTCTTTTTCAGGATGGGAGAATAATTACATTTTGTCAACCGTTGGGATTGATTGTTAAACAATCTTGATGCAACTGAGGCGACATGTTGATGTCGTCGCAACTAGTTTGTTGTCTAAAGAAGTAGAACATGAGGTCAGGTGTGGTTGTGGGCAGGTCGGGTTTTTGTGTGTCCATAGAACATGGATCTCAAGCCACGTATACATGGACCCAAATATTCCGATTCCATTCAGGTTATTTGCTCAAACGGAAACAATGGAACCTTTGTATACACCTCATTCCCAAAGAAAAGTGCCAATCCCAATGAACATATAATGGGATTCCCAGGGGTGGAATATTCCTTTCCCCAATCCGATTGAGGTATCTTGTACCCGCTCAAACGGAAAGTTGTCAGACTGCGTTCTTCTTCTTCTTCTGTTGTTTATTGGCGGTTGGCAAGCAGCTTTGGTGTGCATTAGCGCCATCTGTGGAACAGAATCTAAACCCTTCTATACGCCATTCACAAGTCCACTTTTATTCCAAAAGAAAATACATATCTATATAAAACATGTGCCCAGCTTCATTATCAAATATTAGCAAGATTGAACTTTATCTTTTCCTGTTCCCGGGTGCGTTCTTTCAGCCAATGCTGAGATATGACGTAACACGCAGCTCCAGACGTTCTTCACTTTTAAAAATGGAGGCCAGCAATCGGCACTGGACTGCTAAGCAAACTTTGTTTTGGATCCAAACTAATTCCAAGACTGGACGAAGGAAAAACCGGCAAAATGGAGTTATTCCAACAAGTGGAAGAAAAACTCCAGGAAGTCGGTATCACGTGATGTGGGTGTTTACGCTTTACTGGGCATGCCCCATTGACTATTCTGGTTGATTATAGCGATTGGAATATTCCTTTCCAAGGATACCATTGCTTTTGGAAAGGAAACAGAAAAAATCCTCATGTAAACGTGGCTACAGTTTCATATTTTTCACAACAAAAATTTGGCCATATATGTTCCATTGTAAGATAAATATAAAAATAATAAATAATAATAAATAAATAATACTAAATAAAAATATTTAAAAAAATTAAATTAATAATAATAATACATTTTATTTGAATAGCGCTTTTCAAAGCAAAATATAAAAATATAAAAAATAATAAAAAGTAAAATATACGTTAAAGTACAAAAATTCATTGGTTAATACACAGTTAAAACATGAGTAAAAGCAGGGCGGGGCACAGCAGTCAGGTATATAAAGTTAGACATTAAAAACAGATTTAAACAGGTGGCTTTTTAGTTGTTTTTTGAAACTGGGAAGGTCAAATTTAAAAAAAATATAATAATAATCACAAAAATAAATGTCATTTTGTTTTGTGTTACCAATTCTAAAATGTCGTGGATGACACACAATTAAACATGTCATTCATAAGTGTCTGCTTCACAGTCATGTCCGTGTCTTTGCCCAGTGTAAGACCACTATTGGTTTTGTTGACGCAGACAGCAGCAGGGTCAAGAGGATGTGCGTGGCGGAGAGGAGGCAGCCTTACAGCGGAGCAGACTGGTGCTCCGGGGGAGAAAGTGACGAAGACGACAAAGGATTCTTCAGTAAGAGTCTTTTTTTTTTTTTTAAATACACGCTAATGACACGCCACCCAAACTCCACGTCCTAAATCCCACACGCCCGTCCTCTTCCCCGCAGACTGCAACTCCAGTGACGTGAAGCCCCCGGACTCTGTCAGCCATTCTACCTCCAACGCCGGGCTCAGCCGCTCCTCCACGCCCTCCCACAATTTACTGGGAGGCCAGGGCTCCGCGGCAGAACCTGCTAGCGGGCAGAAACCTGGCTCAAAAGTCGTCTACGTCTTCACCACGGAAATGGCTAACAAGTAAGGACGCACATCAAGGATGTACATCTGCTCTTAGCGTTGGCAGCTAAGAACGTACCGATGACTGAAAACAAGGAAGTGATAAACGTACGCGTGTCAAGTTTGCTGATTTCTGCTCGTCTTCCTGTCTTCCTGTCTTCAGGGCAGCCGATGCCGTTCTCACAGGCCATACGGAAAACATCATTGCCTTCCACATGAAAAACATCTCCAACAGCAAAGATAAAGCTCACCTCCTTTTGGTAAGAAACTCATCCGTGTTTCAAACCTTGGTCTTTCTTGTTTTGTTCTAACCGTGTTTGTGTTTGATTTCAAGAACAACGCAGCAAACGCCCTTCGAAATGACTCAAAGTCTTCCCAGCAACAGCCGTCCCACGGCCAAGATCCGAGCCACCAGCCCGGATCCAAGCCGTCCTTAGCGGGCATGGCGGACCCGGCCCCACCCCAGTCTGCCAACCAGGGAAGCCAACCTGGTGTTCTGTCCCAGGATGGGTCGTCCGCTGCGGGCATTGAATCCAAAAATCTTCCCGGGAGTAGCCCCAGCAGCAACACGGCCCCGATGGACCAGACGCCCATCAACCAAGCCGAGGCAGGCCTCAACGCTCCCACTTCGGGGGAAGGAGTGCAGGGCGGGGGCCCTCCTGGGCCCGGTCTAACGCCGCAGCAGCAGCAGCAACAGTTGGCCCAGGAACTCTTGAACATGGAGGCCAACACAGAAGGTCTTTCCCAGGAACAGTTGGAGCACCGCCAGCGCTCGCTACAGACGTTACGGGATATCCAGCGCATGCTTTTCCCAGATGACCGCGACGCCCCGCCCCCTGGGCCTGCACAGCCCCATGGGGGGCCCCACGATGGAGGCCCTGATGGTGCACCCCGGAGATCCGAGCCAGGCCCTTTACAGGCCATGATGGCGCAGTCTCAAAGCCTTGGACCACCAGGGGGGCCGGGGGGACCTCGCCCACAAGGTCCACCCTTTGGTCCACCGCATGGACCCAGAGACATGCCCCCGTTTCCACAAGATGAAATGGGCCCCCATATGGGGGGCCCGGGAGGCTGTGGAGATGGCGATCAAATGACCCCGGAACAGGTGGCCTGGTTGAAGCTCCAGCAGGAGTTTTATGAGGAGAAAAGGAAGAAACAGGAAATGCAGCACCGGCCACTTCCTCCAGACATGATGATGCACCCCCACGGCCCACGCGGCATGATGAGAGGGCCCCCGCCGCCCTATCAGATGGGCCCAGGAGAAATGTGGGGCGGACCAAGCGGGCCGCAAGATCCTTACCCGGAACGCATGGGCATGGGTCCCGGCCCCGGCCCGAGAGGCATGCCCCCACACATGCAGAGGATGCCTGGTTTCTCGGGTATGATTAATCCCGAGATGGAGGGACCTCCACGGCCTGGGATGGGATGGCCTGACGACATGCCGCCTCGCATGGGAGATGCACGAGGATTTCCCGGAGGTCCCGGGGCCATGTTTTCTGGTCCAGGCGGTCGAGGCGAGCGCTTCCCAAATCCTCAGTCGGTCCAAGAAGCAATGTTCCACCAAGGCATGGGAGGGGACAAGGGGCTGCCCCCCGGCATGATGATGGACATGCAAAGAATGATGAGCCACCAAAGAGGTGGCATGGAACCCGGCAATGGCATGGGAATGTTTCCCAGAATGCCCGGCGACGGTCCCATGAGCCCGTCGTCAAGGCTCCAGGGAATGGGGGCTCGAGAAATGGGTCCCGAGTTTGGCATGGGACCGGGTCCCGGGCCGGGCCCTCACATGCATCCTTCCAAACTACGAGAGCCGCCGATGAACATGAGTCCAGACGAGATGATGAGGATGAGAGGAGGACCCCCGATGGAAAACATGGCTGCACAAGGAAGGTCGATGCAAGGCCCACCCTTCCCCGAGCAGCCGCAGCCTGGAGACTTTCCTCTTGGACCTGGCCGGCCTTTCCCAGGGGGTCCTGGAGGAATGAGGGGCCCACATGGAGAACCACCATTTGGCCCAGAACACAGATCCACGCCAACGGGAGGCAATGGTCGTATGAACCACCTGCCCCCTAATGCCGGGCCTCCGCAGGGCCAAAGAGGGCGGAAGCCAGCTGATCTGAATGTCCAGGCGGGAGGGGGAAACTCCCCCAGCGTCAACCCACTCAAGTCCCCCCCGCTGAGGCAGGTGCAGTCCCCCATGATGGGCTCGCCGTCCGGAAACCTCAAATCACCTCAAACGCCGTCCCAGCTGGCCGGAATGCTCACGGGCCCCACGGGCCCCGCCGCTCCTCCGGCGCCTCCGTCGTCGGCACCGATGAAGTCGCCGCACTCCATGATGGGATCGGCCGGCGCCTCTCCTGTTCACATGAGGTCTCCTTCTCTTCCCAACCCCTCACCGGGGTGGGCGTCCTCCCCCAAGCCGCCCATGCAGAGTCCAGGCGTGCCGCCGCAAGGCGGCAAACCACCGCTCAGTATCACCTCGCCGAACATGATGGGGAACATGGAGCAAGGTACAGCACACGCCGTTTGGTCGATAATTCCTGGTTGTATTCCGCTGTGGGGAATCTGCTTTGATTCAAGACAGCTGGGATAGGCTCCAGCACCCCCCACGACCCTCGTGAGGATAAGCGGTAGAAAATGAATGAATGAATGCATGAACACGGTATGCATAGATAGTATGCAAGATGATCTATTTCCATGTATATTTAAGACACCATGGCCTGTAGTCCGTTGTCTCCACCTTGTGGTCATACAGAGTACTCCACCTCACATTGACATCATTGGCAGCATCATAGCAGTGCTCTTGCCAATTGTTAAAACCATAAAGTATTGGGACGTGTAAACATTGAAGTCATTGTACATTACTTCCTTCCTCCAGGTGGTAATGGCCCCGCCTCAGCCCCCCCTTCCTCGGGCGCCGCCTCGGGCTCCATGTCCCTGCCGGGCAACGTGCCATCGGGCAGCCCTTACACCATCCCCCCTGAGCCGACGCTGTCCCAGAACCCGCTGTCCATCATGATGTCTCGCATGTCCAAGTTCGCCATGCCCAGCTCCACGCCGCTTTACCACGACGCCATCAAGACCGTCGCCAGCTCCGACGACGATTCGCCCCCGGCTCGCTCCCCGAATCTGCCGTCGGTCAACAACAACGGTAACGTTGTTTGTCTTTGGAAGACATGCTAGCATACGTGTGCTACAGATATTCTCGATGCGCTCGTCCGTAGCGTAAAGGCGTGTACCAAATCTAGGGTTGCAGTGGGTGTACAGCAGCTAGCCATGAAGAGTTAGCAAAGCTAACGCTACAAATTTGCACAGCTAATTGTTTTCTTTTGTCCACAAGGTATGCCAATGAACCACCAAGGAAACCCACGCATGATGGGACCCGGCAACGCTGGACCCATGCCGGCCCTCAGCCCTCTTGGTATGAACCCGATGGGGTCCCAGCCTCTATCGCACGGCATGCCCCCACAAATGCCTTCCCCTAACGCACCCAACATGGGCCCCGGTATGATGCCGCACGGCATGATGATCCCGCCAAACCCGCAAGACCCCGGCATGGCAAACCCTCAAATGATGCCACAGGGACGTCTCGGGTATCCCCACCGGAACCAAGGCTACCCGCTCACCCAGTCCCCGTCCCAGCAGGGCCCCTTCTCTCCGCACAACGGCCCCGGTCCGCAAGGTTTTCCTGGCCACCCCATGGGTTTCCAGGGAGAAGGAGGCCCCATGGGAGGGAGGATGGGCGCTATGCCCCACGGAGGAGGGGCGGACGGGGGCATGTGTAAGCCGAACACCCCCGGAGGACCAGAGTTCAACAACATGCAAGGTGGATTCAGCGAGGCGGATCTTCACGAGGTGATGCGGCCAGGAGCGTCCGGCATTCCCGAGTTCGACCTGTCCAGGATTATCCCGTCAGAAAAACCCAGCCAGACTCTGTCCTACTTCCCTCGCGGCGGCGGAGACAATCCCGCAGGCAAAGCGCCGCACCCGTCTGGCTTCCCCATGCAGGCCATGATGGGCGACGGTCCGCCGAGAATGGGAATGCCCATGCAGGGCATGGGGGGAATGCCCGGGGGACCCGGTGGGGGAATGGGGCCCCAAGACATGCCGATTGGCAACCCCGGCCACAACTCCATGCGCCCGCCCGGATTCATGGGCCAAGGCATGATGGGCCACCAACCCCGAATGATGTCCCCCGGGGGCCCGGGTGGGATGATGCAGGGGAGACAAATGGCCCACCCTGGACCCGGGGGCTCCCCTAACATGATGATGTCACTGCAGGGCATGGGCGGCCCCCCGCAGCAGACAATGATGATGGGGGGTCAGATGAGGCCACGTGACATGGACATGGGCTTCAGTCCGGGTCCTGGAATGTTCTAACGCGGGGAACGTTGTACGGTGAATGTTCTCCGGCCGTGCGTCCGTGGACCCAAAGGAAGGAAGTATTATCCACAAAAATGGACAGAGTGGACATTTTTTGCCACATTTGGACTCCTGAACTTCAGAATGTATGGAATTGTCGTGCAAAAAAAAAACTGTTCTCGTGGGCTTTTTTCTTGTTGTTTTGGACTCTAAAGAGGACAACCAAGAGTGGAGCTCAGCGTGGAGTACTACAGTATACTTTTCCCAAAATACCATCACGGTATGGAACAGGATGGAGACCAACGATGGCTTTGCGACACAACTCCATCCATTGTTTTTTTTGACTGTTTCTGTACAGTATATACGTGTGTGTGTGTGTGTGTGTGTGTGTGTGAGAGAGAGAGAGAGTGTGTGTGCGTTTCTGTATGTATAGGCATTCTATCAGTGACCTCTCGACCTCCTCCTTACCCGACTTTATTTGGGGCGGGGGGAGGAAGCGCCCCCCCTTAAAAAAAAATACTGTACTGTTTTCCATTGGTGGGCTATTGGAATATTAGTCTATTTTAATTTCCTTTGTAACTCCAGTGTATAACAAACCAAACTATGACCTCATTAAGATAATAGTATTATTAAAGAAAGGAAAAAAAAAAGCACAAACACGGACTGTCTGCTGAAAGCGTCTTCTTTCTCTATTTTTCCCACATGAAGTGTGTGTGACGGGAGGGGGGATTCTGAGGGCCTTTGCAGCGTAGTACTCCAAAACCATCCAGGACTTCTTTAGCCAGCGTGAATACTATTGCTAATACCCAGATGTGCTATATGTGTCTTCTTGTATCTGTTTTTTTTTTTTCTCTTGTTGACTCTGGGTGAATCATTCCCACAGCAATAACCCCCCCTCTCCAAAAAAGGTCATCAGAATGGAGCGGCTTAACGCCGCAGCAAGTATGCCATAGAACTAGTGAGCTATATAGTTAAACTAGTTAGCTATATAGTTAAACTAGTTAGCTATATAGTTAAAGGTGGCCAGAGTGAGACACCAATGTAAACACGCACTGCTTTTACCATCCAGTTGACTTCCTCTTCTCTTTTTCTCTGTTGTATAAGCTTGTCATTGTGTTTCTCCGTTGGCTTTGGTGCAAATAGTCTACCAGGGCTGTGGTGATGGACTACAAATAAAAGATATTGTTTTGGTATATACATGTCGTCCGTGCTGTGTGTTCATGTACAGTATGTGTGACTGTATGTGTACGTGTTGTCATTTTTCGCAGTTTTCAAAAATCAACCACAAATTAAGGATTTCCATACGCCGAAATAGCTAACAATGGCTAATCACCTAGCCGATCACTCGCCACTAGCAAGTATTGCTGCGGCAGAGTAGTGTCTTGACCTATTTAACATCTTTGGCAGCGTCCGTCATAAACAATCATGGCCGCCACGTGGAAGCTAACCGCTAACACATGCCACGAAAAATACCTGGCGTGGGTAGCGCATTCAAAGCATTTGAAGAACATTAGTGTGGTGTGGGTTTTAGTGGCTAACGGCAGCGAACACGGCTATGTGGCTAACACCCCCTTCTTATGTGTGTGACAGTCAAACGGCTAAGCTAATAACCCGAAAATAATGGAGTAGTAGTAGTAGACACCAGCTTCTCCAAACTCTCCTTCAAGAAGGATCTCATCCCTTTCAGAGTGATATGTGCTGTCTTCATAAAAGGTACAGTAAGTCAAATGTTTTTAAAAAATACAATTATTTTGTTCGTTTAATTTAAAACTTGTTTAAATTAATGGAGTAATTAATAATGGAGTAGCTGAAACACAAAGATAACAGGTCTGCTCTCATGGATGACTAAGGAAATATAAATATATACATTTGAGAGGCTGAGATCAGGATATTTTCAATTTTAATCAAGTCAGAAAATGACTACCAAAATATTTGCAGATTAATTGGATAATCGATTAACCACCAATCAGTCATTGTTGCAGAGCTATACCTAAGGGTAATTTAGAGTCTCCATTGACCTAACACATTACCAAAATAGTTGTCGATTAATTGGATACTCGATTAACCATCAATTAATCGAGTCATTGTTGCAGTTCTATATCTATGGGTAATTTTGAGTCTCCATTAACCTAACATTCATTCATTCATTTTCTACCGCTTTTCCTCACAAGGGTCCCGGGGGTGCTGGAGCCTATCCCAGCTGTCTGATTACCAAAATAGTTGATCAATTGGGAGTGATGAAATACTACAAGTACTAGTCAAACAAAAAGCAGTAGTTGACTTGGTGTTTTATGAAAATGAACTTTATTTTGCACGTCCTTGCTGGGCGTATAAAATATGAATATGAAACGTTGCCCTGAAGAGCAAGGTGTCATTTTAGTTTGGCCAAGAGAAGCAAATGAATAATAAATAGTGTTGATGTGATGTTCAACCACTAAAGATGTACATCATCTTCACAAAAGAACCATAAGACACGATGAAGCCCACTTAAGTGTTGTTGCAAAGCGACTGGTAGAGTTCGGAGTTGAGCGAATGTGCCGCCAGCACCTGTTTGAATTCCTGCAGGGGGCAGTAGAGTCCACTGCATCCTGGTACCAGTTGATCCTGCACAAAGACCACAAGTGGAAAAGGTTTTGTTTGGTCTCGTACTTGGTCACATCTCAGGCCGGTCCTACCTGGCCTTTGTAGGACACTTTGACAAACGCCTCCTTGGTGTGTTGATGCTGATGAAGCTCCAGCGTGAGGTCGGCGGCGTACGGCGGCCATTGCATGTCGAAAATGCCCAGAGCCATCAGGCACGGGATCAGAGTGGTGTCGTGGGCGGAGTACAAGAACAACTTCCTGGTTGACACATTTGGGGAAAATTTTACATAGTAATAGTGCAATGATTAATTATGATTAATACAGCTAAATCAAATTAAAGATGATTTAGTCAATACGTGCTTTTCAGTGGACGGTGATGTTAAATTCCCATTTAATGTGGACACTTATTGACAGTAATCCTGTTTGAAGTCCCGGTCTAACGAACCTATTCTCCGACGATGCACCTTGTAGCTTCTCTTCCATGTTGACCAAAAAGGTGTGCAACAGCGGTCCCACACACAGCTGCAAGTTCTCCCTGACAAAGAAATGCTGTTTGTCCTCCATTTTCAATCTATGCTGACGCTGATAAGAGGTGGCCATTGTTGAAAAGGTGTGCTGCTGACCTCTTGCTGGGTTCGTAGACGTGACACATCATGTCTACGGCTCTCTGCTCCACTGTGCTTCTCCACGAGGTCAACGCGGGGGGGCAGGGAAGACCGTGTGCCTAACAATGTGAACATAGGGACTGTTAGGGACTTTCACCAGAAAGGACAACATTTTGCAAAATAGCCTCTCAGTGGATGGAAGGTAACATGGCGCAACTTTTTCTTTTCTACCTATTCAAACCCACACAGCGGTATTTGGGTCGCCATGGAAACACATCAACATGTTTTCCAACTTCATTTATCCCCTTTTCTTCATATGACTTAACTTTTATTAAAGGGGCAAAGGCAAATTCCAGACTCTAAAGCTATGTTTACACACTTTATATTTCATTCATTCATTTCCTACTGCTTTTTCCTCACGAGGGTCGCGGGGGTGCTGGAGCCTATCCCAGCTGTCTTGGGGTGAGTGCCCCTGTGCCCTGTGATTGGCTGGCCACCGGTCCGGGGTGTACCCCGCCTCTTACTGGGATAGGCTCCAGCATAACCATGACCATGATGAAAGCGGTATAGAACGGATGGATTTTTGGAGACCATGTTTTCATTATTGTCATGAGAAGTGTAATTCACATTAGAACCACTAGATCAGGGGTCAGCAACCCACGGCTCCAGAGCCGCATGTGGCTCTTTAACCTCTTTGTTGTGGCTCCCTTCACAATGCTGAAGTATTTTTTTTAACACCCAAATGGGGAAAATACGCATCTTTGAAAAAAATCTGACCAAAATTCCCTCCAAATCTGGCAGTTAATTTAAATTTTGGGAGACTCGCAATTTGCTCTGAATGTGAGCACGTCACTGCTTTTTTTAAATTATGTTTTGTGGCTCCAGTCTATTTTTCTTTAGTGAGCCAGGGGATAAAATGGCTCTTTTGATAGTAAAGGTTGCCGACCCCTGCACTAGATGGTACTCAAGTCTAATGTACCTTGCGAGCCACATTAGCTTGACACAGAAGTTGCCATACGAGTCTAGTCATACGAGTGGTTGCATTTCTTTTACAATGGGAAACACTGATGTAAATCAAAACGGTCCCATTAATGAAGAAGCATAACATGAATGCTAATAATTAGCCGTCACCTCTCTGGCGACCATGTCGTCCCTGAGGAGGATGAAGTCCACATCAGTGTGGGCGTCGATGCCCAGCTCGCTCTGGATGCTCTTGAGATCTGCTGCGATGTCTGGAAGGTTGGACGACTCTGCCCATCGGCGGCTGCCACGCAAATAAAAGAGGATCGTTAAAAGTGGTGGGGGGAGGTGGTGGGTTCCTAAGGTTGGTTGTACAAACCTGCCAATCATCCTGAGCAGCTTGCAGGAGTGGTAGTTGGGGTAGAGGATTTCCGATTCAGCCGGCGTTGTCAATATGGGAACTACGCCTTCACAGGAGACAACGTGTGGGATCTCCGACAGAACGAGCGGAATCAAACCCTACCTTTTTGCTTTTGCTGGAAGAGGCCTGCCACCAGGCACTTGGCAGATTCAATAGTCCTGATAATGTTGGTGGAACGCACGCTGAAAAGAGCAAATAGTTGCTTAAAATCCTTTTTTTTTCTTTCTTCTTTCATCATCCACTTACTAGACCTCAGTTGGGGTGAAGGCGGTGCTGAGGAAGGGACTCTCCTCCATGTATCTCCTCCTCAGCCTCTTGCCCAGCTCGTACAGCTGCTGCATACCCAAAGTGGTCAGCTGGCCCGGGAACACACCGCCCTAATGTGGATGACAGGCAAGGTGAGTGACTTTATTCCTGTAATAATTTGACTTTATTGTCATATCACAAGTTTTACCCCAACCTAATTGTCCCAAAATTGCAACCTCATCTTAGTTTTGTTCCTAATATTGCGATAATTAATGTCCAAAACCGCTGCAGGATGGCAGTGCCAACTAGGAAAAACACCTCAAACCGACTCACGCTCAGCGTCTTTTTCCTGTAGCTGTCCTCCAACATTGCCGGGGGTCTGGGCCCCCCGTGAAGATCCGTCACCACGTAGTCGATGTGTGTGTAGGCGGGAGGCTCCAACAAAGCGGGCATCCATTGCGCCTTTGGGAAATAAAACATATGTTCTATCATAAAAGGTGTAAAGGAGACTATAGGGGTGTTATATCATGTCTAGAGGGTTTCTATGTCACCACAAAAACATTTCCATTCACAAAGAAGGAATCCTACTAATTCATGTACCACTGTCGGGTTTGGAACCACTTAAATGCCATAAATGAGGGATTATTGGACAATTACTTTTTTCTTTTGAGGTACCACTGCATGGCAAAAACCGCAATGCTGACGAAAATGTGCCGAGTCTTCAAGAGATACAAGAAGCCGAAAAGACATAGCAAAAAAATTAATTGTCATATATTTCCCAAAACAGAGCTTGAAAAAAAGCATGGTGGTCTTGTATTCAGTGTCGTCTTATACCATATTTGGAGTTATTAATCGAGCCATTCTATTGACACCCAACAAAAACCCTTGGATCATCTCTACACCTAAAATACCTCCATCACATCCGGTATGGATTTAAGCGGTGTTCGGGCGCCGTGACGAAACAGGACTTGAACCAGCTTCAGCTCGTACGCAGACGTTTGGCTCTTCTGCTTCAGCCACACCAGGGAACCGAAGACGATGGACACGGAGCCAACTATCCCCACTCTGGTCCAAAATTTCCTCATGGCTGCACTGGGAAGAGAACAAAATAAATGAAGTACTTAATAGTTGTATTAAGTAGTAATAACAGTAGTATTCAAGGGCTGTACGGTGGCCTCGGGATAACATGTTCTTCCCATGCGTGGCTTCATGTTACATTCACGTTAGGTAGAAGATTCAAATTCATCCATTGGTCATCCAAGTCAACTGGGATCGGCTCCATCTCACCCGTGGCCATAATGAGGATAAGCAGAGTAGAAAATAGATAACACTGTTCTAATTAGTACTCAATTTACTCAACAACACAGTGGAGGAAAGAAATGCAATGTAAATGGACTTTATGTAGGCAGTAAAAACCATTATAGTTTATTGATTCATTCATTATTCATTATTAGTTTGTAAAGAACCTGGCTCAACTTAACATCCGGGTAATCCTCCACGGGGAAGGCAAAGAATGACACAGTGTGGGTCGGTGCAGAAACTAGATGATCAGCACAAAATACTGAAAGAATGGAGAGCTTGTGCTAAGTGCCTGTCTAAAAAAAGAAGGGTGATATCCAGGACTGTACCAACTCCAGGGAATACAGCCGATGTCCCATACCCTGGGAAGAGCTGGGAAGGCAGAATGGATGGAAAGAATTGAAGAAAAAGAATAGATAGGAACTACAGACAACAGATGCAGTGGCAGCCCTCAGAACAGGGGTGTCCAAAGTGCGGCACAAGGGGCCAGTTGTGGCCAGTGAGTGTTTTTTAATTTGTTTTTTTTTGTAGTTGGCTAGCAGCACATTCTGAAAATTGAAAATATTAACAAGAAAATTGCCCCAAAAAATCCACAATAATTTTAAAAGACTAAAGTCAAAATAATCTTACAAGAAAAAAAATCAGAATTTTAAGAGAATAAATTTTGGAGCACAAAGTTGAAATACTAAAGATGTTTTGTCAGAATACAAAACAGTGAATGAAGTTATAATTTTGGGAAATTTTGGTTGCGGAAAAAGTCATGTTACGAGAATAAAGTCAAAATATTATGTGAATAAAGTCATATTTATGAGAACAAAATTTAAAGGGAAAAAGTAGAAATTATTGGGAACAACCCCAACAGAAATGGGGAAAAGAAGAGCTGTAATTTTACAAACATAAAGCGAAAATATTAACAGAAAAAATTGTATTTAACAAGACAAAAAGTCAAAATTTTTCCAAGAACGAATAATATGAGGAAAAACATGTTAATTGTCCAAATTTGTAATATTACGAGAAAAACTAAACTAAAACAACACGCTGGAAAACCGGTGTGATATTATGCATATTATTTGTAGACCTAGAGGAGGCGTATGATGGCGTGCCACGTCAAGAGGTCTGGAGACGTACGCTAGAGAAGGGATCAAGGACACAGATCAGACGTAGTATGGAGTTAACTGGATGGATACCAGTTGGGAGTTGGCTTACATCAGGGATCTCCCTTAAGCCCATAACGTTTTGATCTGATTGATGATGAATGTGATGGCGTATGCGGCCTGCTGATGACCTCGTGCAGCAGAGCGGTTGAGGAGGTTTACGATCAGCAGAAAGAAGACGGAATACCCGAGGTTCAACAAAGATCAAGACTGAGATTAGTCTGCAAGGGACACAGTTGCACAGACTGGATAAGTTGAAATACCTGGGATCGACGGGGCTTGAGGATGGGGAATTTGGAATGCGGAGATTGCAAGTAGAGTGCAGTCAGGATGGAATAACTGGAGGAAGATGTGTGGGGTTCTATGTGAAGACTATATAGTAAGTAGTAGGAAGAGCAGCAGTGAGAAGCTGCGTGTGACAGAGAGGAGAATACTTAGATGGATGTTGGACTAACCAAAATGGCTAAGATCAGAAATGATGGAGTGAGAGGAACAGATAAAATGAAGGGGAATGCAGTGATGACAAGAGGAGGATGGATTTGGAAGCTACATGGAAGAATGGACTACGTTAGGTGGCATTTGAGCGCAAAACAGCCGGTCGATGTGTCGCAAGGACGACTGTCAGAACATCGACCCCACACAGGAAGTTAGCTTATCTGCTATAGCAGCTCTTATGACACGATTCGGTTGAACAACATTTGATACACTTGAAAACAGAAGGCTTAGATTATTACCCAAACGGCGCCTTGCTAGCTTGAAGTTCGCCGATAATTACACACAAACGACGCTACTAGCTTAAACTCGCCAACGACAGCATGGCGTCTAAAAGTCAAACTAGCAAAGAAGCAGAATACTTTTAAGACGTTTTAAACCGCTACTTACCTCAGAACTAATGACGACTTTCACGGGTGGTGTCTGTCTTGTAACAGCATTCACTTTGCCAATACGTCACCTGGCCAACAACTTCAGATAAAAACCTCTCACCAGTGGACATGCTGGGAAATGTAGGGCACAGAGTGCCAGTCTGAGGTGCTGGACTGGCAATTATGGGTATAAAACTACATTTCCCAGCATTCGTTTGCTGTTTCCGGTTTTGTGTGTGTCAAGCGCGTGTGTTGCACCGCCTAAAATACAGCGTACTCGACATTTGAAGTAATAATAATACATTTTATTTGTGTAGCGCTTTTCGGAGTACTCAAAGACGCTTTACGGTAGAGAAAAGGAAATAAAAATAGTAAAAGATGCATTAAAATACAATATCCCAACATTAATTCAGAGCTAAAACGAGGCTAAAAGCGGGGCGAGGCGTACGTGTTTTACCGGAAGCATAATCATATGGACATAATGGCTTCGAGGCACGAACTTCGTTTTTTTCTGTGACAGGGCGTCAACTCATTGCCTGGTAAGTTGTATAATATTCACACAATTTATTAAAAAATAACTCAAAACTGCAATCCACCAGAAAATACAGTCCTACATTCAAAATAAAATGGACTTGAAAGCGCCGGCCTTCCTTCTTCTTTGCTGAAATAATGGCCGGCAGGGGATACTTTCTAGCGTTTGCTGTCCTCTACCGGTAAGTGAAGATATTTAACTAGTTATTTGACTCTACTCACTTGTACTTAAAAAACACCCAACCTCTGTCTTTAAAAACACAAATGGATAAATGTGATGACTCTTACTCTTACGCTTGTGGTCTGTGGCAGCCATTTTGGGGACGTAGACCTTCTAATTTCATGGACAAAGCCCAGCAGACGACATTTCCCTGAAATACCCAAGATGTCCTCCACAGCACAGGTATTTATTCCCGTAGAGTGTTTTACATTTGAAATAAGACCATTGTCCCTGGAATACATAACTGGATCTCAGGAGAATATGAACATGGGAACAAGTTTAAAACATTCAATTTGCACAAAACATACAAAACTTATAGAGAATGTAGAATCAACCGTTTATTGTCTTGCGGTGGATTAGAAAGGACAACTGCTGTGTTGAAATGTGAAACCGAAAGTGTGTTAAACTAAATATAGACGGTATAAACTGAATGGATTGATTTCTATGGCACACTGTTTCCTGCAACAACAACAACAAAAAACTATGGCTAAATAACCAGTCCAAGCATATTGCATATCTAGTATGAAGACAGCACATGAAGTAAAATACATTTTTGAAATCAAAACAATCGTTTTTTACTCTCAAGACAAAAGTATCGCTGGAAAAACTTTAACAATAAGTGCAATGTCGCCACCTGGTGGCCAAATACCCTTACATCAAGCATTCTTTGAATCTACACCATAGTCTCAAACTGTGGTCGGAGTGCCCCTGTTGGTAGTTGTCAGGTACAAAATAAATGTACGTTAGATACATTTGCATGATTGGACAAATAGAAATGGATGAACCAAATATTTGCAGAAGTATTATCATATTTAACTCTGCTCATATGCCACAAGCCACTGGTGCTACTTTGAGATCCATTGCCTTCCAGCTGGGATGTCCAAACTTTCTCCACTGAGGACCAATGCATATTTAGTAAAAAAAAAAAAAAAACAACACATCGATATGCTATATCATCTTTGTGATATGGGTGAAAAAGCCAATTATTTGTATGAACTTTGGTCTTGGCTCCTTTTCCCCCCATTTTAGCTCTTCTTCCGAATATTTCAACTTTCAATGTTCTTTTTGTAATATGATTACTTTATTCCCACAATATTTTTTTACTTTAATTCTGTAATATTATATCCCATAACATTACGACTTTTAAACACTACAACATTTTTATTTAATATTTGGACTCCATGCAACACATTTCTTTTTCAATTTTCTTGTAAAATGATATTTCTAGAAGGTGTAGCAAACAGGCCACAGTTTGGACACACCTGACCTACAGCAACTTGGTCCCGCCCACAATGAGTTTGAAAAACAAAAGCCTTCTTTGTAAAGTCCTCATAAAGGCTGGTGATGCATTTACACATTTACGTAAATCGAATGGCTTTTTTGTAAGAGGCATTTAATCATATGACTCTCATTAAGGCACTAAAGATCCACAGTGATCCACAGTGATCCACTTCACAGCACAGAAATACATAATGGAAGTCCAATCATGTCCACATTTTTAGGAAATTCTCACCGTGTCACACTTTTTATTTGGCATTTCATGTTTGAAAATGTGCAATAGTTACCCTGTTGTGTCTAGTTTGTCACGTCCGGGGGCAGACTGGCCCCCAAAGCCCCCCAAAGAGTTCACATCCCAGGGATGGTCCATCTCTTCCGTCCGCCGCTGTCATTTTAAACGGCGAGGTCGTCTTGCCGAGCTCGACTGCTGCTTCCGCTTGTCTTGCTCAGGCGTCGTTTGTCCCTGGTGTACCCCGAATGCATCACTTGCAACGGGTGGCAGCTGTTGTTGGGCGCCTCCTTGGGGGCCCGCTGGTACCTGACCAAGAAGTCCCGCTCCTCCTCCAGGTTGTCTCGGCTGTGGTGGCGCTCGGTGGCCAGGTTGGCCGAGTTCTGCTGCAGCGCCATCCTGTCGCTGAAGGGGTGCGAGGCCATGGAGGTCATGGACGGCATGGGCGTCATGGAGGAGGTGATGGCGCACCGAATAAAGTCAGGGGGCGGAGGGGTGGAGGAGGCCGAGGGCGGAGGCGGGCTGTTTGGCTCCAAGGTGACGTTGCGTTGCGACGCCTTCCTGCGGATGCACGCCCTGGCGCTCTTCCAGCCCAGGTAGTAGAGCTCCAGAACGGACAGCACCAAGGACACGGCGGCGACCACCAGCATGAAGACGATGAAGATGTTCTTCTCCGTGGGGCGGGACATGTAGCAGTTGACCGGGTTGGGGCACGGCCACGACGTGCACAGGTAGAGCGCCTTGAGGAAGACGCCGTAAATCAAGTACTGCACCACGATGAAGATGACCTCCATGGCGGTGCGGATCAGGATGCTGAGGACGTACGTCTGCAGCAGAGGTCCTTTAAGGCGGACGCGGCTCCGCCCCTCCGACTTCACCTCCTCGCCGCTTTCCTTCTGCTGCAGGTACTCCTTCTCCCCCTCCAGGTCTGGCCCGCCGCCCTCCACGCGGGCCTCCCTCTCCTCCTGCTCCCTCCGCCGCCGCTTCTCCTCGCTGCGCACCGTGTGCATGGCGTGGCCCATGTAGATAAGCGACGGCGTGGACACGAAAACGATCTGCAGCACCCAGTAGCGGATGTGGGCGATGGGGAAGGCGCTGTCGTAGCACACGTTGGTGCAGCCGGGCTGCTGCGTGTCGCAAAGGAAGTCGCTCTGCTCATCCCCCCACGACGACTCCGCCGCCGTGCCCAGCACCAGGATGCGAAAGATGAAGAGCACGGTGAGCCACACCTTCCCCACGGAGGTGGAATGCTCCTGGACCTCCTCCAGGACGTTCCCCAAGAGACTCCAGTCGCCCATTACGGCTTACGGAGGGGGGGGCCAACACGCCTGAGAAACGGCTGCGGCGAGGGAAGGCCGCTGAGACAAGACAAGGAGGAAGTGGGGGAAGACCAAAGTACAGAGAGGTTACTTTGGTGGCTTTTCAAAATGGCTGCCTCATTAAGAGGCAGTCAACCTGCCAGTTGTCTTGGACAGGAATTCAAACGAATTAAAATGAAAAAACAAAATATATATTTTTTTTAAAGCACTAAAAATAACAATGTAAAAAAACTAAATAAAATAAAAATAATACAGAAAACAATTAAATCCAATCAAATGTAAAACTACAAATGCAAAAAAAATGCCTTCACTCTTCCATTTTTCTAGTAATTTATCTCTTTAAAAAAATTTAAAGAAAATTGAAATTGGAATGAAAAAATATATACTCATTTGAAACATAATGAGAAATAAAATACATGAAAATACATTATATAGAAATATAAGAATAAAGTAGTCCGGTAATGTCGTGATCTGATACATGTGTGTGTGTTCATCTACATAAAAATAGCCAAAGAAAAAATATTGCAATATTACATGAGAAAAGTGACTTATGAGGAAAATGTATACATTTTTTCATAAATTCAGAATATTGTAATATAAAGAGTGATACTACGAGGATAAAGTTTAAATATTTAAAAAAGTAATAACAAATAATTACAAAATAATTGTGATAAATAAATAATATTGCAAGGATATATTTCTATTTATGAATAATAATAATTTTCAGAGAATAAATTGGTAATATGAGATAGAAAGCAATGATATTGGAAGGGAAAGTTGTAATATTGATCAATGACAAAATAAAAGTTTGAATTTTACGAGAAAAATATATAATTGTGCAAGAATGTTGCACAGAATTGTTGCAAAAAGTAATTAGTAATTCATAATACATTAATAATTGAATATTACAAGGAATTTCAGAGAATAATGCTGCAATACTACGAGACAAACATTTACTACATTTTCTGAGGGGAAAAAAATAGAAAAAGCAGCTGTCATTTTATGAGATTTTATGAGAATAAGTCATAATACTACAACAATAAACCTTTATATAGAAATATAAGGGTAAAGTAGTCCGGTAATGTCGTGATCTGATACATGTGTGTGTTCATCTACATAAAAATAGCATGACTTGAAGACAAAACGAAAACCAAAGCATGTTCCCAGTGAGAGAGGAAGTTGTCGAATGCAACATGCTTGTTTTACGACATTACGATGTGTTTAATGTCCGCTATGTTTACATTAGCGCTCCATCTAATTCCAGCACACGCATGACTGACAGACACGAGCGGGTGAAAGGCCGCCAGCGGCCAAGTCAGATCTAGGAGAGAGCGTCCTTCCTGTGTGACAAGTTGGTGTGCACGTAGCCTGCAGCGCACCTCCCTCACATCCGCACAGAAACTCCTCGTCCTCCTCCATCCTAAAACCTCCTCGGAGCCCCCTCCAAGTGTTCTTTCCATCCTCTGAGCATTAGTGAATTTGGCCCAGACCCAAACAAGCAGGCGATGACCCTATAAGGCGGCTTCGTGAATGAGGACATCGCGAAGAAGTGAGCGGAGCCTGTCGAGGATTGACCTCTGACCTTTACTTCCAGAGACATTGGAGAGCGTTGGACAAATGAACCTCACTGCCTTACTTGGCCAAGTCCCACAAACGATCGATTGGATTACAAGTGAAACATTGAATGAATGGAAGGCGGCTGGAAGGCGGCTTACCATTCCTCCTCTTTTTCATCCACGAGCGACTCTTCCCGTGTCCGCCACTCCTCTGTACGTTCCACCCGGGAAGACTTTGATTTAGCCAGTGGACGCTGACACTGCTTATATTGGATGTGAGAGAGAGAAGGTCTAAATGACCATGACCAAGTGTACGCCACTCATTCCCAACCCTCACTCCCTCACTCCCTTTGTCTCTCCGTCATCAGGTTTATATATGGGAATAACTTGGGAGGACACGCACAATAGTCCGCTATTGGGGCCACAGTTGGAGCGTAGTATGGGAAAAAAGCAGTCATATTATGGGAATAATTCAATCGTGTTAGCAGAAAAAAGTTGAGCGAGAAAGAGCCGTAATGTCAAAAGAAAGAAGTCGTATTACGACAAAAAGGTCACACTATTAGTGATGATATGAAAATATCACTGCTTGGTGGGGGAATAAAAATATTAAGAGAAAAACATCTTAAATGTAAGTAAAAAAAATAGTAAATAAAATAATACTAGTATTTCTTAATAAAAGAAATACGAGTATGTTAATATTAGCATGTAAGAATGTTAGCAATTTGAACATGTGAATCATAAAAAAATATTAGAAACTAAAGTAACATTTTTATGAGGAAAAACCAAGTTACAAGTTAAAAGACAAAAATTGTAAAAAAGATTTTATGAGAGTAAAGTAATTTGTGAGAATAAAAATCACACATGAGAGTATATTATGTTATGAGAAAAAATAATTTATGAGAAATGAAAGTAATCCCGTGACATAAAATAAATCACACACGAGAATAAAGTTGTAATATTATGAGAAAAAAGTCATACAGTAGGTTATTCATGTTATGAGAAAATGTATATTGTTATGAGAAAAAAAAGTAATATTACGATAAAATTGATGAAAAAGTCATAGTTTAAGGAAATTATCATTATGATAAAAAATAAAATATAAAAAATCGGGGAAATATATGAGTAAAAAATGTCTAATGATGAGAACAAAGTTTGAATGTGATGAGAAAGTCCCAATGTTCCAAGACTAAAGAATGCTAAAAAGTCCCCATGCCATGAGAAAATAAATTCAAAAAATAAAACAAAATAATAATAAAATCAATCATGTTACAAGGGAAAAAAAGTGCAATAAAAATGTCAAAATGTCATAGTTGCTAAAAAGTGAGAATAAATGAGTAACATTGTGAGACCAAAGTCATCAGTTGAGGAAATAATTACCCAAACATTAGTACTAATTAATATTGACTATTAATGTCATGACAAAATCCAAACGTTCCCCCCTAAATAATGCTAAAAAAAACGGAAGCGGTACTGGAAGTGAATCACAAAGAGGTCGGCCGTCAGAGGAAGGGAGTGAGAGTCCAGTGGGGACAATAGCAGGAGGTGGCACCATGAGGAAAGCGCCATGTTCTTATCGACCGACGCTTTTTCTACCTGCATGCGCGCAACGCTAACACTTTGTACCTGGGTGCTATGGCAACGCTCCCATGCAGTATTCCGTGTCTGACGTCACGTTGTTCTTCTCTCAGATGGCAAACGGGGTGACCCTGAACTAAGAGCGCCTCTGCTGGTTACGTGTCAGGGACTATCAACACTGTGGTGGCGTGCCTGGGCAATGTCTGTTTATCATGTGCGATGGCGGGCTAATGGAGGGCTAATGGACGAGCGACTGCGACTCTTAAACTTCACGTTGAAGTCGGACGCACCTGCACTGACGACTCGCTTTGCAGGAAGCTCTCCAAAGACTATATTTCCACTTTGCCGTCACTCCACCGTCACCCTCTTCGCTGCCTTACAGGGAAGTGACCCAGTTGGCCGCCATGTTGGCACCACAGGCGAACACCGCAAATATTATACGGCGCTGTCAAAACATGTTTTGATCGCTTACACAATAAATGCGCCTTTAGATGGGAGACAATGGAAATGTTAATGTTATTAACTCTAAACCAAACCTTTTTTCCAAAGCCAACCCTCTCGGCACTGACTCACTTTAGACCAATTTAAATGGCGTTCCATCTTCTATGGATATATAAACACGCAAAGTTTGTTTCTACCTTTTTCCGTTCCGTAGTAATCAGTAGAACATAGTCGGTTTCAGAGAAGAAAAGCTAAGTGAAAACATAAAACATTTCAGGCATAACTTTAATAATAATAATTATACCACAACATAAACAATACAAAAAAACATGTTATTTACAAATATAAACTATTTATAATTTTCACACGTGGAACTAACCAGTGTGCATGTGTTAAAATCTCACTCAGAAGATGCATTCAAAGACGTGATGGTCACTAGGCGCCAGTAATGGTGATCACCAGAACAACAGGCTTTTATTGCAGGTTTGAATTGTTCATTCTTTCATTCATTCATTCATTCGCGGGGTGTGCTGGAGCCTATCCCAGCTGTCTTTGGGGCGAGAGGCGGGGTACACCCTGGACTGGTGGCCAGCCAATCACAGGACACATATAGACAAACAACCATTCACACTCACATTCATACCTATGGACAATTTGGAGTGGCTAATTAACCTAGCATGTTTTTTGGAAGGTTTGAATTGTCTCACAACAAAATAAAAATAACTATCCCTAATAAAAAAAAAACACCTGCGACTGTTGCGGCTTTAACTCTCACCGAGCTGCAACTCGACTCTAAATCCCTGATGTCACTTCCTGTCCGTCCCTCACTCACTTTTACAGCAACAGACACAAGCATACAAGCATTATTTATGTATTAAATTACTTTACTCTTCATTTACTCTTCTATAGGAGTGTAACGGTGACAATAGGGGTGTTAGTTCATGTCTAGAGGTGCTCTAAGAAGATGCTCTATGAAAATGTAATGTCCGGCTTCATGAAAAGCTCACGGCAGGCCGCACGTGGTCCACGAGTCGCAGGTTGCCCACCTCTGATTTAAGCAAAACGTACTCTAGTCAAAGTCCAGCGACATAAACAGCAAGAGTGATGACGCAACCTTCCTCTACGACATGTTTAAAGTAACATTAGTGAAGCGTGTTATGACTTGACGTGCGGGGCAGAGATAGCATCTAGAAGCATATTACAACACGCGCCGCCATGACAAAACACTCATTCATTTTCAGCATTATTTGACATTGTGTAGTGGGCACGGTACGAGTGGGAGACGGCCGTACAAAGTCACCACCTTAGATGGAAAAGTCGCATATATACACACCGTATTTTATTTTCATCTAAATTGTCAGGGCCAGCTCAGCACCACAGTCATACTTTAAAACGGCTACAAGTCATCTTTAAAGGTCGTTACCGTGTGGTGCAACCGTTTAGCTCCACTTAGCGCTTTAAGACAGCAGACGTCACACTACAACCACAACGGAAGGGAGTGTGGACAAATATAACAACCGTATTATCATTCATTCCTAAACACTTTTGGCTCGGCTCCCTCATAAGAGCAGACTCGCATTTTGTATTTTAAATAATATCAAATGTCACATGGCTTTATGAATATGCTCAACGTGCAACAAATTGTGAGAGAAAATTGTGGGTTATGCTGGAGCCTACTCCAGCTGACTGATTTTCATTGAATAAAGATGTAAATATTCCGAGAGAAAATGCTAATATTGTTGTTTTCAAGAATAAGGTCATTATTTTGAATGAAGAATGAAGTGGTAATATCACAAAGAAAAAAGTTTAGAAATAAAAAAATAATAGTACTAATATAAGAACATAACTATAACAATATTCATGATTGCAATATTACACGACAAAGTGACTTATGAGGAAAATGTAAATTTTTTAATAAATTCTGAATATTACATATTAATAAAAAGTGATACTACGAGGAATTATTAAAAAAATAATTAAAAATAATTGTAATAAAGTCATTATATTGCAAGCATATATTTCTATTTATGAATAATAAATAATAATTTTCAGAGAATAAAGTGGTAATATGATAGAAAGCAATGATATTGGAAGGGACAGTTGTAATATTAACAAAATTACATTTTGAATTTTACCAGAAAAATATATAATTGTGCAAGAATGTTGCACAGAATTGTTGCAAAAAGTAATTAGTAATTCATAATACATTAATAATTTTACAGTGCAAGGAATTTCAGAGAATAATGCTGCAATAGTACGAGACAAACATTTACTACATTTTCTGAGGGGAAACATTTGTTTTTTTTTGAGATTTTACGAGAATAAGTCATAATACTACAACAATAAAGTTGCGATTTTGTAATTCATTTTCCAATTAAAAAAATGTTGTGAAGTTAGAATAACAGTAAGACACGAGCATGAACCCGAATATATCCCGTCATTGGCCAACACTTTGTTGCTAGGTAGAATAAATGGAACTCCATCATAAATGTCCCGTAGGCCAATGAAAAGCTTGGCATATGACAGTCCCGTCCAATCGGGTGTTGGAATGACATTGAGCTCCTACTCTGTATTATATACAATGTGGCATGCCTCCGCTGAGAGGGAATCTGGCCAGCAGCGCGGCCGCAGGGGTGGCGTGCGTATTTCAGCGCTCCAGTGCCAGGATGACGATCCAGGATGAGTGTGTTTAACTTTAGATGCTCGGTGGCGGCGTCACTTAGTCGTGGTGTGAGCTCCGCAGGGTGGGTCGGGGACAAGGGGGAGACCAACATTCCCCCCTGCAGTCAATCACCTGTTGGCATCCCGCGCAGGCCGCGTCCATATATCAGTCATACTAGCGGGGGCCCGCTTCCTTACATGGCCGTCTGGCTCCTCTGTACTTTACATCAACAGCCCCCTGATGAGCTATTGTTTTTTTTATTTTTAGCTATTGTTTATCATAATTTACAAGTAAATGAAAAGGACTCCACAAGGCTCACAAGGCAATCGGTGAAGAAAAAGAATTGCAATAATGGATGCATTATAATAATTATTATTGCTTATTATTATTATTATTATTATTATTATCGCGGTTCATTGGTTCCAAAGTGAATTTCCACAAGTAGAATCCCGTCATTTATCAATATTTTACATGATATATATTTTTATATTATATTACATTTTATTTTATTGTATATTTTATATTGTAGTATTTATTAATATTACTGTCAATATTGGAATATTGTTAAATAGCACATACAACTTTCTAAAAACAGGTTTTAACATCACTAGAGCTCCTTGACATGAAGTAACACCCCTATAGTCAACTTTACGCTCGTATTACCTCATAATAGACATCAAAGACAGAAAATAACAACCAACAAGATATAATATATACTCTATGAATATATAAGCTATCATTGGGAGTGACATCATCGCCTCGGTCTCATCGATGTAGCGTGATATGAAGGCAGGGACACGTTTTGATTGGTTAGTGCATTTGAACGCTACTCTGGGACAAATTGGCCGTTGTTTTGGCTCAAATGTACTGGGAAGTTGTAGTGGGAATCTGTTGACTCGGTGTCATGGTAACATCTGGACGTATGGAATATTATTTCCAGTAGTTAGTCTACATGGGCAGTACCAGTTTGGATACACTTTGTCATTGACCAGTATAAGAAAGTGTGTCCAAATCCTGGAGTGCGAGCACACAAGGAAGCGTCTATGAGACATTAGACATGACAATGAATCACGTTCCTTCGGTTGGATCCTTCAACTTGTTCTGTCTTACCTTCTCTTCCTGTGGAATCTTGGTCTCCTTAAGTCCACTAGAAGTTGACCACGGTGTTTGCACCTTCCCTCTTCTTCCTCTTCAGCTTTTGTGTCGTCTCAGTACCAAATGCTTCCTCAGTGTGGGGGGGGCATGAGAAGAAAAGCTGGGGGGCATCATGAGTGACGCCACCCACTAACAAGGCCGGCCCTCTCTCCTCCTCTTCCTTGAACCTGCCCCCCCCACCCCCTCGTCCACCTTGACACCCTTTCTTCTTCTGTCCCTGGTGCTTTATTTTCTGCTGGGAATATGACAGGAAGTGGAATTGTTTTCTAGGATGGATGGCAATTCCGGCAGGAGTAAACCCCCCACATTGTGTTTTGAGACGTTTACGCAACAATCTGCTTTAGTTTTTTTTCTATACATGTACATAGTGTATGTTAGCGCAGTAGAAATGGAGTAAATGTACACATATGTACACTACCTTTTCATGTCAGTAATAAGACTCCTGGGAAGATTCCTGGGAATCATCTCCCATGTTGGTCGGGTGTGGCCGCGTCTGACAGTAGCCTGTTTTGTTTCCGTTCTTACAATCTACCAAGTTGACGCTGCAATCCCGTCTTTGTGACAGCTGCCACGGTCATGTTGTTCTCCGGCGAGTCTCTCGTTTACGACCCAAATGAAGTTTGTATTTAATACACGGGAGCGTGTACATACGTACGTACGTCACCACGAAATCGAGGACCACCTGTACCCACCTGTGTTGTTGGTCTCCTGCCCTTGGAGGCATGCCTTACTTATGATCGTCCCTACGATGGCGGTGGCAGCAATGGGATCATTTCCAAGTGAAAGTCTTGTATTGTATGACAGTTTATTTCCTGTGTAACCAACATGGGACAAAGATCATATGACAACCTCTGGTCAGGAGCTGTGACACTGCAGTACTATTTGATTTTTGTCTGCTTGAAAAGGTCTTTCTTGGCCTCAATTGGTATTATTCCTCTTATGAAAGGTCTTTTTGAGACAGTGCGGTATTGGTAAATGTCCCAAGATGATAGAAAATGTGCTATTTCTGTACTATTACACACTGTAGCTTTCATAAAGGCCGCTCAGCATGAAGTCATTTGGAATAAGCAAGCGATGTTCTCCAACTTCTGTCAAGTTTTTCTTCACAGCCGCTTCAATGTGTTTGATGGAAAAAGCCTCCGCTGCCAGGATGCATTAGTGTAACCCTCTTCACTCGCCCACCAGCCTGACCCTGGCTTGGTGTTCCGCTGACCCGCATCCGGGGACACGTGTTCTTTAACATGCAGCCCAACACGGACCCTAAAAAAAGTTTGCAAATCCAAGGTTGTTTCTTTGCTGGAGAGACTCAAACGTCCGACTATACGCCACTGACCTCGCATGTAAAACACTTGGCATAGCAGATGAGCTGTCAGTTTAAAATGCTAAAATGAGTTGAGTTAATCATTGTTAATCTCTGTTGCCTTGATAGGAAATCTGTATTCACGTGTCGGACTTGTTGGTCAGTCACACCCTGAAGTGGGCATTGATTAGCTGTCATTGTGTTTGGGCTCCCATTGTCGTCGGGAGGGCAAAGGTGAGGATCACAGGGGGTTATGCTGGAGCCTACCCCAGCTGACTGATTTTCATTGAATAAAGATGTAAATATTCTGAGAGAAAACGCTAATGTTGTAGTTTTCAAGAATAAGGTCATTATTTTGAATGAAGAATGAAGTGGTAATATCACAAAGAAAAAAGTTTAGAAATTAAAAAATATTATTATTAATACAACGACATAACAATAACAATATTCATTATTGCAATATTACATGGTGGTGGATGAATCCATGTGTGCTAAGCAGCATTGTTCCCATAGACGTGTTCCTCACCAACAGCTGAGTTCTTATTACGTGTTTGCTGACAGGCGGAGGAATGGAGGAATGGAGGAATGGAGGAATGGAGGTGGTCACTGTAACAGTAAATGACCAGTGGAGCTCTTTGCTGGTTATAGAATCCCGCAGCTTTATGGGAACAGGTGAAGGATTGTCCGAGGATGGTATTGTGGTCGGTGGATGGATGTGTATTTTGGACTCCTGACGCTCGGGAATCCATCTGTTGTTTTAAACACTCTTTGTGGATGGATGCTATTCTTACCGGCTGACCTTTGACCCCACGGGCTGAGTGACATGGTTGGCCCAGGCGGGAGAACTGGAAAGGGGGTGGAGATGCATGAATGGTGCATAAGTCAGCACACGCTATCTTCTCAAGGGACAATACTATATTATACTAATACTATACTAATACTATAGAAACTCGGATATTCGGCATTGGGGGTTGCAGAAAGTGTGTCTTAAGATTACTGAACATTAGTGCTGGGCTCATGTGACCAAATTGGTATTGAGATGCGGACTCCTGTAGAGCAGCTGCACGCAATAAGCCGCACAGAAAGCTCTTATAGATCTTCCAGAATCTACACCTTTTCCACTTGTAGTTCCAAAACGGTTTGTTTTAATTTATTCCACCCGAGTCCCACCTCTGGGTACACCCACTGCGCTGTGATTGGTCCACTCATGCCCACATAAGGAAGTCGTTTCAGGGCTCACTTCCAAATGTGCAAAGCTCATTATGTGGAACTTTGGCTTGGTTTAACAGGAGACTAGAGCATTCTCGCTACATTTGGAGGTCAGAAAAGTGGAAAAAGCATAGTAGGTCCCCTGCTGGCTCTGACCGTGTTGGCTTTAAAGACAATGTTATCAGTGGCTAGAGTGATCACTTCATACTTGGAGCAAAGGTGTTAGATTAATGAGCATCGTGAACAATGGCCCTGGACAACCAGGAAGTCATAAAACACTCCAAAATCGAGATTAATGGTTTTTTTTCTGTGGCGGCATTAGAAATGTCGACTTGTCATATGTTGCCCGCTAGCTGCCATTTGAGTCAGGAACAATGTCCACCTTTCATTCCTTGTTTGTTTCTAGCCACGTATGACCAGCACATGAAAACACGTCCTCTTACACACACACACACACACACACACACACAACACGTACACAAGAATGAAAGAACACACCAAATCCCCATCTTTCTTCATGTAGCTTCTGGTAGATATCCTTCTTCCTGCATTTGTTCAGTCGTTCTTTCTCCATGGCTGCTCACAAGGATGCTGGACGTCCATACTGGTGACATGACAAGGGGGGGGGGGATTAGTGGAAGTGGCATTAAGAGAGCATACTTCCTCCCCCACATCTTGATAAGCTCGTTCCTTGTAATGGTGGAAGAGGACAATTGGCCGACTTTTGTTTGCTTTCATTTTGTTAAGCTGTTAAAAGCAAAAGCGAGCACATTTTTGGAATGAAAACAGCGGCAAAAGATTTCAATTAAAAGCATTGCTGATGCTGGAGATTTGGGGAGCCATTTTTTCTCAACGCCGTCCAGACTGTTAGCGTTTGACCGTAGAAGGAGAAACAAGTTGGGGCGGCCGCGCAATCAGCAGGGAAGGCTGGAATGACGGCTTGATGAAAGTGTCGACTTACGGATAAGCGTTGACCTTTAGGAGCAAAATTTGCGTAACACAATGAAATTTCCCGTGTCGGATCACAGAACCAGTTCTATGGATCTCCGCAGGGCGGGAACGCACGCAGCAATTGTGGTCAAGCCAACTACTAGAATATATTTCTTGTTTTTTCCTCATTCCTAGCCATTTTGAAACGTCACAATGCTTCATTTTGGCATATTTGACCAATAATAGACCGTATCCAACCACAAAACGGCACGACTTAGTCATTAATATATGTCCATAAAACTGTAAGAGCGAAGCCACGATGTGGCGAGGAACGATACGCATGTGTCGTATAACGTGACATAATGAATGTGATTCCTCCACAAACTGGTTATTATGACATAAATGTGTTATGATGAGCCGTGTGACGGCACCTTCAGTGCAGCGTCCATCCCGCCATGGGCTTCCAGGGACACTGCTGCTATCTGGTGGTGCCTGGAAAGAAGTCCCGATTCAAGGCTTAGTTTGAACAGCAACTGTGATAGAAAAGCAGGTAACTCCATCAACAGCCAATGTGAACTCCACAACCCCCCGAAACACCCGGGTGACTTCAATCCAATCATCCGCCTCTGGTTGACCTCCACCCAGCCCCTCCACACCATTGTGCCTCTCTCCAACGTCCCATTGACTCACTCAGAGAGGAAGTTGTCCTTCCACTTCCTTCGTCTTTGGGGAGAACAATTCAAGCTTCGTCTCTCAAGCTCTTTCTCCTCCGGCCTCGTTATGCTGCTTTCCTGGGAAAGGGGTGGAAAATTCTGATCCTTGAAATGATGGGTGACCAGACATAAAATTCTGCTAGTACTAAAATTTCCGATGTATAAGCTGCACAGTTTCAGCGGATGAACTGGATTTGTACGTATATACTGCAGCGGCGTGTAAGCTGCCAATCATGAGCTATGGAAAAAACTCCAGACGAGCTTGGAAATTAGAAGACGTCATTAGAGTCAGACAACATTAAACTACATAAACATAACAACATTAAACTCATCACACAGTGACTTCACACACACTGTTTTCAGAAATATACAAACACGTACCAATATGAGTTTAAAAAAAATGCATTTTGTTTAAACAAACCATTTCATTGGAGGGCAAGCGACATAGAAAATCATGTATGCTGTTGCAATTCCGCCTCTGTCTACCAGAGGGAGCCAGATGATCCAGTGCAATTAGCCTCAAATTTTCCGCTCCGCTGTGTACTTTGCAGGGGTCAAAGTTTAAGACAAGAGTAGCCTCTTATACACAATTTACAGAAATACAAATCAGCGTTAGACCAAATGTGACAATTTAGTAATGCCTCATGGGGTATCATTTAATTGGGGAATTCACGATGTCTGGCGTTTGCGCGTCTTCATTCATGGTTGAGTTGCTCTCTTAGCAACAGTTAGTGATGGACAGCAACATCAGGTTGAGGGACAGCGTCTTCATATTGGCTTCATGAACTGTGTGTCTGTCCAACACTGTGGACTTCTTTAGCAACTATATGAAACAGCAGATTCTTCAAATGGCTTTTACTGCCATATTCTCAAATGTATCAAAAATAGAATCCTTCTGCTTTCTACTATTTAACAATGAAACCAAAAACTCCAGCAGGAGACAATGGTGTAAGAACCAAGCGCCCCTCTGGTGCAGTAACAGGACATGGAAGGGGAAACTTTAGGAAGAAATGCAGGTAATGGTTCCAAACAGTCCAAATCTTCTCAGCATTTAAACACACTGCAGACTTTGGTAATCTTAACCAACAATCCATCTTTATTTACACCTCCCAGCACAATCGCCGGCGACAAATGTTTACTTTGTACCCGTTCCTGTCATGAAATGTGTTGAACTGGCTTGGATGGTTCCATTGTAAAGGTAGTCAATACTTAAAGCAACGTTATGTAAGAATTGAAGTCAAATTAATAATTTCAAAATCATGTTCATGGCACGCTGACTTGTAATAAACAGATCAGGACTGCTTTTGTTGCCATAAATAATACACTTTAAGTAGTCTATAATATTGGTGGACCAGCCAGGACACCCCTTCTGTTGTATTAGGCTACAGATTTTTAGCACGCAGGCCTGAGTTCAATTCCACCCTCGAGCATCTCTGTGTGGAGTTTGCGTGTTCTCCCCGTGCATGCGTGGGTTTTCTCCGGGTACTCCGGTTTCCTCCCACATTCCAAAAACATGCTAGGTTAATTAGCCACTCCAAATTGTCCGTAGGTATGAATGTGAGTGTGAATGGTTGTTTGTCTATATGTGCCCTGGGATTGGCTGGCCACCAGTCATCTCGCCCGAAGACAGCTGGGATAGGCTCCAGCACCCCTGCGACCCTCATGACAACAATTTATCTTAATTAAGGTACTAAATCTGAGCCCTACTTTTTTTATTTCACTTGTGTCAAGTCTTTTGGCAAGTCAAGTTAATTACACATCACAACTGTAGCGGGAAGCAGAGTTGCCCTTAGTCCTCCATCCATCCATCCATCCATCCATCCATCCATCCATTTTCCATAGTGCTCATGCTTTGCAGGACTGCCGAGAAATAATGACCAAATCATGTTAGCGTTGAGGGTTCCACGCTATGACAGGAAAGAACAGGCTTACGCTGACAAAGGAACCAACAGGTCAGCACAGAGGAATGTTCTGCCTGCAAAAGGCAGGTGAGAACTTTTCTGCTATGGTGATCCCATGCCTCTATCTTGACATCTCCCCCAAAACAACAAAACAAGTGCTTCCAAACTCATGAGTTGTGCAAAAAAACAAACAAAAAGAAAGAAAGAGGACGGCGTACAAAGAGATAGACGGCTTTGTCTGAAAGACCACAATGATGAACGGGACTTATGTTTTCATGCTAAGCAAACAAGCGTATTTTTTGTCTTAGCATTGAGGTCTTAGTGTTGCGTCTGTGTCACAGGGCTCAGCGCTGCCCCCCAGGGTCACGCTTGATAGCATCTCCTAAATCTCACAGTGAATACCTCCTTTCTGTGCTGCGTGCCACGCGGACACTGGATGTCACGTCCTCGTCGAGGTGAAATGCACAAAAGGATGATCTTTGTACTCTTAATTCACCGCGCTAGCTAGCGCTGGCCAAAGGGCTGCATGGGCGTTGCGCTGTCGTGGTATAAAATCGTGGTATAAAATACGGAAACGGGAAAAGAAGCAATTTTAGGGAGCTCTTTTAAGGCTCTTATTGTATTGAATTATTAGTCTCGTGTCTTATTTGAACTTGTTTATTTACATGAATCATGAATGTTATATCGAATAAAATGATGTCTTCTATATAGTAGCAGCATGAAAAATGCATGTTCATTTTAATATACGAGGATAGGGATGTCCACTGTCCAAAAATCTATAACCAGATATTGTCCAACTCCCAATTTCCCACACTGATATCAGCCAGTATCATCCCTAGATATGATATTGTAATGATATTGTAGTATAATTACTGCTATAATGGCTGAAAAATGTGATTACAATAATTACAATATCAGGCATAAGATAAATTTTATTTTGTATTTATTATTATTATTTCATTTATTTATTTTTTTTTTTTTTATTTATCTTAATATTACACAAATATTAAGATAAATAAATATTAGGTGTATTCATGTATTCAAAACATATTTATTTTATATTTTTTATTTTTATGTAATACAGAGCAATTTCATTTTTTCCATGTATAGCAATAACTTTGTGCTTTGGATTTCACAGCTCAATGACTGTTTTTCAAATAAATCCTTATTATTCATGGTTGAATAAGGCCTGTTTTGTTATGCCTAGTTAAGCATATTCATGCATAAAAGTACAAACGGAATATGCGTTTAGGATGATATGTAGTATTCCACATTGGTCACTAGGTGTCAGTAATGTCACGTGAATGAGACAATAGCCACTGCAGGAAGTATGCTGTCCAGGAAAGGAAGCTAAGCAAGAAGGTTATTGTGTTGAATATGTCGGATGATATGCGTGTAAAGCTAACTATGCGGCGTGTGTAAAATGGATTTATGTATTTCTTTATTTATAAAATGTATTTAGAAGGTCATAAACACGTCCTCTTTGCTCTAAATACGGAAATATTTTGTTTGTAAATAAGGAATCCTCAGGTCTGGAAGTAGTTAACCGCAATAAACAAGGCTTAGGGTTACTAAATCCATCCATCTTTCTCTTATCCCAGGTCAGCTTGCAGGTCCAACATGTCCCGAATTCCCCTGAATCCTCCTACCGGTCGGACGTACCCCGAACACCTCCCCAGGTAGGCGCCCGGGAAGCATCCTGACCAGATGCTCGAGCTTCTCAATGCGGAGGAGCGGCGCCTCCACACCAATTTCTCACCCCGTACAGTATTAGTGTAGTAGCCTCCTGTAATCTATCAAAACCACGTGACGTCTTATGACCTCAATAAATCCGTCCCACAAGTAAGATCCCAGTCACTTCCTGTCTTACAAAGGCTACTGCCAGCAGGAAGCTCGCGGCCACTGCGGATCCGCAGGCAGATTGCCCTACGATATGTTTGTTAGCGTGTTAGCATTCTGGTCAGCGGCCAGTAAGTGCCCTGCCTCTGAGGTCTAATCTGGCCTCGCGCCTCACTGCACGCGCTCAATAGGGTCCGCGCCCTGCATCATGACATCATGTCTTTGTGTAAAATCCTAGTTCCATTCACGCGCCGCACTGTAGGGCTTAGCATCCAAACGTCCTCTATACCAACACGCAGCTCTTTAAAGGGAGTCCCGGTGGGTACAAGCCGAGGTCCAAACATGGCCGCTGCGCTTGCACACAACAACGCATGGGCTCGCCCGTGCTCTAGAAGACAGGGAGGGATTTGGGCTCTTTTTTTTAACTGTTATCACGGCTTTATGAAGACATGCTAACATGTGCTTTGGCTGGAGTCTGTCATGTGATCCGCATGTTGGCTGGCTACTTCCTGGTAATCACAAACTCCTTTGTGATTCTGGGAATATACTCACATACTCGTAACTTTTTTATGTCAAATGTTTGTGATTATTTACATTAAAATGAAATGTCTGTTTGAATGTATTTAGGAATATGCAGCAATGGGATCATACTTGGGTCAGGCACACCAATGATGTCACACTGAGATGTCAATTCTATTGGTGGAGAGTCAATATGGGCGGGGCTTAAGATGGGCAGAGTGCTGAAACCGTGAGGAGGATTCATCAACAGCCGATAGAATAATACATGAATCAATTAAGGACGGTTAAGTTTCATTGATTGATTGCTTTGCAATATACTCAATATATAATTGACAGTGAAAGGTGAAAACGTTAGGGTGCATCAAAAAACACAATTATTGAATTTTGATATGGCTGGGTACTAAAAGTGTTCCAATATATGTAGAAACAACACATACAAAATATTTTTCCGATACACGATTATTTAGGGCTGTTTTAGTGGAATAAAGTGGTGAACAGTTGAATGGTCGCCATGAATTGTTATTTAAATGTGTTACTATTGCCCCTTGTGTTTACAATCAAATACAAATAAAATTAAAAAAAACAAAGTTGTACTCAACATTTCCAGGTCAACTTTTTGGCAATTAGACTAGAAATTTTACAAACGTTTATGTGTGAGGTGGCACCCCTAAATCTCAACGGATTTCCTCAAAACTTTGCAGAAGACATTTTTATGTTCATTAGACAAAAATGAAATGCCAGCCAAATTTATATTATGAAATTAAAATTTCCCATTCAGATTTGATGCACCCTAGTGAACGGGTACATGGCGAATGCATTCGGCCATCATTTTTTTCCATCCATCACATTTCCTCCCGGTGAGATCCAAATATCTGACCAAGCGGCGAAGCAGGAGCGCTAGCAACGATGAACATTCCTCATATTCCAGCTAATATGATGGCGCACACGCAGATTCCACGGTGTGAAAAGTCACGCAGGTGATCAATACTGTTTAGAAAACATTATTCTATTCTTCGGTCAGGCTTTGCTGTTTAGTTTCCTTTCTCGGTTGACACTCGCGTCTCCTGTCGTGTTGTGCTGAAGGCCATTTTCCGCCTTTATAGGTTGTAACAGAGGCGGGACACTTCCTGCGTGCAAGGGTGTCCTGCAAAGCTGACAATGAAGTACGCAAGAATACAGTAGTTACTGAGGAACTCATGAGTAGTGGTTAGGGTTAGATTCCTCATCAACTACTGCCATTTTGTGTACCTTATTGTAAAGTGTTACCGCCACACATGCGGGCATTATCTCGCTTCACTGGGTTCTGTATAACAGGCACCATAGAAAAAAATGGAGGGAGCTTCCTTATTACAATAAATTCATGATTGCCATGTATTCCAATACTTGTATTCAAATGAATACAGGTGTATAATATCAGGTGACACGATTCATATCTATTTGCCCCTGGCTAGCAGCTCGTCTGTGAGGAACATCAACTCTCTTCTAACATTTGGCACGGCGGCACAGCCGGAGGCTCGGCAGCTCCGTCCAGCATGTTCCAACCGACACGTTAGACGTGAGAGGAAGTCGGTCGGGACCGCGGTGGACCCGGTGGCCCGGCGTTCCTGCGTCCATGCTGCTATGGGAGCCTGAGGCCTGCTCCCCATACGTCCCCGCTCGGGCTCTGTTGTTGATCCTATTGTCTTCTCTGCGTCACCACACGTCGCCCCGGCAAATAAAGGCCGTCTGGCTCCAAGCTTAAACATTGCAGCAAACTCAAAACCAACCATCAGAGCCGATTCATTCACATCTGCTCAGTGGGGCGACAAGGACAGGGCTTTAGGTGGGAAAGAGGGCAGGAAAATAGTTCACTTTTCCCCCGCCGGGTGCCAAGAGAACGGGACAGGACTCAACTTCGAGGGAGCCGCAGCTGTGGCAAGTTGCCCATTTTGTTACATTTAAGTTAGCATATGGAAGATGGGGCTGCTTTTTGGTTTGAGCTCCTGTTGTTGTTGTCGTTTGTTTTTCTTCACGGCCGAGCCCGTAGATGGAACAGTTTGCTGGTCTTGTTTTGTGCCGTTAACGCTGTTTCACGAGAACGCTGCGATTGATACGCGCTAATTTCTACCGTACATTTTGTAAAGAACTCGATTAGAACCTTGAAAGCTAAGCTCGGTATCGTCTAGTATAGTACTATAGTAGTATAGTCGTTGGGTAGATTCCCAAAAGAACAGCGTGTGATGGATTTGTAGGAAATCAGCAGCGCTATCATCGGATGCTACATTTTTTTTTCAATTTCAAGTTTTCTCTTGTCCATTTTTCCACGTTTTCTTACATTTAACACTCCATGTGTCGCCCCCCTACCCCCCACCCCCCACCCCTCTCCTCCCCTCGGCCGGCCGGCCCACCCCACCCTCCCTGGCCTTCTGCACCCTCCGCATCACTCCCTACCCCACCCTTCATTCTGCAGCGCTACGGACCGATCATGGGTGACTGGAGCTTTCTGGGAAACATTTTAGAGGAAGTCAACGAGCACTCCACGGTGATCGGCAGGGTGTGGCTCACGGTGCTTTTCATCTTCCGCATCCTCATCCTGGGCACGGCGGCGGAGTTTGTGTGGGGCGACGAGCAATCCGACTATGTGTGCAACACCCAGCAGCCCGGCTGCGAGAACGTGTGCTACGACGAGGCCTTCCCCATTTCCCACATCCGGCTGTGGGTGCTGCAGATCATCTTCGTGTCCACGCCGTCTCTGGTGTACGTGGGCCACGCCGTGCACCACGTGCACATGGAGGAGAAGCGGAAGGAGCGCGAGGAGGCCGAACTTAGCCGGCAGCAGGAGCTGAGCGAGGAGAGGCTGCCGCTGGCCCCCGATCAGGGAAGTGTCCGCACCACCAAGGAGACCAGCACCAAAGGAAGCAAGAAGTTCCGACTGGAGGGCACCTTGCTGAGGACCTACATCTGTCATATCATTTTCAAGACGCTCTTTGAGGTGGGCTTCGTGGTGGGCCAGTACTTCCTGTACGGCTTCCGCATCCTGCCGCTGTACAAATGCAGCCGCTGGCCCTGCCCTAACACGGTGGACTGCTTTGTGTCTCGTCCTACAGAGAAAACTGTCTTCATCATCTTCATGTTGGCCGTCGCTTGCGTCTCGCTCTTCCTCAACTTTGTGGAGATCAGCCACCTGGGCCTCAAGAAGATACGCTTTGTTTTCCGCAAGCCGGCCCCCGCCCCGGCGCAGGGTGAGGGCTCTGCCCCCCTGCCCCCGGGGAAGAGCCTCCCCCCCTTGGCCGTGTCGTCTCTGCAGCGGGCCAAAGGTTACAGGCGATTGGACGAGGAGAAGGTTCCTCCCATAACGCACCTCTACCGGCTGGCCGAGGTGGGCATGGAGGCCGGAAGGGGGGCGCCGCCCTTCCACGGGCTGGAGGAGAAGGCGGGGGAGGAGCTGCCCATGGGGGAGATCCCCAAAGCCTACGACGAGAGCCTGCCCTCTTACGCCCAGACCACCGAGGCCGCGGGGGTGACATTACAGCGGGCGGACGGGGCGGGGGAGGGTGGCGAGTGGCAGGGTGCCGACGCGGAGGTCGAGGGGGCGGTCACCGCCGAGGGGGAGAGCGCGGCCCCGGCGGGCAGGAAGGCGTCAATAGAGGACAGCAGACCTCTGAGCCGGCTGAGCCAAGCCAGCAGTAAGGCCAGGTCGGACGACCTCACCGTATGAACCTGTGAGGGCGACCCCACGCATGTGCCGCCGCACCACGCCAACGCGCCGACGGAGAGCACGTACGCCTACGCACGCTCCAGAAAACCTATAGCACGCAGACCCCCCCCCCCCCCCCCACGCCGAGGCCTTACATTGGACTTAAATGTAGTTTACTCTCACCTCAATTGAGGAAAAATGCCTAATATGGGCAACGGAATACGTAACACATTAGAACGCTCAGACTTCCTCCTTGGCGCATGCCCCATCCTTTAGGTCGTCTTTGCTTCATTTTGTAAAAAATCTATACAATAATAATGAACCAAATAATCATAGGAAATATTACTAATTCAATAAACAAATCTTCTTGGTGGGGGTGGAAAAAAAAACACCAATTATAATGAAATAGTCTATCGAATATGTAAAAAAAAAAAGTGTGTTCTTGGTATTCAAATGCAGGGTGGACATGTTTTTACTTGATATAAAAAAAAACAAACCTATGTTCCATTTTTAAGTAACATCTTTTTTATCGAAAGGTTTTAATCACATTTGATGGAGGGTTAGACATTTTTACACCGAGACCTCTAGTCTAGTATACTTGTGTGTCTTGGCTGTACTTCATTTCCATTTCATTCAAACAGAGCCTCTGTTCACGCCGCGCAAACAAACCAGTGCCTACTCTATCCATTTTTATACGCAGCTCAAAAAAAGGTCACATTTTCGGGGATTTTTTTGTTGCAAGTGTGCACTGTAACACGGCTTTTTACACCTCAACTGTGCATCTATCAAGTGACGTGCAACCATCTCATGTTTATATATATGAAGTCACGAGGAAAACACCGCACGTCTGAATGTCCTTTTCAATGTCTCTGTGTGTCATGTAGACCGCCGTGCCATTTGGAAGCGTTTTGCCCTATTAGAGAATGAACTATAGAGCCACCTCAGGCCAAATCCGCTCTCTTTTTGCGCTGTACAAACAGGCGTCCGGGTGATAAAGATCTTGCCCCGTCAGCACAAAGTATTGTTGGGAGGCGGGACAATAAAAGAAAACGGTGGCCATGACTGAAAACAAGCATCCTTAACCTGGCTTGTGGGGAGAAGAGAAATACTTGATTTAGTTGAAGAGGCAAATACTAAACCACAGTCTGAGCAAGTGTACATAGCACCGATGTCATTGTGTCATAATGTACATAATGTGTTGTTTTAGGTACTTGGCTGATATATTTCATGTCACCATGTCAGAAACGGTGCCACATTATTCACCGGCAAGTGTTACAATTCATTGAAAGCATATTGTTGTGCCTTTTATGGAAATCTCTAGCTTGAAATATATGTAGATATATATTTAAACATATACATGATTGACCTCTGTGAATCTTGGAATTCAAACAAGCAGGATCAAACACACGTACTATGCACATGCAGGGCAGCTTTGACCCTTTTCTGACCCTTAATCCTACTTTAACATCCTATAAAAATGCAAAGAGCAAAACCATACTTGTTTACACATATTAAAGTGACATATGACTGGTAAGGTATATGATGACTGTTGCATTGCTTGTTATGTTTGTAAGAAGGAATGATTAATCTTTGGAGGAGAAAGACAAATATCATTTTTACTAACTTGTAGTCTTCTGATGATAATTGTGTAGTGGCAGTATCTTCTTTTTAAATGCAGTCAAAAAAAATAATAAAACAATCACACGTGGTCGTTTTGTGTTGCCTTTCTCCGCATACACAAACACTACACGCCGCACCTCCAATAGTCGTAGTACTTGAATGTGTATTTCTCATACTGACATAGACACAACGCGGGTTCATCTCTATTTTCTATGCCGGTTGTCCTTAGGAGGCAGGGTGCACCCTGGACTGCTCGTTAATAATCCCTGCTGAGAAAATGGAATATTTGATGTGAAATGTGAGGCACGCGCCAGCAGAGGCCGCTGTGATGCAATTCCCTTTTCTACTTTCCAGCAAGCCAACTTTTCCAGAGGTCCATCGAGTCCATGGAGAACATGTGGATCCTCTTTTTGCTCTTTGTCGTTGATGACATTTTGTTCGGATTTGATCTGCCATCCATCCCTCTATTCTATTTTTCCATCTTAACCCAACCGTTGAGACAGATGACCGCCCCAGTACCCGGAGAAAACCCACGCATGCAAACTCCACACAGAGATGGCCGAGGGTGGAATTGAACCCTGGTCTTCTAGCTGTGAGGTCTGCGCACTAACCACTCGACCACTGTGCCGCCCTGATTATGATTCATGGTTAACTTTTTTTCTGATGACAGATGAGGCTCTAATCTTTCTTTTTGCAAATGCCATGTGCATGTAGCCCAAAAACACATAATGATCTGTGTGCCTTGAAAAATCTGTCAAAATCATCAAAAATGTAGGATAGGATGACTAATAATAATGAACTGGTTGCTCTTGGCACGTAGTTGGGTGCCTCGAGCTGGGTGAGGGTGCTTGGATGCGGGGTTTTTATTCTGTGTAGACAAGGAATAATATATGTTTTGTTGGGATGAGGTTGGAATCTGGGCGGTTAGGGGGGCGGGACTAGATAAGTCTTGACTTCTTCCCACTCCCTTTCGAACATGTGTATGTTTATATATACATAGGTATTTTTATTTGTATTTTTATTTGTGTTGGTTTTGGTTGGTTTGTTGTGCTTTGGATGTTTTTCATGTTTGAAAATGGCCGATACTGAGAAAAATGTCTGGGCTTGAATGAGTTAAGGAAGTCAAGAGATAAAATATGCGGCCGACGAAAAGTGAAATTTGTTGTGACGTAGGCTACTTTGACCCTTTCAATGGTTTTGTGAATATCCCAGAAACCTCTAACAAAGGGAAATAAAGGCGGGAAAGGCCCTGAAGGCAAAGCGATGGCGCAGATAAGAGCTTGTGTTGGCTCTTCTCGTTGCCGCGTGAATCCCTCGCACATAAAAGCACAAAAGCACAGGCGTGAATATAAATCAGTGGCGGCACAACACACGCCTCCGAGCACGACACCGATTGCCTGGAGGAGAGACACATTGTTTGTTGAACATGGCAGCACAGAGAGAACTAATTATCAAACTGTCGGATTTGGTACTCATCTTCTACCCGGCAGCTTGCATCAACAGTAAAGCCCTTACAGGTGACAAAAACACTTCATGGTTCAAGTTCATGGCTTATCACAGCTAGAAATGATCAATAATGATATCATCAAAAAATCGGATTACATTGAACTCATGTAAAATCTATCTGACACGATGTGGCACTCCGATACAAGCAATCATTTCCTTCCAGACTCGGTCATCTGGATAGAACATGATCGTAACATGTGCTAACGTGTTATATATAACATGGGGTAGGAGTGATGTCAGCCGTTGTTCTCCGAAACAGATGTTACAGCTGAGGGCAAAACTTGTTATGCACAAGTTTCCCGTGGTGGCACAGAACCGGGGAAGTTTAATACGACAAAACTAGTCATGCTTTTTCACAGCTTTTACACAGGAATCTCACACTTGACGGACAAAAAATAATCCGCTGTAATTAGGAAAGATGACCAGCCCCTATTTGTTGGGTTTAAACGCTTAATTCAAAACTGCAAACCTGGCGATAGTATGTATGCCTAGCCTGTACCACGCTTCAATGTTACGTTGTTTTATCCGTCTATTATGTCGGACAAATGCAAAGTTACAGTGTACAGTCCCTCGTTTGTTCGGATCCTAGACTAGAAACGAGTCACATTCTACTATTTGAGTTTACTATTTTCAGTTTAAGTGCTCTCACAACTTCACCGTTAAATTACCATGTTCTTGGTTCTTGTTCTGCTGGTTGTTAAAATTAAAATAATGATCCGCTCTTCCGTGCCCCGGGGTTGGGGCTGTGGCCACTCACGTTGCGGTATAAAAAGGATGGATTAAAATGCGTAAGAGACGTGTATATTTGGAATGTCGTCATTTCTGTAACGTTATGCTTTAAAATGTCAGCAGATTTGTTTTATCGTGTTAAGAAATGTGTGAGATGCAGATGCGGCCATCAGTCCCATGTGGCTCCCACGCCATAGGTTCCCTACTCTTGAATAGCCACAACTGCTACACACGTGCTCGGAGGGCTCGACAGCTATGCAAATAGGCGACTTGTGGGCGGATCCGGCATGGATCTTGAGGGCGCATGTGGAGCAACAGGACAAGATTGACACAACCTGACATGATGAGTGCGCAAGCAAGTTTCCAAAAGTGTGGCTCGGTGCTGGTGACGGGAGCTAACCGTGGTCTGGGACTGCAGTTGGTCAAAAGTCTGGCCGCCGGAGGATTTTCACCCGGGAAGATCATAGCCACGACCAGAGACCCCTCCAGCGCGCTGGTAGCTCTTAAAATATCACTTCCAGTGTGGTGACTCGTTTACCTGTGGAAAGCAAATGTCGTATCCGATAGCTGCGCTGTCACGTTCAAAGCTTACGATGTTACGATGTTACCAGCCATCCGATTACGTACTTCTACGTTCTGAGTGTAAAATGCGATAAATTGTATTGTTTGTTTTTTGTGATAGAAACTTAAGGAACTGGCAGAAAAGCATTCAAACATTTACATCGTCGTCCTGGGTAAGTTAAGATCTGTTTTGTGGGTTTTTGTGTATGTTTGATTGTATTTTAAAGTAGAGGCCTATATATTTTACTTTAGTTTGATTCATTCCTTCATTCATTTTCTACCGCTTGGAGCCTATCCCAGCTGTCTTGGGGCGAGAGGCGGGGTCAACCCTGGACTGGTGGCCAGCCAATCCCAGGGCACATATAGACAAACAACCATTCACACTCACATTCATACCTATGGACAATTTGGAGTGGATAATTAACCTAGCATGTTTTTGGAATGTGGGAGGAAACCGGAGTACCAAGCAAGGTACTGGCTGAGGGTGGAATTGAACTCAGGTCTCCTGGCTATGAGGTCTGCGCGCTAACCACTCGACCGCCGTGCAGCCCCCTTATCAGATTTTGTTTGTATTTGCATTAGTTTTCGCATATTTGTTTATGTTCTTTGCCTGAAGAGCTGCACACAAAAGGGTGAGAACTTGTCAACACTTCACGCCTGGTGGTGCCTGTGCTACTATTTTTCTGACACAGCTCAACGTACTGTACACAACACTTTTTGTCACTTTACGGTGTTTAGCCAAATTATTGATCCACACATTTAGGGCGCTGACAAGCACACGTGTGTAAGATTTGACAAGGACTGGTTGAAAAACATGGCCTCCATCCAACAAAACCAGCAGGACTTGGCAACTGCTGACCATAAGTCATTGCCGCTTTGTGTAGCGATTATTAATCTTTGATGCCACAAATTGTCATTAACACAAACACAAGCTTCTGCATCTGGATTTCTTCCACATCGTTCCCATCTGGGAGGCGGCACAGATGTATCAGGGCACGGACAAACAGACTAAAAAACTGTTTCTTTCCTCGAGCCATCATCTCCCCCAACAAGACCATGTAACCAAGGCAACCAATCGTCCTCTACAATGTAGACCCTTCGTTATTTATGATTATTTATTCTTCTAATTTCTATATTTTGTACTGTCATACTGTCTTGCACTGAAAATGGAGCTGCTGCAATTTCATTCTACTATATGTAAAATGACAATAAAGGCCATTCTGATCTGATTCTGATGTGCTCCTCTACCAGACGTAGTGAATCAGGAGAGCATCCAGAAGTGTGTGGAGGAGGTCCATGAGCTGGTGCAAGAGGAAGGCCTAAACTGCCTCATAAACAATGCAGCAATCAACCTGGTGGCCGACTTCCACACTGTAACTGCTGAGAAGATGATTGAGAACTTCCGCACCAATGCTGTGGCGCCTCTGATGATCACTAAGGTAATGATTATCTGCCTGTAGTGGAGTCGGGGTCTGGTAGATGTTTCCTAGAGACAAGACACTCATCTCTATGCTCATGGCAGGCCTTCCTTCCTCTGCTGAAGCAAGCTGCATCCAGAGGAGCGTGTGGTGCGGAGAGCATGGGCATCCAAAGAGCAGCTGTCATTAACATGTCTTCTCTGGTGGGCTCTGTGCAGCTCACATGGGGGGAGAGAGCCCACTACTTTAAATGGTACCCCCACAGAGCGTCTAAGGTTTGTTGGCATGGCTGTAAATGACATTTGTGGTGCCCCCTATAGGTTGTGTTGAAAATGCTTTGAAAGACGTGAGCGTACCTGGAATACAGTCATTCATTTTGTACCGCTTATCCTCACGAGGGTCGAGGGAGGGTGCTGGAGCTTATCCCTGCTGTCTTCGTGCGAGAGGCGGGGTACACCCTGGACTGGTCACCTGTAATACAAATATCCTCAAATGTTTTATAAGCATTAGACAAACGGTCATTGACTTACGGACAATTAGATGCTAAGTCTTGCTAATGCCCCATGCTAAAAAGTTCTGCTTAATGGCGGCTATGTTTTTCCACCAAATTAGCTTTGTAGTGTGTATTAAGCTGTGTGAGACATTTCAAGCCATTCCGACTTATATGAGCTTAAAACAGCACCACGATGTAGTGTATTTGTCAGAAAAATAGTAGCACCGGTAACGTAGTAGGAGTGCATATTGTGACATATCGTTGCCATTTTGTGTGCGGCAGCTTAGTAGTAGAAAAACGTTTTTTGCAGGGTGGGCAGAGGCGGGACTTGGCAGCTAGTCTAATGATAAGAAAACCCTGAGGATATCAGCATGTCATATGTGCTAACATTCAAATGTAAGTTACATGAATTATGTATTGTGACATGATCAAAGAACCATCAGCTGTTTTTCTTACAAATAAATAATCGAAACAAAATTGTGATATTCAACACCGACCAATGGTTTCTTCCACATTCAAGAGTGCCCTAAACATGGTGAGCCGCTGCATGGCAGTAGATCTGGAGTCTGACGGCATTCTGTGTATGGCTATACACCCAGGCTGGGTCCGCACCGACATGGGAGGTCCTCAGGTACAGACCAGATGAGGAACTCAAACCCCTGAGCAGCTGGTGGCAATAGACAGCCTCAATAATTATCTATGAAGTCAATGTGAGCTAAACACTAATCCGTTGTTTTGTTTTCCAGGCTCCACTGAGTCCTGAGGAGAGTATTTCTTCTCTCTTGTCTGTTATTGGTGGACTGAGCGAGAAGGATCATGGGTCCTTTCAGAACTACAAAGGAGAAACATTGCCTTGGTGATCCTGGCTATCTGATTCCAGATCTGTATCACTATATACTTTGTTAATCTCATCTCTATTGAGTCATTCTTAGTGCATAGTAAATAAAAGCTGGACACTGACTACTCTATCCAAGTTTAGGATCTTTAGAATGTACAGTCCACTGTAATAAAAATTCCTGCTAACGTGAGGAGTGTACTTATTTTGTGCGATAGTCTACTGTAAACAAAGATGTCATGTTTGTGTATAATGTACAGCTGCACTGCTTTACAAATGTGTGGTAGGACAACTGTGTTCTCAATGTATTTACATCAAAAAACGTCCTAGTTAGCATTCTTAGCTAGCTAACAAAATGGCACCGGCACCCATTCATAATGTATTAAATAAAAAAACGTCCTAGTTAGCATTCTTAGCTAGCTAACAAAATGGCACCGGCACCCATTCATAATGTATTAAATAAAAAAACGTCCTAGTTAGCATTCTTAGCTAGCTAACGAAATGGCACCGGCACCCATTCATAATGTATCAAATAAAAAAACATCCTAGTTAGCATTCTTAGCTAGCTAACAAAATGGCACCCGCACCCATTCATAATGTATTAAATAAAAAAACGTCCTAGTTAGCATTCTTAGCTAGCTAACAAAATGGCACCGGCACCCATTCATAATGTATCAAATAAAAAAACGTCCTAGTTAGCATTCTTAGCTAGCTAACAAAATGGCACCCGCACCCATTCATAATGTATCAAATAAAAAAACGTCCTAGTTAGCATTCTTAGCTAGCTAACAAAATGGCACCGGCACCCATTCATAATGTATTACATAAAAAAACGTCCTAGTTAGCATTCTTAGCTAGCTAACAAAATGGCACCCGCACCCATTCATAATGTATTAAATAAAAAAACGTCCTAGATAGCATTCTTAGCTAACAAAATGGTACCGGCACCCATTCATAACGTATATTTATTTAAATAAAAAAAAACGTCCTTGTTAGCATCATTAGCTAGCTAACAAAATGGCACCCGGAAACAAACGTCATGTATATCGTATGTCTATGTTGTCATTAGCGGCGGGCTGTCAAAAATCTTAACCCAAAACACATTTTTATAGTTTTACAATTCTTTTGTTTAGTTGTTTCATGGTACGTACCAGTTTCTGTGTGTCAGCATGTCGCTAAATATATAGTTTTGCAGAAACATTTAACCGTAACCGTCACGGGTATGTTATATTTCGTGCTCACCACTAGGGGAGCTCCAGAGTTGTACTGAACATTTTGTTTCACTTTTAAACATGTAACGTCATGCGAACATAGTGTGGCATAACAAATGTCGTGTCATGGTGATGTTTATATGTAAATATTTGTATGAATGTTAAAATACATCATTTACTGTACGCCCATTTAATTGTCATGTAGTGTATATGCGCGCTTACATCCACACATCCCTTCTCTGCTTGCTTCTCTGTGAGTGTCCCCAGAAGGGGAAAAGAGACATTTCCATTGGTCCTTTCAGGGGGAGAGGAGGAGAAAACGCCGAAGACCAACTCGAATTCCTCAAACCTCCTCAAATTTCCTCCAAGCCGTCGTCGAAACCTCCTCTCTGGTCCACTTCTCTTCCTCACCCATCCGAGCCGCTCTCGACTTAACGGTAAAGTAACAGCGACGACGACTCAACTCGTCTGATTTTTACACCACTTTTAAGCGATTTTGAATACGTAAAAACGCTTAAATGTTATTTCTTGCTGCTTAAATCTGCCCCCCCCCTCCGACCACCAGATGTTGCGGGGTGTCGCCGTGCTCCTGCTAGCCCTGGCTCTCTCTCACGCAGAGGTAAGTTTAAACTTCGATTTAAAAATGTGATCGCATGTCATAAAAACACACGCCGAATGATTTATAACAACACAAAAACATAGAACTAGTAGGTCGTGTTATCAGAGTAGTGCATTCATGCAGGTTTGCTGTAAATGTCACTAAATGCGTATGGAATGTGGCATTAATCACTGTTGCTAGTTACTAGTAATTGGTTCACTACCACCAGTCCTCATAGTTTACAAACCAAAACACATTCCGAATGATTAAGACAAAGGAAAAACATGCAACTGGTAGTTAAACATCATGTTAGTGTCTGGTTTTCCATTGTTATCTGCAGGTTTGCTGTAAATGTCACTAAATGCGTATGGAATGTGGCATTAATCACTGTGGCTTGTTACTAGTAATTTGTTCATTATTATCAGTCCCCATAGTTTAAAAACCAAAACATATTCCGAATGATTAAGACAAAGGAAAAACATGCAACTGGTAGTTAAACATCATGTTATTGTCTGTTTTTCCATTGTTATCCGCAGGTTTGCTGTAAATGTCACTAAATGTTTAAGGAGTGTGGCAGCAATCACTGTAATCCATGCACTACTATTCAGTCCTTTTACAAAATAGAAACACATTCCGAGGTTAACACCGTGTTATAAGGCATTTAGCCCTTTTTCCCCTCCAGGGTCACCCAAAATGTCACTAAATGTTACAGAGTGTGGCACCAATCACCACTGTTAGTTGCAGTATGCATTATTATGCCGAACAAGGGAAGTTTGTAGGTAAAATGGCCGTGCTGTGTATAAAACAGTGACACATGAATAGCGGGCAGCTGTGAAAAGAAAAGAAGGAAGGGCTGAGCTTGTGTACATTTCATCAGCGCTGCTCCACCTCCACTTTACGCTTACTGTTTGGGGATGCTTGGGTGCTGCTCTAATGGTGTCCAAACAGAGCGTTTGGGTGGTCAGTCACCCAGCGTGTGTGTGTGTGTGTGTGTTCCAATAATGCTCACCTTATGTGTGTCAGACTGTGGAGAGAAGTAGTCAATTACAATAGACTGTGGTGTTTTGTTTTGTTTTGTTTTGATCGCTGGAAAATGGTGAGCTACGAGGTGTTTTCCGATTAGTTTGTCGACATTGGGAATAGGAGAGCATGCACACACAAGTGTTTGATGACCTCACAGCTGTTGAACACCTGGCTTTTTGTTGTTTGCTCCCCTGTTGACCTTGAGTCACAGTCAGAGGAAGTAAACCACATTTCTTTTGCCTTCATACTGACTGTCTGTCGTCTAATTACAGAGGAGATATAAAACATTGGCATTGTGCTATATTGAGCATAATAATGTAAGCTAGTGATACTATCTGGAGAAAACATATTCATTAAAAAAGGGGTTGATAAAAACAAAACATATACCTTGCTAGGTTGCACTGTTCCACTCTAGTCCTGTAGGTGGCATGTTACACACTAGCCACGTTTACATGAGGAGTTTTTCTCTTTCCGAATGGAATCTTTCCGAATGACCTTTCTGAAAGCAATGGTATCCATGGAAAGGAATATTCCAATCGCGTGTCTCCATGCGCCGCTATAATCAACCAGAATAGTCAATGGGGCATGCCCAGTAAAACGTAAACACCAACATCACGTGATACCGACTTCCTGGAGTTTTTCTTCCACTTGTTGGAATAACTCCGTATTGCCAGTTTTTCCTTCGTCCAGTCTTGGAATTTAGTTTGAATCAAAAACAAACTTTCCTTAGCAGTCCAGTGCCGATTGCCGGCCTCCATTTTTAAAAGTGAAGAACGTCTGGAGCTGCGTGTTACGTCATATCTCAGCATTGGCTGAAAGAACGCACCCGGGAACAGGAAAAGATAAAGTTCAATCTTGCTAATATTTGATCATGAAGCTGGGCACATGTTTTATATAGATATGTATTTTCTTTTGGAATAAAAGTGGACTTGTGAATGGCGTATAGAAGGGTTTAGATTCTGTTCCACAGATGGCGCTAATGCACACCAAAGCTGCTTGCCAACCGCCAATAAACAACAGAAGAAGAAGAAGAACGCAGTCTGACAACTTTCCGTTTGAGCGGGTACAAGATACCTCAATCGGATTGGGGAAAGGAATATTCCACCCCTGGGAATCCCATTATATGTTCATTGGGATTGGCACTTTTCTTTGGGAATGAGGTGTATACAAAGGTTACATTCTATTCATTTGAGCAAATAACCTGAATGGAATATGAATATTTAGGTCCATGTATACGTGGCTATTGTTTCCTAGCTTCCCAGGGAACTAAGGAGAAGACATCTAATCAAACATGAATGGGAAATAGTGGAAAAAACACATTAAACCCATGTACATACTGTTGCACCCCAGTCATACATATACTAGGTACCACATTAGGTAAGAAATGATGGAGCAGGTGTTTCCACCATGATAATCAAGACCCCTGGAAAGGCTATCAAACAATACCACATAGTCAAATAGAGCCACATCCTCCCAGGTGAACTGGACAATAGCGAAGGTTCTAGCTGTTTGCACATTAATTACAGACGCTAACCCGTTTCCAATGTCATGTGCAGCTGTTGCTAAGGGATGTTGAATACGTTAGCCGCAACATAACGTGATGCCAGGAGAGCTGCTCTATTTGTCCAACAGATATAACGCCGTCTTCTTCCTGAGCTTAGCAAGGCGTAGCAGCAAGCGCTTATGTAGCATGCGCTATCATGAATAACGAATCTTAATTACAGTGACATCAAAGTACGGCTATCCATATGCTCGGCATAGGAAGACTTCTATTTATGTCATCCACGCCTTCCATCGTCTGATCACGTGGCAAGCCGATGTTTGGTACAAAAGTGGTACTGATGTTTTGACTCAAGCTAGGCTCAAGAACAACAAATATGAGTAATTGTTATATGATTAATACAGTTTCACGAACTGCACTTAAAGGAAGTAGACATGTTTTGGGTCAAATTTCCACTCCAAACCAAAGTTTAATGGCTCCCGTAATGGCTCCCATAATGGCTCCCATGCCCCATCACGTTCCAATGTACTTTTGGCATAATCCTGCTAACACACAAGCAAACAAACAAAGACAGTAAAAACATTGCCTCCTTGGCGGAGGTAATAAAGCAAAGACAAACACATAGTGCAGCTCTTGGATGGCAGCCACGAATGACTCAACTTCACCCCCCCCCCCTCTCTCGCTCTCTCTGACCCTCCATTGCGTCCTCCCACCTTTGACTGTCTGCCTGCCCTCCGCGGAGAATGCACCATTGTATGCAAGCCCGATTCCTTATTCCTGCTCCTGATTTGCCAGGAATGGCTGGCTTCTGCCGGGGTTTGTCCACTGAAAAGCCACAATGTTAATGAGGCAGCATCTGTTCTCCCCAGCTAATTACCCTGATAATATATGGCCTGTTGTCTGGCCGTGGGAAGGGCCTGAACTGGCATACCAGTGAGCTGTCTTAAGGAGGTTAACAAGTCGCGGCAGAAGCCTCGCTAATGTGTGCTGGAGCTGGTGAATGTTGGTTGTCATTGGAGATATTTGGGCTGTGTAGATGATAAGCAAAATGGAGGATTTTTTTCCGAGATAATTCATTTTCAGTGCGTGCTGTAAAAAAAAAAAAAAAGTCCACAAATGATGAGAAAGTTGTACCTTTTGTTTTTTTGGTCCTTAGTTCGTGATGGGTTCACTCCATTGTGGTTTTTCAAACATATTCACCAATAAATCATGCTGTTTCGTGGTTGAATATGGCCTATTATTACTCCAAAAATATGCTTATGTAAGCAAATTGTACTTTTGTATGCCTAAATTAAGCATTTTCAAGCATACAATCATACCAGTGTTACCCGTCAGATTGTGAATGTAGTATCATAATGAGCGCTCTAAATGTGGGCGGGGCCCCCAGCAGAAGTTGCTGCTGGTTCGTTATTTAGAGCGTAATGTAGTGCTAAAACTATTTATGGTGGCCCGCTGCAAATAAACGAACGTATAGGAAACACTGATGTTTTAGACTTGGGGTGTACTAACACTAGGCCCATTGTAACATGCCGGGGCCCACCTAGCACCGAAAGCACAGTACCTTTGGCTCGTATGAGGGTATTCAGTTGCGGCAAGGTGCCGTGTGATTGCCCTGTTGTGGAAGAAGTGGTCACGATTCCATGCACAGGTATTGGAGTCATAACAACGACATACGTGTACGTAATAAAGACGTGTCATTTAATAGAGAAATTGCAGTAAAACATAGAGTAGAAGTAAGTGGGCCATGGCACAAACGCACAGTGTGAGCACAGGCCACCGGGGACGGTAGAGGAAGGCGGAACCGGCAAGACCGGCGCCGTATGAATGGCTCCCTTGGCCTAAACAGAGGATGGAGGACCGAGGAGATTCCAATTAAGGAAACCGATTGGACTTAGATTTCCGCAGAAGTCTGCAGTTGTCGTTTTGGTTATCATACCCACTACACTAAACAAAAGTGCACGCAAACATTTTGTGTTGTCAAGCTTGAAAACACTGAAACACACGACCTAAACATGGGGTCGCCAACCTTTAGCATCAAAAGCGCCATTTTGCCTCCTCTTCCAGCGAAGACAAATGGTCTGGAGCTGCTCCTGTATTTGTGTAAAGTTAATTAATTATTCATTATTCATGGTGATGGATGGCTTACTGCGGGGGGATGATGTCATTTTCGTGTCTCACTGAACAGATTGGCTCCTGCAATCAAAGTCAGAACGCGGTGTAGATGCATTCACGGACTTGCGACATGTATCGACATGGATATTTTAAACTCTTTCTGAAAATGCACATATTTTCCACTTTGGTGCGAAAAGAAAATCACAGCTCGGCGTGGGAGCCGCACCAAGGAGGCCTAAGAGCCCCACGTGGCTCCAGAGCCGCCGGTTGCCAACCCCTGGCCTAGACACTATTTATTTCCAATTCCAATGGAAAATGGCGTCGTGTGCACGGCTCGCATGAAGTGTGTCTGTGTGCCGCTCAAGATGAAAAGCAGCATCACCTTTGACAAGAGGCTTAGATAAAACCGGAGTGTGTGCCGTGTGAAATGACAACCAGCATGCCGGCGTGGTAAAGGTCCGCGCACCTACACATTCCCATCTGTTATCCCGCATCATTTGCAGTGACAAGAGTGGAGTGGTTAATTTACCTAGAAATACCAGCAATGGATCATGGGAATTGCAGTTGTCAAAGTCAAAGCGCACACGGCCGAGCGTTCCTCTTAAGGAGCTTCAGCAGGCGGGAGAACAAAGAGGACACTGCTGAAGTAGACGTTAATTCCAAAGGCTGTTCTCTCATCCAAGGTGGGCTAAAAATATCTGCCCAGGTGGAGGAAACATGGGGGGACGATGTGTCCTCTGTCTTTATCAACTCACTCTAATTACCGCAGCTCCGCATGCAGTCATGGAGCTCGGGCAGAGAGGAGGATGAGACAGATAGAGTGATGTTAAGCAGAACGTAGCCCTGCTCATGCAATTACAGCAGGGGAAGATGGGGGTGAGGTAAGACTTGGCTCGGCGTGGAGGGAGGTTTAGGTTTTCACATTCCCGTGGCATGCTCTCTTCACTCTTGGATTTGCTTAAAAGCAGTCTCCATTTAGCGAAGGATCCGGACAGGTTGGCAGGACTCTTATCATGTGCTGGAAGGCACAAACATTCACACAAAAAAAGAACGGCACTAAAGTCGAACCGCATCGGTGGTGATTCGATGTAAAATTTAAGGACTGTAAGCATGCTGGGAAGATTTTTTTTTCTTCTTGATTTCAAATATCATCCAAAGTACAACAAACCAAACATAAATCAACACAATAAAAATACCTACGTATGCACATATAAACATACACATGTTCGAAACGGAATGGGAAGAAGTCTTATCTAGTCCCACCCCCCCAAACCACCCAGATTCCAACCTCATGCCAACAAAACATTTATTATTTCTTGTCTACCAGAATGAAAAAGCGTTCTGTAATCCATGTTAAGTTGAAAACCAATCATCATCTCTATTCTTGGAGCATGAGATCGATCACTGGTCTGGACTGTTCCGTCCTCTTGTCTTCTAAGACAACCTTTTGGGATCGATGAAATGCCCAGAGAATACAATGACCTTGGTGAATAAGAATGTTCTTTTATTGTTGCGTGTACAGTATCTGTACTGTAATTCCTCGTTTATTTTGCTAATAATTGGTTCCAAACGCCTTCTGAAACCCAGCGTTTTTAGCCACCCCAAACTTCTTTCAGGGCTCACTTCCAAATGTGCAAACCTCATTATCTGAAACTTTGGCATGGTTTAAATCGACAACACAGCATTTATTTAACGACATCTATAGGTTTGTAGATTTGTGCTGCCTGGGCATTCAAGATGTAAAATTCCATTCTGTAGTTGACTTGTGAAGACATTTTAAAAACATCGTTCCCCCTTCAACCACAGCACTGAAGCAACCTTGTGAAGCTTCTCGTTTGAATCATCAAGTTAAAGAAGTCATTAACTTGTGTAATTAACCTTGCCAGGCAGCTGGATTCAATCTGCCACGTTTACTTCAAAAGATGCCTGCGTCAGATTTGAGGGATTTTGTTGAAAGTACGTTCTGATTCATGTGAAAGGAGCACTCTCCTCCCTCTCGTCTGGACAACAATGAAATGTTTTCAATTGTTCCAGGCATTTAGTGTGCTGTGATAATAGAAAACACGTGAAGAGCAACATCCCGCCCGCGTGAGTCAGTCCTCCGCATCCCAGATTCCACACAGACCACAGACGGCACTGGCGATGTGACGGAATGATCAACTGTGACATTGAACGTTCCCGGTTAGGACGTGTCCCCTTCAAGCTTGGACCACAAAGGCATACGGTCGTGTGAGCGTTGACTGTTTGAAAGTATGTGGATTAAGTGGATCGCTAGGTCGTTCCAACCCCAGTCGTGGCCTCATTATGGAGTGCAGTCATCGCTCTGGGTTCAGCCGAAGCGCCGACCCTCCCTCCTTCCCTGATGGCGGAAGATTGCAGGAACAAAAGAAGAGGGTGCTGGCGTGACTAAGGAGAGGAACAGTTTGGTAATGGAGGCCGATGGACCTGAGGACCAGGGTACACCCTTGTCCCCGCGGTTTTGATGACAAGGAAAACAAGTGGGCGGGGGGAGGTGGGGGGGGCAGTTATTGCAGTTTTGTTCCCCTTGGTGTCGACGTAACTGCTAACAGATGTGGTCCAGCCCAGTCTGTGACGTCCTCCAAGCTTTTTCTTTAGCCCGTTCCACTTTCTTCCCCTTCTTCGCCTTTACCTGACATGGGATGGAGGTCTTGGCCGAGGAGGTCTGGTCTGGTGGGTGGAGACCAAGAGGCTGCAGACGAGAGTGACATCATCCTATTTGTGGATGCATTCCTTTCACGCTGCATAATAAGAAGCAGGGTGAAGACGAAACAGGCAGATGGGTACTAACTGCTCGTTACCCCAGATGCCATTTGTTTCAGCGGGGTTAATCTGGGCCCCTGCCCACCCCCCAGCAAATGTGCAAGACCACCCGTAGAGCTCCCTCGTCTTTGCCTAAAGCCCCCATTTTGCAGAATGTACTTTTTGATGATGCTGTAACAGTATTATGTGTCCCCAGGACCCGTTTATAAGGACCAAGTACTTTAGAAGTGTCTCTGCAATGCTGTACAGTGGATGAGTGGTTAGCATGTAAGCCCCACAGTCAAGAGATTGGGAAGACCTGGGTTTGAATTGCCGTTTGGGCACCTTTGTGTGTGTGTGTGTGTGTGTGTGTGTCCCATTCCAAAAACATGCTAGGTTAATTAGCCACTCCAAATTGTCCATAGGTATGAATGTGAGTGTGAATGGTTGTTTGTCTATATGTGCTCTGGGATTGGCTGGCCACCAGTCCAGGGTGGACTCCGCCTCTCGCCCCAAGACAGCTGGGATAGGCTCCAGGATTCCTGCGATCCCAGTGAGCATAAGCGGCATAGAAAATGGATGAAGTGTGCAGTTTTTTTTTTACATGAAATAAAACTAATTAATTAATTAAATACAAACTCTGTATAATTATTTCTTATTATTCAACACCATGTCAGCCTCTGCACACACAAACTCCTCAACAAACTGTACCGCCCCTGCTTGTGGTTAAGGGAGACGTTGTCACCAGGGCAATTCCCATTGCATTATTAATGTGAGATACTTTTTATGACCCCCTTGTTGTTTACACAATTAGACATAATGTCTGTTTACGGTTCAAACAAGCCTGAAGCAAGAAGAAACGTGCTTCTCGTTCTTAATTGCATGACGTCTTTAATTGCACCATATCAGAGGGCCTCGTAAAACGCTCCCTTGCATTAACAAGCGGTAAAACACAACGCAGTGTAAACACAGCCCGAGTCGTGCACACCTATAATCCCCTTTACTTTGGTTTCACCCAATATTGTAGACGTAATAACAGAAAATAAGACATATTAGGCATAGTAAACGTGTTTATAATCTTATAAATACAGTTTTTAACATTATTAGAGCCCTCCAGACATAAAATAACAGCCCTATAATCCCCTTTACTTTGGTTTTACCCAATATTGTAGCTGTAATAACCGAAAATAAGACATATTAGGGATAGTAAACCTGTTTATAATCTTCTAAATACAGTTTTTAACATCATTAGAGCCCTCCAGACATGAAATAACAGCCCTATAGTCCCCTTTACTTTGGTTTCACCCAATATTGTAGATGTAATGACAGAAAATAAGAGAAATTAGGCAATGTAAACCTGTTTGTAATCTTCTAAATACAGTTTTTAATACTATGAGAGCCCTCTAGACATGAAATAACAGTGCTACATAGGCGCACTAGCATGCTTTGCTAAACCAAGCTAACCCCGCTAGCTTCCATTCACGCTCCATAAGAGAGGAATTTTCACTGTGTTCCAGTTCACAATTTTGACACATTATTCCAGGAGGCGTTGGGCTAGTGTTTCGGATGAGATTCCGCCACGATTGAGCCCATACAAACGTTCCTTCCCCTCACGACAAAGATTCTGTTTTATTGGCCGATTCCGCGATTCCGCGATTATCACAGAAATCATGGGGCCCTAGGTTGACTAAAAACGCTTTCAAACTGTCTAAATTCCAGCATCAAAGCAACACACACTTCCAAAAGGCTATTGCGACATCTCATAGACGTACCATACCATAATAAGGATGCTTTTGGTGTCATTATGTCCCGGACATACCCCACCAATTCCGGTCTTGGTCTTAGCAACAGCCTCATCCTCTGCTCACCTACACGAGAAATGAGCTGGGATTTGAGATGTACTGTATGGAAATGTAAAGTTAATTAGACGGAGAAGGGAGCCAACATCTAGTGGGGCTTTAATTATTGAGGGCAAATCCTACAGCTTTAACGATGCTGTGTGTAACAGATGAAAAGTCGCGTGCTTGTGATGCATTGGGATTTAGGCACAAGCTCGCATATATTTTACAGCGGGGAACTGCTTCATTTTTCTTGGGGGCTCTTGACTAAAGCCTTTCTTACTGATCCAAGTAAAGTGGCGAGGCAACGGGAAAAGGGAAAGGCAGGAATTGCCGGAGAGTGGGATACGAGCACTCTGACCTACATACTGAAGAGATTTTGGCTCAAGACGAACCCGGTCAGACCCCTACTGAGACAACAGGCCAGGAATGTAGTCCCCTTCCCTTCCAATCAACTCTTCTCTTTCTTTATTGCTGATCTTATTTTGTCCTACTGTGTCCTCTTAAAGCATTGGACACATTTTGACGTTGTTGTTGTGCATCTGTCAGTCTGAGGTGTTTCCTTTTTGGCTACTGGAGCAGCACCAGTCCATTTTTTAGCTTTTGACCCGGTTTTGAAGTTTGGAAATCAGACAGAGCTGAGTCATCGGTGATGTTGGTATTATGAGACTTTTGTGTACTGCACAACAAAACTCCTGTGCCGGTCAGCTTCTGATTTTGGAACCATTTTCCTTCTAGGAAATCGTTTTGTCACTGTACAAAAAATTGTTTAAGTAGCTTTGTAACATTCTTGGCTTTCATAGAACTATGAAGTAAGTAGCACCGTTAATATTAGTGATGGGAATTTTGGCTTTAAAGGAGCCAGTTCTTTTGACTCGACTTTGTTGACCAACAACTAGCACCAGTTAAAGAAGACCTATGTATTATGCTCATTTTTGGCCCTTTGTATTGAGTTGTGGACTCCTACAGAGCAGCTACACACAATAACCCACACAGAAAGCTTTCGACATCTTCCAGAATCTGCACCTATTCCAGCTGTATCTCCTTAGGATATCTGTTTTAATTTATTCCACCCATGGCCTGCCTTCGGGCACCCTCATTCCGCTGTGAGCTCTGCAGTCTCTATTTCCTGATCGGATTCGGAACTCAGCACATATGGCTGGATGTTAAAAGCAGCCATTTTTAAATGCTGTTTATTATCAACTATACCCTTCGCAGCTAGTTGCACAAACCGGACGTCCTGGAGGCGGGAATACATTAAAACAGACCGTACTCACGGAAACCTCAAAATCCAAAGAAATACAGCTGAATAGGTGCAGATTCTGGAAGAACTAGAAAGCTTCATGTGCCGGTTATTGTGTGAAGCTGCTCTATGGGAGTCCACAACTCAATACAAAGGGGGGGGGGGGGGGTGAGCATCATAGGTAATAATACGTGTGCTCAAATCTGAGATATGATTTCCAACAAGAAAATGTGACTTTCCAAACTGCTTGCATAGCGCAAATAGCATTTGGCAACTGAAACTGTTTTGTTTTGTTTTCACTTTAAAACATAACTGAAACATAACATTTAATAAAAAACGTACTGTTTTCAATGTGACTCCACAGTTTTGTGCACCTCTGTCCTTCTTCCATTGGATAGTTTGAGTGCACAGCTGCATTTGTACGTCATCAGTCAAAGCAGCACAATGATGGAGCTTCTGTACAAAAGGCAAAAAAGCCCCCCCCCTTTCTTTTTTTTTTTCTTCTTCATCCAATCCCATTCAGTTGCATTCAGTTGACACTCGCACCTCCAAGCTGAGCTCAGTGGTGAATCACAAGCTCTTGAGCAGAAAAATGGACGGCCTCGGGTAACGGATTGCAGACTGAAACCATGAAAGCGATTCTTTTATTGGGGGCTTCCGTTTGGCATTGGCCTGCCATCCATATATAGATCTATTTCCTCCATGCTAATGAGGCACAGGATGCTCACAGGAATTGATCCCAGTGGGCTGTGGAGTGACATCCAGGGTAAAGAGTCATTGATTGACCTTCTAACTCACCGGGGCATCACCGGGATAAACACACCTATGCACATACACATACACTATGCACAACACATCACCTCCATCTTGTCCTTAGTTAGTGCTTCTACGCTCATGATTGCCTCCTTATCATCTTAGAGGAGATTCCATGTCAATCTCAGCCGACGAACATGCGGCAGAATGACAATTCTATCAGCTTCATCTCTCCCATCTCATCTCTTCTCTTCCTCCGTTCCATCCTGTTTTATTTTGCTTTCATTAAAGCTGGTCTCGCCACGGTGCCTCTCACGGCCCTAAAAGGACAAGACGCTCGCAATAAAAAGGAAGGAAGGCAGGAAGACATATCCGACCTGAAGTACACCACGTTTGAGTGCAGACGGCAGAGACGGAGCACTGAGGCTTTTTAGAAAAATCATTCCAATCGACCAATCGTCTCAGAAGCGTTTTTATTGCCTTAGACTTCTGGCACAGGACGCAAAGGGAGAAATTGAATATCTGTATACATTAGTAATGTGCAGGGTGGGCCGTAGTGGGCCGGGGTGGGCGTGGATTCATCTTTTCGGATTTAGTGTGATTTGTTTTTAATTGGAGAGAAAAGGAATCAGCTTAACATGCAATGATCGGCGACAACTCGGCAGGGAAGGGTGGCTTGATTTTTATTTGGGAACATTCTGAAAGCGTATGCACACACTATCACTAACAACATGCTGAAGTCTACTGCTTTTGGGGCTTTTTTAGGAGTCTGTTTTCCACCATAAAAATTCACTCTTGAGCTGAAACGCCATTATGTGTTGTCATTTGGAACAAAATGTGGAAAACATTATCACTGAAAATGTATTTATTTTGTATTTTTATTTTATTTATGTACCTTTTTGGTGCGTTAGTCTTGGTCCCGTGTAGATTTTGCCCACGGCAGCAGGTAGACAAAACACGGGGAGCACAGGGCGAACACGCTAACTCCATACAGAGATGCCCCAAGTGGAGAATCGAACCTAGGTCTGCATATGTGAAAATTGTAAATAGTTCATGTTTCAGGGTGTTATATTTGTAAATACTTTTTTTATTATGTAAAACAAGCATCTTTTTGTGTTGTTTATTTTGGGGCATTTCTTAACGCGCCGTTCTTTGCAAATGACGGACGTTTTGTCGAGCTTTCCGCTGTTCTTTGAGAATCCGTAGTGTTTCCAAACATACCATTTAAACGTTAAATACAGAAACCTCCTCGCTGCTGCTGGCGTGCGAACGTCCATGTTGTTTTACTAGTAGTTGTATGTGCCTCACTGGTTCCGTCCGTATTCAATACAAAACGCCAAATAACGATGGTGCATTCATGGCGCCTGGGGAACAGCATATGGGGTGAAGTTGAACATAAATAAAACGACCCACAAACACATCGCGATGAATCTCAATTTCACCCTCAATCTCAATTTCATGCGCATCGATGTATCGATTAATATCGATTAATTTGCACAACCTCAGTTCCTACTGCTGAGTACTAAAGAACAGAAAAAGGTAGAAAGATGCCCAAAGATGAGAATCTAATCTTTCTTTTGGTAGACACTATGTCTATATAGTCCAAGAGCCCAATATTCTTTATGCCTTGAAAATCACTCAAAATCATCCAAAATGGCCGCCACCGAGAGGAACGGCTTTTGAAAAATGTTTGGGATTGAATGAGTTAATCAAGATCAACCAATGATTGTCTTAATATAGCTTTTGGTATATATGTTAGCCAGCTGTTGGTGTTTTTTTTTACTGTAACATGAAGCAAGCACATAAACGACTGAGCATTATACTGCATAATGAGCGGCAGTATGGCTGACATCAGCATCAGGGTCAATGATAATATCAGAACAAACACGGCGCTCTGCTCTCATCTCATTATGAGACTGGGCCCGGTACTCCTCGTCAATTGCCACTCGTGATCGTGCTTGTACTCGCCCTCACCATGGCAACAACCCATTGGAATTGAGCGTTCATGATGTAAATGTCAGCTTGTCTGCCGGTTGACATGGTGAGACACGGACGAACAAAAACGCCGGTGCCGTCGTCCGTGGAGCTCATGCAGAATTCATGTTGCTCTTTGGAGGATTCTCCGGTGCTTCTAAGTGTGGTGCCACAGGGGTCGCTTTGAAGATTTCGCCTAACCCAACTTTGGATTCCGGTCCGCACGACTTTTAATCAGGCGTAGGATTGAACCGCTCGCCACCACATTCTCCCAGAAGCTCCGCTTTGAGGTCACGTTTGTGTCACCATGTGACTCTCATCACTTTTATCCACCTTGTTACGTCCGGTTGTTTGTGAGCGTACCAAAGTCTCCCAAGAACCCAGACCACATACCAGACCCTGGATGTGGACCCAGCTCTCGTGCGCTCACGCACAGGACTGGCTAACTTTTTCTGCTCTCATTACATTACAGGAAACGGCGACTTTAGAGAGGGGGGGTTGGGTGGCGGAGCAAAGATTTTGCTTAGCATGGGAACAGACCCAAAGAAAAACACAAAAGCCAGATGTGGAAACACCCGTTACACTCAAATATACGCTGCGGTACACTGACGCATAAACATGGAGATAGAAGGTAATGAGGGTCATAAAGCAGGTCTGTGGATGTTTGCTGGGCTTTTGGCTGCCGGGAACAAAAGGCTGGGAGAAAGAACAAGCTCACGGTCTCTTGAACTGACAAGACTGAATCAAAATAGGATTTGGTTTGCTCATTCTGTCACGTTTACACCTCAATGTGCAGATATAATCCTGGTTCTGGCCCATCTGAGTCTACGCTTGAGCGTCTGATTCCATGTCATGTCATGTATTGCCACCTAGAGGAGGAAGGTCCAAATAACTGCATGGCTGCAACAGTATTTTTGTTTACTGCACAGATACACGACAGGTGATTTTCTTTCAGACGGCGAGTCAAGTGACATTTAAGGACATTTAAGAATCATCGGTTTTCTGTCAAATTGCAATAGTAAGGCTCTAAATGCAATATATTAAGTTCTATGTGAAGTATTTCTATAATGCCTCATATGAACTCACTAGCAAGATCTCAGTGTGCAGACCGGTCATATATCTCATCTCATATTATCTGCATACTGTATTTGTATATAAAACTGTTGATTTTGTTAATATTGTTTATATTGTTTATTTTTCTATATTGGGACAAATAAAGGCATATCTTATCTTATCTTATCTTGGTGTGATTAGAGCTGCAACAATGAATCAATGACTCAATGATGAATAAACATGTCCAAAGTGTCTGGCCAATTAGCAATGATGGGATGGATGGCTCCATCGCTGGTGAAAATACAACCTCGTTGTCTTTCAGGAGCTGCAGAGCAAGAGCAAAGTGTGCGCCAACGTTTTCTGCGGCGCCGGCCGAGAGTGCGCCGTCACCGAGAAGGGGGAGCCCAGCTGTCTGTGCATAGAGGTGAGTGAGTGAGTGAGCGAGCGAGCGGGTGAGGGACGGGCGAGCGGTCCCGCCAGCTCCAACACCAGGAAGTCATGGTTTCCACTCCCACCCACCCGCTTCCTGTGTCCCCGACATAGAGCTGTAAGCCCCACAAGAGGTCGGTGTGTGGCAGCAACGGCAAGACCTACAGGAACCACTGCGAGCTGCACCGAGACGCCTGTCTGAGCGGACTGAAGATCCAAGTGGCCCATGATGGACACTGCCAGGGTATGCATGGCTTCAAGCATCTTCTGTATTACTGTATAGTTATCATCATGTTTATATCAGAATGTTTTTCTATCTTTATGTAAACAGTAACAGTACAGTATTTTTACACAGTTGTGTTAAAGCGTGGCTTAAGTTAAGCCCGGTGGTTAGCGAGCAGACCCGGGTTCAATTCCACCCTTGGCCATCTCTCCCCCTCATTCCAAAAACATGCTAGGTTAATTAGCGACTCCAAATTGTCCATAGGTATGAATGTGAGTGTGAATGGTTGTTTGTCTATATGTGCCCTGGGATTGGCTGGCCACCCCGCCTCTCGCCCCAACACAGCTGGGATAGGCTCCAGCACCCCTGCGACCCTCGTGAGGATAAGCGGTAGAAAATGAATGAATGTTTATAGTAAGAATGTAACAAATAATTCAAGAACTTAAACGTGCCAGCAGAGGGCGCTGGTCATTGCGGTACCTTCCCATTTATTAACAGACTTTGATATTAGCATCCTATCTCACTCTTTCTAATGTCAGCGTAATGTCAGTCCTGTTGGCTTGAACGTTGATCTGGACGGGTCATGGATGCCAGTTATGTCACGCCGCCCTCTCTGCAGACCTTTAGCACATATCAGTACATCAATGCAACGCAATCAATGATCGGCATTTTTAATCTGTTAACATAAGCTTTGACTCTCTTTTCACCGGCAGAGAAGAAGAACGAGCAGGCGGCTGCCAGCCCAGGTGAGATTTGTTTTTACAACAATACAGACGGTATGAACTCCTTCAATTATTCATGTCGACCTATGGAACATCTTTTCCTCTGCCGCAGTGGTGTGCTACGCTGCAGACCGCAACGAGCTCAGGGGCCGTGTCATCCAGTGGCTGCAGACGGAGGTCATCCCGGACGGCTGGTTCACCAAGGGCTCCAACTTCTCCGACATCCTGCTCAAGTACTTTAAGGTAGGGCACCTCACACCCGGGGTGGCCTTGGGCATTGTTAGCATTTTAGCAGCCCTTCTTCTACTAAGAACAGGGCACATATAGACAAACAACCATTCACACTCACATTCATACCTATGGACAATTTGGAGTGGCTAATTAACCTAGCATGTTTTTGGCATGTGGGAGGAAACCGGAGTACCCGGAGAAAACCCACGCATGCACGGGGAGAACATGCAAACTCCACACAGAGATGGCCGAGGGTGGAATCGAACTCGGGTCTCCTAGCTGTGTGGCCTGTGTGCCTTCTTGTTAAATGATATATAATAATGATATAGAATGTGCCACAGACTAATACAACAACACTTTGGACGCCCCTGCTTCTCTCTACTCCAATATGTCTTTACAATATCCAACTTTATCAAGTGTACATATTCATCCTTAATATACCACTTTTGTGTCTTTTTTTCATCAGTCCTACGACAACGGCGATTCCACGCTGGACTCCTCTGAGCTGCTCAAGTTCATCCAACACAACGAGTCGGTGGCGACTGAGATGCAGTCCTACGCCGACCAAGAGAGCAATAAGTTGCTCAGGTTAGCGTGTTAGCGTGTTAGCGTGTTAGCGTGTGCACTCTTAGCAATTTCTTCTGTGGCAATGCTTGTGTTTACTTGTGCTCTGGTGCTATTTTAAGGAGGGTCGGTGAACCTGAGTTGCACAAGTGTAAACTATACTGGGGGGGGGGGCAGGGTCTTCCAATAGTTCCAGTTCCAGTTGTCATTGTTATGCAACGTTGTGCTGCGATTGACTGGAGTGTGTTTGCGTGTGCGCCATCCAGGAGCCTGTGTGTCGACGCCCTCATCGAGCTGTCTGACGAGAACGCAGACTGGAAGCTGAGCTTCAATGAATTCCTCAACTGCCTGAAGCCGGGATTCAACCCGCCGGAGAAGAGTGAGCCCTTAAGAAACACTTGAAGTAGTAATAAATTGTATTTCCTCAAGTACAGTTGTCCCTCGCTACATAGGGGTCATATGCTCAGAGCCAAAATATGTAGGCTAAAGGTGAACAGTCAGAATGGAGCAATGGACCGTGGGACTTCACCCCACTCAGTAAACAGCGAACACATAACCGTGTTTGTTTAGGAAACAACCAGACGCCAACAGGAAGACAGTTTGTTGCTGAAACAGTTCCTTTTCAATTCAAAAAAATTACAAATAAATAAAAAAAAAAATGACAAAATAAAAAAAACCAAACCTATATTAGGAAAGCAGGAAGTGAACAAATGTAACAGTTAGTGATTGTAAAAGTACCAGATGGAGGAGTAGGATTTAATAAGCTTTGCTTCTTCCTACTCCTTTTGGACATGTGGAACTGGGAACTGATTATGGGATGCACTCAATTGGAATCTGATGCATGTTCAAATGAAATAAAACCATTACCATTACCATTAGCATTAGCATTACCATTACCATTACCATTAGCATTGTTTGGGTAAGGCACTAGGAACTAATGTTTATCATCCACCTGTGTTTTTGTTTCATCCAGAGTGTGCCTTGGAGGATGAGACCTATGAGGACGGAGCAGAGACCCAGGTGGAGTGCAACCGCTGTGTTTGTGCATGCGGCAACTGGGTGTGCACTGCTATGACTTGCACAGGTCAGCCCCATGATAGTCTTTTTGGTATTCCCTATATACGTACGTGTGTGTGTACGTGTGTGTACGTTTCCAATGATTGTGTGTGCAGACAAGACAGCTGCTGTGGATGAGTCAACCGACGGCGGTGCGGAGATGACCGAGGAGGAGTGGAACGTCCGTGTGGCCGAGCTGAACAAACACCAGGTCAGCTTTAATCTTAAACCAACAAAGCACCCTATCCCACTTGAGGGTTCCTCACGGGAGGAACTAGAATGCCAAGGAATGTGTTTTTTCTTGTGCTCGGTCAGCAAAATGACATCTTGTGTTCGGATTTGATGGCATCAGCTTTCATGGGACACAAACATCAGTGAAATGTGATGTCAGCATATTTTGAACAGGAAAATGGTGGCGAAACACTGCATGCGTCGTCGTTATGAATCACTGTTAACTCATTCAATCCCAGACATTTCTGATGGTTTGGACCCATTTCCCAAGGCACATAAAATATTGTGTTTTTGAGCTGTGTAGACATGGTAAGATAAGATAAGATATGATATGCCTTTATTCATCCCTCAGCGGGGAAATTTGCATTACACAGTAGCAAGAGAACACACTCAGTTAAGCAGTGCAAAATACACAATATAAAACTAAACAATATAAACAACCCAAGTATTACCAAAATCAACAGTTTTACCCAGAGTTCTATACAAATACAGTATGCAGATAATATGAAATAAGATGAAATATATGACCAGTCTATACACTATGAGATCTTGCTAGTGAGTTAATATGAGGCATTATAGAAATACTTCACATAGAACTTGCACCATATACCAAAAGAATCATAAGACTCTCATCTTTCATCAGAAAAAAAGGTTTGTTTCTGCAGGAGAACATAGGTCATTTTAAGCAAAATATCAAGTCCTCAACAAAAAAAAGGCATTTTTGTGAAAAGATGATAATATATAATAAAATTCCTAATTTATTCCTAGAATATTGCAACATCATTTTGTGGAACATTCATTCATTTTCTACCGCTTATCCTCACCAGGGTCGCGGGAGGTGCTTTTTATTTGCTTTCATACAACTCCACTATTTATTTGTCTCATTTGCGCATGTGTGTGTCTTTTGTGTGCGGTCCCACACAGGAAACGGTGGAGAAAATGAAGTCCAGCAGCGCAAAGGAGGCTTAAACGACGATGCAATCACAAAGCCAGGATGCACACGACGGCCACCCTTTTCCTCCATACTTGACGTACCTTTGCAGCCTGCGTGTTGTCAATGTCGGTATCTCCAAACTGACTTTTACATCTTTCACAACTATTTCAATTATTCTTATGACACATTTTGTTGCAGTCTTAAAGTGTTTTTATGTTTGTTAGTTTCGAGGGGGCTATTACCGCAGAACCCCCTCCTCTCAGTACTGTCATATTTGATTGTATTAACTACTCCTGTACACGTCTTTACTACTTATTGTTTGCAGTTGTTTTGGCGACGGAGGCAAGGTGGACCAGCGATTCATTTTGTTGGCGCGTATGTAGGCTCATACTTGACCAATGCACTTGTTTTGTTTTTTTTGTTTTTGTTTTTGTTGTTGTTGTTCTCCCTCGTAGTCCACCCCAAAGCAACCAACGTGAGGTAACTTACTAGACATTGAGCAGCAAAAACATGTGGTCGTATGTGCACTTTGTTTTTGCCATTTTTCCTCCTTAGGGGGCTCAGATTTACCACATGGGCAAAAGTATCGCTACACCTGTCTTAATACCTTTGTCCGTACGTCTCTTCGGGGGCCGTGTCTTACTTATGTAAGACTGTGTACCCTGGAGACATCTGAACACAGAGTGGGGGAATCTAAAACCAAAGATCTCATGAAAATGTTTGACTCTTGTACGCAAATCTCCAGGTAAGGCAGTATTATTACTCTGGACCCAGCAACAACACAATACCTTAACTCTTTACAAAAAAGATGCGTTCAATGTTTATGTTTGTGTGACAGAGTGATGGTGTGTGTTTGTTTTTTTTTTTCATAGTTCAGTGTTCATTGACAATAAAAAAAAAGCAGTGCCTTAGACTTGCAAAATTCCCTGCACATTTTACCACATGACTTAGCGGGGGGAAATGAGTGTTTTGCTGACGTTAGCTAGTTGCTAAGTGGTTCATGACTCTTCCTGATAAATATGCCTTGTGGACTTCTTTACGGGCCACTACATAAAGTAAGGAATCTGTATGTAAGCCAATAAATCTTTGTACACCATCAACTGTCAATTTCAATGTGTTAGGTACCATTGTTTGCTTTAAAATGGCATTTCTGTGTAGTCAATCTGAAATGTAATACAAACATTTGAAAAAGTGGGATCCAGTTTGTGCGGTATTCCTCATGCAATGCATGGGAAGCCTTGCATACAGTCATGTAACCAAAGAGAACTGTTGCATAATGTCACCGGCACTGGGAACCTTTGGCAGGCACCTTGTGGTAATGTCTCCCAAAAATCAGGATCAGACTCAAATTTTGAATGTATTATCAGAGCCGGCTGTGTTTTTCTGTACAAGCTTGGTACAAATTGGGCACATTTCAATTACACTCAACAAGGATATAAATATGACAAAATAACACGGCCTAAGACTAGTCAAAAATATTCAAATGCTATCTTTTTTATGACGCATTTTCAGCATAAAATGGCTAAATGAATTAAAATGTTGTATTCTACACTGGCCACTAGGTGTCAGTAATGTTACTGTAATGTTCAGTGAGGTACTCGGGGTCTGGACTTGACCCCCGGAACAACAGGCTTTTGAATGATCTCACAACAGGCACAATAACCCCTCTTAAAACACGGGCTACTGTTGTACCCAGTTGACGCCACTTCCTGTCGGTCCCTCACTCGGGTCGCCGAGGGGAACAAAATTGGGTAATAGGAGTGTAAAGGTGATTATAGGGGTGTTATTTCATGCCGAGAGGACTCTAATAATGCAAATATATATATTTAGAAGTTTTCTATGATCTAACTATGAAAATATTGAATTTTAATATGGAATCACGTGTCATACCACACACATGTTTGTACATGTTTTGTACATCATGAATTCATTCTACACATAATTTTACAATTCCTTAATACAATTCAAGTAACCAAAAAAATCGGGGAGCCGAAAGAGCTCTTTTTGAGTGATCCGAGAGTCATAAAACGGCTCTCCGAAAGAGCCGGAAATCCCATCACTATTCTAAACGATCGACTGTCACTTGACAGACGGAGAAACCAATAGCGAGCGAGTAGGGCGGGTCTAGTGTAAATAATAATCCAATCACGGATTGCTCGCGCTGCATTGAAGGAGCTGTATAAAATGGGGTACGTCGCACGCGTGAAGCCTTGTAGCTGACGTATTATGGCATAAAATGGGTGGATTTTAAGAGCGGAATGCGGTTAAATGTCGTCAGAAGGAGCGAGGAGTCGTGTGTAGCGTGAAAGCCTAACGGGCGAGTCCTGAAGCGAGGTTGACTTTGTCGAAAACTTCCACGCGGACTTGACTCAGTCACTCCCCCAAAATGGAGATAGCCAGCGACTGTGTGCTCGACTACTCCCGCTTGAGCCTGAGCACTTTCACCGTGGACGGCGTCAGCGACGAGAAGAGGAGGAACACCACGCAGCTTTATCTCAACAACAACCGGCTGTGCTCGCTCCCCTCCTCGGTTACCTTTTTCTACAACCTCGAGTTGCTGGACATCAGCAACAATGGACTGTCGACACTGAGCCAGGATATCACACGCCTGGCCAAGCTGAGGACCCTCATAGCCAAGAACAACTACCTGGACGAGGTCTCTCTCCCCAAAGGCTTCGGCTCCATGCAGCTGGAGGTGGTGAATTTCAGCGGGAATCGCTTCGAAGAGATCCCGCTGCAGTGCACTAAACTACGGCGGCTGCAGTCGCTGTCACTCGGTGGGAACAGACTGAAAAGTATCCCCGCTGAGATCGAAAATCTTGTCAGGTGGGTCCCTAAACCTTATGTAACATTATATAGCTTGTGGAGCATTACATAACGTCATTATTTCCACTAATTTTATCGATATTGACTCAATGTAAACGCTTTGGTTGAGGCCTGGGCGAGAAATGTTGCGTTTATGGGTCAGCGAGGTGACTTCAATTACAGCTCGGGATTTTTCAATGTCAATGTTCACTTCTCCCGACCAACAAAAGCGGGACACATCACCATGGCAACGCGGGTCGTCGAGTTTACCCGAGAAGAGGGTCATACTTGTTAAAAGCCAATTTGTCCACGAACACTCATGGAATGATCAGCTACGTATTGGCCTGCAATAAACGAGTGATGTGTTCAGGTGCTTGGTCGTCATAAAATATTTATTAACTGTACCGCTGCTGTTTTAGGTTACATTAAAACATTCTTAACTGCCATACAGGGGTATAAAGTAAGATAACTATGAAATGCATCCCTGATCAAAATTGTATGACCAGTTGGAAAATGGCACCTTTGGATCTTAAGGTGTTTCTCAGTAGAGCTTAAAAATACAAAAAGAAGACATGAGTGAAAAACTGTAGAAGAAGCGATTTATTGTAAACAAGCATTCAGGTGGAATGGGCCCTTCATCACATGATCAAACTTTTAAAACCATAACTCAAAAAAACACAGATCCCCTAAAATAAAATAAAACGTTCAAAGGAATGAGTAGCTGCGCCATTTTTGTTAATCACCTCAAAATTTGGGTGTTTCCAGGATGCTAATGGGAATGTTGCTCCAGGTGGTGCAGATGGCTTCATAGAGGGCATCCACCGTCTGGAACCCATGTCCACTTTTGTAACCTTGTTCCAATGTTCTCACTTGGATTTAGATGAGGGGAACACGCAGGGTGGTCCAAAAGAGTGACGTTCTTCCTCTGGAAGAAGTCCTTTGTCAGGCGGGCATTGTTAACTGCAGCGTTGTACTGTTGAAAAAGCCAGTCATTACCACACAGGTGAGGGCCTTCGGTTCCCCCTGTAACATTGCCACATAGCCGGCTGCCGTTTGACACCCCTGCACATCCGGAATCTCCATCGTTGCATTGAAGGACAAAGCACCTCAGATCATGATGGATGTTGGAAGGTCCTTTTTTTTCCTCATCAAAGAACAGAACTTTCTTCCACCATTCACTGTCCCATGTTTGGTGCTCTTATGCAAATGTAAGTGATATTACTATAACAATATCAATATCAATTGTCCGGGTACTCCGGTTTCCTCCCACATTCCAAAAACATGCTAGGTTAATTGGCCACTCCAAATTGTCCATAGGTATGAGTGTGAATGGTTGTTTGTCTATATGTGCCCTGTGATTGGCTGGCCACCAGTCCAGGGTGGACCCCGCCTCTCGCCCCAAGACAGCTGGGATAGGCTCCAGCACCCCATGTGACCCTCGTGAGGACAAGCGATAGAAAATGAATGAATATTGTATTGAGATAGCCCTGGTAATTTGAACAGAAATGTAAAGACACACATGACTGCATTGTTGATGCGTGATATAGAATAGACCAACAGCAGTGTCTTAACATCACATGTCAATATTTAGCCCAAAACAGAAGTGAGCTTGTGTGTATTTTGGAGGATCACGTCTGGAAAGCAGCAGCGGTTAACAATTATTTTTTGTGGAAAGTTCAGACTGAAAAAGAAACACATAAATAGTCATGAGAGGAAGCAGACAATAACAGGATAGAAGACTGACCTGATTATGACATGTAATAAACATAATCAGATCAACCATCTTGACCTGAATATAAAACCTATTTTCCAGTTCAAGCATGCGTCGAAAGTATTACCATAAATCCTGTCGTTAACGTTGATGAAATAAAATTTCTGTTGTGGCCGCCGGAAGCATTCTGTAAGATTGAAATTCATATTATTCAAATTAATACAAAGATTATATTCCAACGCTGCATAAACAATGTCCTATCTAGTTTAACAGTAGCATGTGTCAGTGACCCAGTGTAGGGTGAATGCTCAAACCTCCACGTCTTATCAAGTTTTACTGGCGACTGCAGGAGTAAAAAGGGGGCGTCAACCAGGCCGCTCCACTTGGAATCAAGCCACTGTTGCATCAGGTCAACTCAACTTGACACAATAAAAAAAAAATATGTGAAAATGGTACGTTAGCATCCACGGCCACAGTTGCCATCCTGTAGTTTAGGACAGCATGACATTTTGTGTCAAAGTTGCCTCGTCATCAATTCCTGCAGGCGGAGAGCCTGACTGCTGACTTTCACTGACTACCTGCCCGCTGAGCCATCTCCATCTGCTGAGTGTGCAACCTTGTTATCTTGTTATCTTACACATGCAGAGATGAAGCTGTCTGTTCATTTGCCTTGAAGACTCTAGAAATACCCGCCATCGAACAGTTGGCCCTTTGACTCAAGTGTACACCCTAACGTTCTTACTATTTGGGGTTAACATGCTGGGTCAGGCAGTGGACTTCTGCTTTGATTTATCAGTGATTGTAAACAAATGTAATATCATTATAGAAATTCCACACAAGCTAGTTGCAATGCCATTGTGACGTCACACTGCCATCTAGTGGGGAAACTATTGCAGTGCATACACCCAGGCAATATGCTTAATTAATATGCTATATGTTGGATGCAAAGGAAAAATAAAACCACCCTGAAGCTAAAGTAAAAAAAAAAACTTAAAACTTAAATAACAAACAAACACATAAAAATCAAAAAAATAAATACACATATTGGGCTAATTTGTATTGTTTTTCCAGAAAAAAACAACATTTATTCATTCATTTTCTACCGCTTATCCTCACAAGGGAGTGCTGGAGCCTATCCCAGCTGTCTTGGGGCGAGAGGCGGGGTACACCCTGGACTGGTGGCCAGCCAATCACAGGGCACATATAGACAAACAACCATTCACACTCACATTCATACCTATGGACAATTTGGAGTGGCTAATTAACCTAGCATGTTTTTGGAATGTGGGAGGAAACCGGAGTACCCGGAGAAACAATGATGCCCGGAGGTGGAATCGAACTCGGGTCTCCTAGCTGTGTGGCCTGCGCGCTAACCACTCGTGCATCCCAAAAGTCATATTTTTCAAGTTAAATTATTGATAATGTGGTGGTTGAATTTTGTTCGAGAGACGCTTTAAAATGTTAATATTGAATAATTTTTTTCAAGAATATATACATATTTATGGTCAAATGATTCAGAAAGGATTCTCCTGCCTCTTCCAGCCTGGAGCTTCTGTATCTGGGTGGAAACTTCATCACGGCCATTCCTCCAGAAGTTGCCAACCTGCCTTACCTGAGCTACTTGGTGTTGTGTGACAACCGCATCCAAAGCGTACCACCACAGCTCACCAGGTAGTAAGGAATCTAACCCCCCATCAGCCAGCCAAGTCGCTGTCATCTTACACGGACTCCGTTTTTTGCCTTTGTCTTCCTCAGGCTCCACTCGCTGCGCTCCCTCAGCCTCCACAACAACCTGCTGACCTACCTGCCCAGGGAGATCCTCAGCCTGGTGCACCTGCAAGAGCTCAGCCTCCGCGGCAACCCGCTGGTGGTGCGGTTTGTCAAAGAGATGACCTACGACCCCCCCTCGCTGCTGGAGCTGGCGGGGCGCACCATTAAAAGCAGGAACATGTCCTACTCGCCACGTGACCTGCCCTCCAACCTGCTCAACTACTTGGAACTGGCCAGCAAGTGTCCCAACCCCAAATGTGCTGGTAACCACACAATCCGTTTCCTCTTCGTAGAGCCATTATTCGTCCGTTACAGCATCAAAACCTGACAAACGTACAGGCAATGTGATAAGTAACGTTTTAGCACTGTTCATTGTCATCCAAGTGTGGGAAGAATATATATTTATATTTAGATATTTATATTTAGATAATATATTTATTAGTCAAACCGCTTTAGTTGGTTTTACTGCAACACACTCCTCACATATTTTCTATATGACAAGAGTGAGCTGCAGTCTTTAAGTAATACTGCAAAGATCCTCTATGGGACAGGAGCGCATACTGCAAAAACAAACAAACAACTATCAAAGATCCTCTATGGGACAGGAGCGCATACTGCAAAAACAAACAAACAAACAACTATCAAAGATCCTCTATGGGACAGGAGCGCATACTGCAAAAACAAACAAACAACTATCAAAGATCCTCTATGGGACAGGAGCGCATACTGCAAAAACAAACAAACAACTATCAAAGATCCTCTATGAGACAGGAGCGCATACTGCAAAAACAAACAAACAACTATCAAAGATCCTCTATGGGACAGGAGCGCATACTGCAAAAACAAACAAACAACTATCAAAGATCCTCTATGGGACAGGAGCGCATACTGCAAAAACAAACAACTATCAAAGATCCTCTATGAGACAGGAGCGCATACTGCAAAAACAAACAAACAACTATCAAAGATCCTCTATGGGACAGGAGCGCATACTGCAAAAACAAACAAACAAACAACTATCAAAGATCCTCTATGGGACAGGAGCGCATACTGCAAAAACAAACAAACAACAATCAAAGATCCTCTATGGGAGGAGCGCTCAGCTGTTATGAAGCATCTGCTGCAAAAGACAACAAAAACACTAGTAAAAGATTGTCTATATGACAGGAGTGCTTTGCTGTTGTAATGCGCCGCCTGCCAAAATGCAAGTCAAAGATCTTCTATATGACAAGTGCTCTGCTGTTTGTAGGAATCCAAAATGAAAAAAAATGTTAGTCGCTTGCAAATGTTGAAGTGAACATGCCAGCGGTTGAATTAGGCCAAAGTAGAGGCTTATTTTAATAACAACGAAACAGGAAGTGGATCTTACGGCCATGTAGGAAAGTGGAACCCGCGTGAGTACTGAGCCATCGGTACCTTTATCGGCAACCATCGAGAACAATAAAAAGAGAAACCTCACGTACTGCTGATTTTAGTCGTCATGGAAACGCCACTCGCCTCCCAAGTCCTTGCTGTCTTTGTCAAAGCATTTATGACTTGACATTGAAAGGTAAGTTTTAACTTCTTTTTACACTTGTATGACATGTAGTAATGTTAAAAAGTACTTAAAACATTGCTTGCACAGTTAAGTGTTGGATACATTTATGAGAAAAAGTTGTACATTTATGAGAAAAAAGTCATATATTTACGAGAACAAATTCATAAATTTACGAGAAAACAATTTGACACATTTTTTTCTTGTAAATTTACAAGAAAAAAGTCATAAATATATGGAGAAAAGTACAAGAAAAAAGTTTACAACAAGAAAAAAGTCATAAATTTATAAGAAAGAAGTCATAAAATTATGAGAAACAAGTCATAAATTTAGGAGGAAAAAAGTAATAAATGTACACCTTTTTTCTTAGGGACCAAAGTATAAGAAAAAATTCAAATTTACAAGAAAGAAGTTGTAAAATTCTGAGAAAAAAATCATAAATTTAGGAGGGAAAAAAGTCGTAAATGTACAACTTTTTTTTTTCTTGTAAATGTACAAGAAAAAAAATAAAAAATGCAGGGAGGAAAAGTACAAGAAAAAAAGTCCTAAATGTACAAGAAAAAAGTCATACATTTAGGAGGAAAAAAGTCATTAATGTACACCTTTTTTCTTGTAAATTTAGAAAAAAAGTCATAAATGTAGGGAGGGAAAAGTAGAATAAAAAAGTTGACAACCTTCACAACAAGAAAAAATATTTGTGATCTGATGTTTCCCCGCAGGCGTGTACTTCGACTCGTGCGTACGCCAGATAAAATTTGTGGACTTCTGCGGCAAGTACCGGCTGCCCCTCATGCACTACCTTTGCTCCCCGGAGTGCACGACGTCGCCGTGCAGCTCCAACCCTCAAAGCGACGCCGAGTCGGAGGACGAGAACAGCGTGCCCGCCGACCGCCTGCAGAGGGTGCTGCTTGGCTAGAAGCGCCTGAACTCTTTAGTAATCGTGCATCTACACACACACACGCAGTATACACAGTATACACAGTATATACAGTATACAGGGAAATACTCTTTATTAGTGGCCTTCAATACTGGATGCAACCTGCAGGAAGTGGAAAGTGTTTCTCTTCAGGGATACGCTGTATGGTGCTTACACACTCGTGCAATGCGAGTACTTTACAAATCACAATGTGCAGCGGTATGAAAGCGTTTGGGCACCCCTGATCATTTTCAACATTTTCCTTTTCTAAATCCCTACTTGTTGGGATCGGCCATTTTACTTTAATATATCATTTAGCAGACCGATACAGCCATCGATGTCGACTTTGATAGGATTTACGGAAAGTGCAAAAAAGGTGCCTAAATTTGGGCACCCCAACAAAAAATGGGTGTGTTTGTCTGCTATATGACATATTTAACTGCAATTGCTGATCCAAACAAGCAGCCATTTATAATATAAAATATATTTATAAGGAGCATCTTGAGAACGACCAGGGGTGCCCAAACCTTTTCCTACCACTGCATCCTTTTAGGGATGAGTCCTGACTTAGACGTGTTAGACGTGTTAGATGTGTTAGACGTGAGAATGTTAAATGTTACAGTGGCACCCGAAGGCTGGAATAGGTTCTTACTAATGTCTTTCAAAGCACCCTAAAATGTGACAAAGATTACCAGGATTTTTTCATCATATGTGATTAAGTGCTTTTCTTTATTTTTTTTAAATCATACAAAAAGTATATCATGTTTATGTCAACTTTTTAGTAAGTGCTTTGATACAAATGATTAAAAGTGACTACATATTTAAGTAGCTTGCACTTAATACGGAAAATGTATGACTTTAATTTGTATATGATCACGATAATAATTAAAAGACTGATCTATGTAGAATCATTTGTCAATTGTTGATTCATATTCTATACAGTGAAGAAAATAAGTATTTGAACACCCTGCTATTTTGCTATTTCTCCCACTTAGAAATCATGGAGGGGTCTGAAATTTTCATCGTAGGTGCATGTCCACTGTGAGAGAGATAAACTAAAAAGAAAAATCCAGAAATCACAATGCATGATTTTTTAACAATTTATTTGTGTGATACAGCTGCAAATAAGTATTTGAACACCTGTGTATCATCTAGAATTCTGACCCTGAAAGACCTGTTAGTCTGCCCATTAGAAGTCCACCTGCACTCCATGTATCATCCTGAATCAGATGCACCTGTTTGAGGTCGTTAGCTGCATAAAGACACCTGTCCACCCCATACAATCAGTAAGACTTTAACTTGTAACATGGCGAAGACCAAAGAGCTGTCCAAAGACACCAGAGACAAAATTGTACACCTCCACAAGGCTGGAAAGGGCTACGGAGCAATTACCAAGCAGCTTGGTGAAAAAAGGTCCACTGTTGGAGCTATCATTAGAAAATGGAAGAAGCTAAACATGACGGTCAATCTCAATCGGAGTGGAGCCCCATGCAAGATATCACCTCGTGGGGTCTCAATGATTCTAAGAAAGGTGAGGAATCAGCCCAGAACTACACGACAGGACTTGGTCAATGACCTGAAAAGAGCTGGGACCACCGTTTCCAAGGTTACTGTAGGTAATACACTAAGACGTCATGATGTGAAATCATGCATGGCACGAAAGGTTCCCCTGCTTAAACCAGCACATGTCAAGGCCCGTCTTAAGTTTGCATATGACCATTTGGATGATACAGAGGAGTCATGGGAGAAAGTTTTATGGTCAGATGAGACCAAAATAGAACTTTTTGGTCATAATTCCAATAAGCGTGTTTGGAGGAAGAAGAATGAAGAGTACAATCCGAAGAACACCATCCCTACTGTGAAGCATGGGGGTGGTAGCATCATGCTTTGGGGGTGTTTTTCTGCACATGGGACAGGACGAGTGCACTGCATTAAAGAGAGGATGACTGGGGCCGTGTATTGTGAGATTTTGGGGAACAACCTCCTTCCCTCTGTCAGAGCATTGAAGATGGGTCGTGGCTGGGTCTTCCAACACGACAACGACCCGAAGCACACAGCCAGGAAAACCAAGGAGTGGCTCCGTAAGAAGCATATCAAGGTTCTAGCATGGCCCAGCCAGTCTCCAGACCTGAACCCAATCGAAAATCTTTGGAGGGAGCTCAAACTCCGTGTTTCTCAGCGACAGCCCAGAAACCTGACTGATCTAGAGAAGATCTGTGTGGAGGAGTGGGCCAAGATCCCTCCTGCAGTGTGTGCAAACCTGGTGAAAAACTACAGGAAACGTTTGACCTCTGTAATAGCAAACAAAGGCTACTGTACCAAATATTAACATTCATTTTCTCAGGTGTTCAAATACTTATTTGCAGCTGTATCACACAAATAAATTGTTAAAAAATCATGCATTGTGATTTCTGGATTTTTCTTTTTAGTTTATCTCTCTCACAGTGGACATGCACCTACGATGAAAATTTCAGACCCCTCCATGATTTCTAAGTGGGAGAAATAGCAAAATAGCAGGGTGTTCAAATACTTATTTTCTTCACTGTATATGCCTCTGGGATTGGTTGGTGGTCACAGTTTTGGAACATTTTGTGTGTAGTTCTGTGTGTGTGTTTGAGATCAAAACCAGGCCAAATCTCTTCTAATTGAAATCAAAAGGTTCATTTGAGTTGACCTTACTGTAAATTCTTTTGTTGAACCACTTTTATGCTACATACCCTAAATCGTCCAATCAACAAATCCGATTAAGTGGCTGGCAAGTGACCGCTCACAAAGACAGCCGGTCCTTGTTAAATGTTTCAAATCATAAAATGACATTTTAATTTTCATTAAAATTAATTATAAAAAAATAATTCAATAAAAATAATTTTAATTTATTATCAATGACAACACAACTGAACAAATAATTCAGTTTATAAATGAATCATTTTTACATTATTAAACAAACCTACATGGCCTTGGGACTCCAGCAAACCACAATGAGAGCCATTATCCACAAATGCCGAAAACATGGAACAGTGGTGAACCTTCCCAACCAAAATGACCGCCAAGAGCGTAGCGAGAACTCATTCTAGAGGTCACAAAAGGCCCCGCAACAACATCCAAACAACTGCAGGCCTGACTTGCCAAAGTTAAGGTCTTGAGGTCCAAGACCAAAACCAAACAAAAAGAACATTCTCGCTTTTGCCAGAAAATATCTTGATGATACCCAAGATCTTTGGGGAAATACTCTGTGGTCTGAAAAGAGTTGAACTAAAATATGGTGGTGGTAGTGTGACGGACTGTGGCTGTTTTGCTGCTTCTGGACCTGGAAGACTTCACAAAGGGCCGTGTCGGTTTTGGTTGATTGATTTTGTGTTCAGTTATGTTGTCCTTGGCTAATATTTAAATGTGTTTGATGATCTGAAACGTTTACGTGTGACAGACATGCCAAAATAATCATTAATAAATCAACTTATTCAATCCAATGAGTGTAAAAAAGGCCTGCAGGCATTCACGTTATGCGGTATCATCACCAGTTGGAGGCTAGCCAGCAGGATACGTGTACTGTATAACCCCGCAATGCCATGCATTTTAAATGGATTGTTTTTGTGTGTTGAACCAACGCAACCTTTTGTTGAAGGAGTAAATTTGCATATGAAGTATGCTCACTCGCCAAAACACTTTCCCCGCTCCGAGGAGTCTTGGTCTCTTTTCACTGTTGTACACTTTCCTGAGTCTTTGCTGGAGGTTGTTTCTTTTTGTCCCTGTATAGTTGACCCGCCATCGAACCCGCACACCAGCAAACCTACATGTACCGAGTATTTCAACATGAAACAACGTTTGCAAAAGTGTTTTTGCTACATCGTTTCCCTGTTTCTTGCCAATGCGCTTTTTTTCTACCGTATTCCAAAAGTATTATGGAATTGAGCCTCTTGCGGTCAGGCTTCAGAGTACATGAATGAGCATCCATGCAAAAGCCTCCCACGTGACACCAGTGAATTTACACTACACGCTCGGCTGAGCCTTTACACATGACAGCCAGCACGGCCCAGACAATGAACACTTTGGAGGCTGCAGAGTTACTGTGCTAATCCTCCAAATCTGGGCAGCAGGAGGGAACAACGCACTCCAGTGAATACCATGATTCAATTTATTGGGGAATACAGTAACGGTAATACTGCAGACTTTACCAAAATAAACTCATATTGAAGGATTGAAGATTGTTTTTTTATGGACAAAAAGTCAATCCAAAAAATTCCAACTCTTATTGGAAAAAAAATGTTCCATTACAAAGTCATACTTTTCAGACATTTTATTAAAAAATAAAATGACAATATTGCAAAGAAAAAGTGTCTTTGGCAGTCAGAATATATTTTTTTAAATAAGAAAAACATCACAAACATTCAAGAAAACTGTGGTAAATTTAGGAGAAAAAATGTTACAACTTTTTTTCTTATAAGTTTACAAGAAAAAAAGTCATAAATGTACAAGAAAGAAGTCGTAAATTATGAGAAAAAAGGACGAAAAAAGTTGTAAATTTACAAGAAAAAAATTTCCAACTTTTTTGTCCCGTAAATTTCTGAGAAAAAACTAAGATATTTACGAGGACAAAGTCGGAAATTTACAAGAAAAAAAATTACTTTTTAAACTTTTTTTTCTTGTAACTTTACAGGAAAAAAGTCATAAATGGAGGGAGGAAGAGTACAAGAAAAGAGTTTATAACAAGAAAAAAGTTGTAAAATTATGAGAAAAAAGTCATAAATTTCCTAGAAAGAAGTTTTTAGTTATTTTTTTTCTCCGAAATTTACAACTTTTTCTTGTAAAAAAAAAAAACAATATATTTACGAGAACAAACAAAAAAATTACAACTTTTTTTTCTTGTAAATTTACAAGAAAAAAAGTCATAAATGTAGGGAGGAAAATTACAAGAAAAAAATCATAAATTTACAAGAAAGAAATCGTAAAATTATGTGAAAAAAGTCATAAATTTAAGAGGAAAAAATTCAAGAATTTACAACTTTATAATTACAACTTTTTTTCTTGTAAATTTACAAGAAAAAAAAGTTTACATTGTTTTGTCGTAAATTCATGAGAAAAAAGTTGCTAATTTACAAGCAAACCTTTTGTATTATTAATGTTTATATATGAATTATTAATATTACCTTTGCCCAAGGCCAGAGGACACATAGGCCCCCCCTTTTCATAGCTGTCTCAGGCAATGCCGGTTGTGACTGTGCCTGTTTGTTATCGTAAATTCACGGCTTCATTCTTTCTTTTTCTAATACGTGAACCCCGCCCCATCCAATCCAAAAGCATTTAGTTTTAAAGTAAGGTGACAGAGGGACTTGAACCCTTTCCCTGATCCCAGCGTGTGCTTCATGCTGCTAATCCAAGTCCATAGCAACCTGACAGGCGCGCCCAAACTAGGATTTGCCACATGGAAGTATGTTGGAAAGAAAGCCTTTTGGGGCTGAATTGAAGTCAATCGTGTGCCCACATGTTGACGCACGGCTGGCAGGCTGGCAGGAAGCAGCGGAGGTGCCGCCTGCCAGGAATAATACAGCTGTCCGTTTTATTGTCAAGGTTTTTACCTGGTTAGAAAGCTACAGCATCGGAACATGTCCTCCTCTTTGAATCAAATATTCAAACCCTTGGTAACGTGAGCGTGGTAATTGGACGAGCGGCGACAGCAGGGCCCCTGCCGGGGCTTCTTGAACCTGATCCTGAAGGCAACGTGATAGCTGCTGCCACACGCGCTCAGTGGAACGTTACAAGACGCTCCTTTTGTTCCTCCGTGGGGCACCAACGTCCTGTCATCAGATCCCATGGAGCTCCTCAAACCTTGGTCTCCTCTTGTAGTTTTGGTAATGGTAATGCTAATGCTAATGGTAATGGTTTAATTTCATTTGAACATGCATCAGATTCCAATTGAGTGCATCCCATAATCAGTTCCCAGTTCCACATGTCCAAAAGGAGTAGGAAGAAGCAAAGCTTATTAAATCCTACCCCTCCATCTGGTACTTTTACAATCACTAACTGTTACATTTGTTCACTTCCTGCTTTCATAATATAGTTTAAGGTTGTTTTTTTTTTTTAATTTTGAATCAGAAAGGGGGCAAACCTTTTTTCACCCCCCCCCCCCCCCCCCCGTACAGCTACAGTATATGATCAAACCTACATATATGACATAATAGTAAAAATGACAATAAAAATACTACAAATCACACAAGAATAACATGAGAATTTTTCCATAAAATGTTGGGAGTGTGTGTAGTAGTAGTAGTAGTAGTAGTAGTATTCTTTTCAGCTCCAAAATGGAGTAAGAATTGAAAAGTGTATTCCAAGTGTAGTGTATGTTTTCCGGCCAGGAGACACGGTGGGTGTCGCACCCTCATCAGGAATGATGTGTGTGTGTGTGTGTGTGTGTGTGTGTGCGTGCACGTCGGCTTGTATTGTAAATCTCAGTGGCATCTTAATAACACCTTGATACCTCTCAAACAAGTTTTCAAATATGTCTGTGTGTGTGTGTGTGTGTGTGTGTGTGTGTGTGTGTGTGTACCTTTCCATTGAAACAACTTTATTTATTTTCACTGTCCACTTCCAAATGTGGCACCCCGTCCCTTGAGGACCCTGTCACCACTCTCATGTAGCATATGGGACATCACTCTCTCCACCCTGTTGGCTGGGAATGTGTGTGTGTGTGTGTGTGTGTGTGTGAGCGTCACACACCCTTCCTGTGACACACACACACACACACACACACACCTCCCTGCTCACTAATGAAAAGTGTTTCTGTGGTGAGCTTCTCCTGATAGGAGCCGGCGTGTGGTTCTTCTTATGGAAAAGTGTGAGGAGCCGACGTTGGAGCTGACGTTCCAGATGACAAGTCCTCATCTGCTCAAGATGGAAGCAGACGTGGGGATCATCCTGAGGTATTTATTCCTATACTCCCACTTCCTGGTTGTAGTCGCTCTTCACCCGCTCTTGGATGGCTCGATAGAAGAAGACGCTAACCAAACTACACCAGAATAGGACAGCCAAGGTCCTTTAGATGTCTTCTCCATGAAATGTAGGAATTCATTCCTTCCACGGTCGTCGTCAGGACTTTATTATTAACCATAGAGCCCATATTTCACATTTTAATCATCCAAATTGTGTGGACGCAAACGCAAACTTTCATATAAAGCAACTCGTAGATATGCTAGGAAGTTAGTATATATTTACGTATAAGTAAGTACGTATATTTCCAGGATTTTAGGTGTGAACTTTGTTCTTGTTTACTGTTTTTTGTTAGGATTTGAAAAATTTGTTTTTTTTAATATTTCAACTTTCTTCTTAAATAATAATAATAATATAATAAAGCAACACGTAGATATGCTAAGAAGTTATACATATATATATATATTTCCAGGATTTTAGGTATGAACTTCCGTCTTTGTTCTTGTTTATTGTTTTTTGCTAGAATTTGAATTTTTTTTCTTTTTAATATTTCAACTTTCTTCTTAAATAATAATAATAAAATAAAGCAACACATAGATATGCTAGGAAGTTATAGTTATAGTTTTAGGTATGAACTTCCATCTTTGTTCTTGTTTACTGTTTTTTGCTAGGATTTGATTTTTTTTATATATTTCAACTTTCTTCTTAAATAATAATATAATAAATAATAATAATAAAAATTATAATTTTCTTCTCAGGCCTTATTCCCATAATAATAATAAATAAATATCATTTTATGCACGTTTTGACGAATAAATAAATAACCCCAAAATCATGAACACATTTAAAAAAAAACGCTGAAAGAAACGACTACTGCTACGTTGGAAGCTGAGGCGTAGCAAAGCGCAAGTTAGCATGTGTGATGATATTGTATTTGTGACGTTTATCCAAAAGGAGACTGAGGGCAGTGATAGAAAAGTCAAGTGGAGACTGATTAACGCTAATGTTAGCGTGTGTTCAATAATAATAATAATAATACATTTTATTTGTATATTTCCGAGTACTCAAAGACGTTTTACAGTAGAGAAAAAGAAATAAAAACAGAGTAAAAGATGCATTCAAGTACAACATCCATACATTCATTCAGAGCTAAAACAATGCTAAAAGTGGGGAGGGGCGGGGCGCGGCAGTCAGGTATAAAAAGTTAAACATTAAAAAGGGATTATTGTTGTCACTTTTCCGAAATGGTCCCCCGGCTATCCCCAACGGAGACGAGTCAAAAGCAGGAAAAAAGAGGCGCATGTGGCGGCTAACGTGCTACACTGCAGCGCCTTCATCACATTAAAGTGCCCCCCCCCCCCCCCCCAATTCAGGCTACTGCTGCAAAATGCCCCATGCGCCTTGAGATTACGGCCAGTAATTGCATTCTAACTCGGCTTAAAGTATAAACTCATAGCGGGGCCGCCGGCCGACGAGGAATGCGTCATTTATTGGCCTCTGAAACCGGATTTACACCAGGCCGGGAGCCACGGTTAATCTTCATCCCAAAAGTGGGACAATTCCAATACGGGAGTATTCTTGGGATGGAAAAGTTATTGAGTTCTTTATTCCCAGCTAAGAGTCCTAACATGCCCGTAAACCCCAACATTGTTCTCGCCCACCTTCCCTGACCTCTACGGGGGGGGGGGGTGAGTCTTTTTTGTTGTTCTTTTTACTCCGCAGCCAGAAGACTTTTTTTTAAAACGAGAGGAAATGCCTCCTTCTAGCGGGGTTTCCTGCAGGAAGCTTGCAGAAGTCCCATCTACACTGGGAAAAGTGACGAAAAGGACATGAACAGGAACCCCAGACGTTTCCATGATGGCTTCATTGTTCTTTCCACACCGTAAATATTTTAGAAGTAGGTCACGCTTGCCTTCATTTTGTAACGGAGATGCAAAACAATCAATATTTCTCATATAAATAAGAGTCCTCCCATCCACCTTAACACTAATACATTCATTCATTCATTCATTCATTCATTCATTCATTTTCTACCGCTTATCCTCACCAGGGTCGCGGGGGTGCTGGAGCCTATCCCAGCTGTCTTGGGGCGAGAGGCGGGGTCCACCCTGGACTCTGATACTCATACCCTATTTTTGTAGTTACAACCTAAATTAAGTTGTTTTACCTTTATTAGAGCTCTCTAGATAAGAAATAACACCCCTATATTCAACTTTACACTTGTGTCATCCAATATAGTAGATGAACGGAGAATAAAGAAGTCATTTAAGACATTCATTCATTCATTCATTCATTCATTCATTTTCTATCAGTCTGGAAAAGCTTTGGGACTCTAGCAAACCACAGTGGGAGTCATAATCCAAAATGATAAAAACATGGAACAGTCCCAGGAGTGGCCGGCCAACCAAAAGGACCCCAAAAGGTCACAAAAGACCCCACAACAACATCCAATAGCCTCAGTTAAGGTCAGGGTTCAGGGTTCAAAAACGGCCTGCATGGCAGAGTTCCAAGACCAAAACCACTACCGCACAAAAAGAACATTAAGGCCCGTCTTCTATGGAACGCTACTTTGTGGGTAATACGAGTGTAAAGGTGACTGTAGGGGTGTTATGTCAAGTCTACGGGGCTCTAATAATGCTAAACAACGTATTTAGCAGGTTGTAAAGAGTTCTTTTTTATACAAATATTCAATTTATAAGTGAGGAATGCTACTTTGTGGGTAATACGAGTGTAAAGGTGACTGTAGGGGTGTTATGTCAAGTCTACGGGGCTCTAATAATGCTAAACAACGTATTTAGCAGGTTGTAAAGAGTTATTTTTTATACAAATATTCAATTTATAAGTGAGGAATGCTACTTTGTGGGTAATACGAGTGTAAAGGTGACTGTAGGGGTGTTATGTCAAGTCTACGGGGCTCTAATAATGCTAAACAACGTATTTAGCAGGTTGTAAAGAGTTATTTTTTATACAAATATTCAATTTATAAGTGAGGAATGCTACTTTGTGGGTAATACGAGTGTAAAGGTGACTGTAGGGGTGTTATGTCAAGTCTACGGGGCTCTAATAATGCTAAACAACGTATTTAGCAGGTTGTAAAGAGTTATTTTTTATACAAATATTCAATTTATAAGTGAGGAATGCTACTTTGTGGGTAATACGAGTGTAAAGGTGACTGTAGGGGTGTTATGTCAAGTCTACGGGGCTCTAATAATGCTAAACAACGTATTTAGCAGGTTGTAAAGAGTTATTTTTTATACAAATATTCAATTTATAAGTGAGGAATGCTACTTTGTGGGTAATACGAGTGTAAAGGTGACTGTAGGGGTGTTATGTCAAGTCTACGGGGCTCTAATAATGCTAAACAACGTATTTAGCAGGTTGTAAAGAGTTTTTTAAATGCAAATATTCAATTTATTTAAGCAGCCATTACGAGGTTGGCTGCAAAAAAGCGCTGCAAAAAGATGAAATGCAATAAGAAGCATAGATGGAATAAACGGCGTTCCCTCGTCATTTCCACAGCGTCCAGACATCGGATGCCTCACATGGCGTTGCTCATGCCGAAGTTGGATTCAACCTGATGTAGCTGAGTCATTGTCTGCATTGTAGCAGTCACAGCTCATCTTCCTTCCAAGCACATGAACGCATCATGGACATGTCGCTGCAGAGTCGGGCAAGACTCCTGCAAACGCCTGCGGCCACAGGTGCCACCCGGCGTAGCTTTCCCTCGTTTGCGGCCTTCGTTTCAATATTATTACTGCTTGGAGTTGCGGTTGATACACCAGGGGTGCACAAAGCTTTTCCAGCCTGGGGCTACGTTAAAAAAAAGGACTTTTATATTTTTCATTCATTTCATTTAGTTTCTTTTTGCTTTGGTTTAAATATTACTCGTAAACTTTCAATAATTATTATTTATTCTAAATGATTTGGCCAAATTACTGTTTACACTGTACATTCTATCTATCTATCTATCTATCTATCTATCTATCTATCTATCTATCTATCTATCTATCTATCTATCTATCTATCTATCTATCTATCTATCTATCTATCTATCTATCTATCTATCTATCTATCTATCTATCTATCTATCTATCTATCTATCTATCTATCTGTAAGGCTAAAAATAAGCAATTAGCTAAAAATGTTTATTAAACATTATTTAAAAAAAACAAAATAAACCTTAAACTATATTATGAAAGCAGGAAGTGAACAAATGTAACAGTTAGTGATTGTAAAAGTACCAGATGGAGGGGTAGGATTTAATAAGCTTTGCTTCTTCCTACTCCTTTTGGACATGTGGAACTGGGAACTGATTTGTGTTCTTCTATTTCTACATGATGCCGCGGGCCAATAATAAACGCCAAATGTCTCTTAGGCCGCATGTTGAACACCCCTTTATGTGAGTGACCCTGCTCTGGATAATCCATTTTATCGGCCAATATCGATACCGTACTTTTTCACTGATATTTATAGGTTATCACATGGTTTGTCTGGTATCAGACCTTCGGTCTCGGGCTGATACTGGCACGCGGGGTCACGATACCGGGCCTGATACCAGACAAACCATGTGATGATATTATTATCACATACTATTTATCAACAGTCTTATCTTATCAATATGTCTTACAGTTAAAGTTCTATTAATCACGTTTTGTTGTGGGCTGCACGGTGGTCGAGTGGTTAGCGCGACAAATATCAGGCATTCAGAATATACACTTAAAGACGTTACAATGAGATGTATACACTGGCCACTAGATGCCAGTAATGCTACTGTATTGTCCGCTGGGATACACAAGCACCAGACTTGATCTTCAGTTGTAGCCCAAGCCAAGCTAAAACTCAACTCTGAAGCCCTTACATCACTTCCTGTCCATATAGGGGTTGACTATAGGGGTGTTATTCCATGCTTATAGGGCTCTAATCATGAAAAAACGTATTTAAAAGGTCATAAATGTTTTTTTAATATTCCGCTCTGCTTTCCATCCCGATCCCGTCCATCTGAACTAGGGTGTGTGCCTGAAAGTGGACTGACCAGGCCAACCATGATGGAGCCTGAGTGGAACTGCAGCTTCCACTGTGAGTCGGCGCACTGCCTCATCCACTCGGGCCTCAGCAGGCAGGAGAGCGTGGACGTGATGGACAGACTGTGCGTTCTCAGTCAGGTAATCCCGCCCACTTACGTACTCACGATGCGGCACTTGGACGTGTTTGCCATATTTGCGTCACCCATCTTCTCAGATGACCGTGGATCCGCCGAGGCGATCCCTCTCGCCCGTGCTGAGCGCCGTGGTGTGGACGCTGCTCTCCTGCGGCATCCTGCTGGCGTTCTGCTTCCTGCTCTTCACCCTGCGCTTCAAGAACAACAGGTATCTTGCACAGGGCGGCTCCGTGGGTAGCAACATGCGGCACATGTGCTGATTTGTCCGCCTTTAGGATCGTGAAGATGTCCAGCCCCAACCTCAACGTCCTGAGTCTGTTCGGAAGCGTCCTGACCTACAGCAGCGGTTTCCTGTTCGCCGTGGACGGGCGACCTCACCCGCAGATGGAAGCGTCAACAGCGGTCCTACACGTACCATCTGCCTGCGTCTGCATTTTATGGGTGGATTTACCGTTGTTTGATTGGCATGTGACTTTCTATTCCCGCAGGCTCGGGTTTGGACCCTGTGTCTCGGCAGCACCATGGTCTTTGGGCCTATTTTGGGGAAGACCTGGAGGCTCTACAGGGTGTTCACCCAGAGGGTTCCTGACAAGAGAGTGGTAGGCACAATTGGACTTTTATTTGGATCACATGCACCTAAATTGATATTTCTTTTTTTTTTTAAATGTCCATGAAGTTATGACTTTTTTGGTTTGAAACAGAAAAAGTTTTGTTGAGCAACCTTTATTGGGCGTATACATTCTTCATCCACGTCATTTTAAGCCACTTGTTGCTAGGCAGACTTTATAGTGTCTCCATTGTAACGTGGTACAAGGACAGGGAGATCTGTCATGTTTTCTAAAAACTATTTCATTTGAACATGCATCAGATTCCAATTGAGTGCATCCCATAATCAGTTCCCAGTTCCACATGTCCAAAAGGAGTAGGAAGAAGCAAAGCTTATTAAATCCTACCCCTCCATCTGGTACTTTTACAATCACTAACTCTTACATTTGTTCACTTCCTGCTTTCCTAATATAGTTATACATTTTTTTATTTTAATTTTTTTTATAATTTTTTAAAATATTTTTAAATTTTGTTTTATTTTTTGAAATATTTTGTAATTTTTTTGGAATATTTTTTATTTGTATTTTTTATTATTTTTTGTCACGTACTGAAGTACAAGGTTCCAGAGCATGAAGGCAGCGATGGAGGTCTCATCCAGGTTTTGATGTCAGTTAAGCAGTTGGTGAGGGCGGAGTAGATGTTGGAGTTGATGGAGGTGGTGGAGATGTAAAGCTGAACATCATCGGCGTAGCTGTGGAAATTGAGGCCATGAGGACGGATGATATTCCCAAGTGGGAGGATGTCGAGGATGTTAAATGTGTTAAATGGACAAAAACACCCAGGAATATTTCTTCTCCTGTAACCGGTGCCGTATTTTCCCCTGATGGTCTTCCTGTGGTAGATCATCCGTGACATTCAGCTGATGGCCATGGTTGCCCTTCTGATCCTGGTGGACCTGCTGGTTCTTACTGCCTGGAACCTCACTGATCCCATCCTCTGCTCTCGATCACTGGGCGCCGTGGTTAAGGTACGTCTAAGAACAGCAAAAGTTCCACTTCCTGATTTTATTCATAGGATTAGGAGTGGAATACCTGGTTGTTTTTCCTGTTGTAGATGGTGGAGAAAGACATCTTCTACTCTTTGTCTCAGCTTGAGTCCTGTTCGTCTGCGTACTCGCATCTGTGGGTTACCATCATAGCTGTTAAAAAGGTACGTCGTCTCCTCGAGTGACACCAGCTATTGCGACACAAGATCGACCGTGACCTTGTGACCTTCTGATGTACTCAAAAGAGTATAGAATATAAATCTACAAGAGTACAAGTACAAAGCAGCGTTTGAAGACACGGCAAAGCCCCAAAACCAAAATGTCACATGACCAACCACATGCTCCATCACCTCCTCTTGGCCCCCCTATCTCCTCAGGGTTGTCTCCTTCTCTACGGGACATATCTAGCCGGCCTGACCAGCAACGTCAGCCACCCGCCAGTCAACCAGTCTCCCACCATCCTGACGGCCGTGACTTTGGTGACGCTATGTTCCACCGTGGTGGTCCCCGTGTCCATCTTCATGCAGGCTTGGCCCAACTTGGTCTACAGCACCGTGGCTGGAGCCATCTTCATCTGCACGCTGGCGACTAACTGCATGCTGTTTGTACCTCAGGTAGGAAAAGTACTTTATTAGGCAGCCATTGAAGTACCATGCATGAAAGTATTCATTCAAAAAGGAAAATGTGAAATATTACTGATTACTTCTTGTTTGAAGCCTACCTAGTACTGGTACTGTAGCCTACTACTGAAGGGGAGGTGCAATACCGACACCTACTGGTCTGGAGTGGAACATCATTCACCACAACTTCATTCATTCATTCATTTTCTACCGCTTATCCTCACGAAGGGTCACAGGGGGTGCTGGAGCCTATCCCAGCTGTCTCTGGGGCGAGAGGCGGGGTACACCCTGGACTGGTGGCCAGCCAATCACAGGGCACATATAGACAAACAACCATTCACACTCACATTCATACCTATGAATACCTATGAATGGTAATGGTAATGGTAATTTTTTTTATTTTAATATTTTATTTTATTTTTCATTTTTTATTTTTTATTTTTTATTTTTTATTTTTTATTTTTTGCATTGTACAATATTTAGAATAAATGTTTAGAATAAATGAATAAAATAAATGTATGTAGCTGCAACGATATGAGGAAAGAATCTCCAAAGTATCTCTGAAGGCTTTCTTAGTCAGTAAACATACGGTTGGGTGGAATTTCCTGCTGGGCATTTCTGGCCGTCACCCCTCCTCCGGGACCCACGGGTCAACTGCAGGGTGATCAGCCAGGAACCAACATTCCTCAACTTAGTCCTGGAACGTCTCCTGGTGGCCATCTTGATCTTAGAGCAGTCTTCCTCCATCCTCGCCACCTCCAGCACAGGTTAGGAGACGCTGGCACATGCAGACATGTCAGTTGGTCACATGACTTCCACCTGACATGGCGTGGAGGCTGACTCACGCTGCAAAGGTTTATGAGTCAAAAGTATGCGGGTTCTTGCTAACAGGTTTACAAGCCACTTAGTGTCTCCTGGTGGGTTTATGCTAGGATGAAGGAATGCAATACTTCCTTCATGAGATGATCCACTCGGAACACGCCTGGTCACACAGATCCCACACGAGTAAACATGTTGTATTCCTACGTGTACTACATGTTTCATTTGTACTCGCAGCTGACCGAGTGGCGAAACTTTGAAGAGGACCACAGCAACCCGGGTCAGATGGCCAAGTACTTCAGCAGTCCCAGTAAGAGCCAGGCGTCGGTCTACAGCCAGGACCACATCTACTTCCTGTTGGGGGAGAACAACTCCATGAAAAAACTGCTCAACGAGGTACCCTAATAACCACATGAGTTGTGTTCCATGTCGGCCCAATAAGGGCGGCTTCCTTTTCTCCGGGTACTCCGCTTTCCTCCCCCATTCCAAAAACATGCTAGGTTAATTAGCCACTCCAAATTGTCCATAGGTATGAATGTGAGTGTGAATGGTTGTTTGTCTATATGTGCCCTGGGATTGGCTGGCCACCAGTCCAGGGTGGGCCCCGCCTCTCGCCCCAAGACAGCTGGGATAGGCTCCAGCACCCCCGCGACCCTCGTGAGGAAAAGCGGTAGAAAACGAATGAATGAATGAATGAATGAAAACGATTTCAGGTTAGAATGATCTCACAAACGGGCGCAATGACCCCGAATAAAAACACGGGCTACTGTTGCGGCCGTAACCCAGGTCAAGCTGAAACTCAACTCTGAACCTCCGACATCACTCCCTGTCCCTCCTTCACTCACTATATTGGGTGATAGGAGTGTAAAGGTGACTATAGGGGTGTTATTTTATGTTAAGAGGGCTCTAATAATGATTGTCCATAGGTATGAATGTGAGTGTGAATGGTTGTTTGTCTATATGTGCCCTGGGATCGGCTCTCGCCTTTCGCCCCAAGACAGCTGGGATAGGCTCCAGCACCCTGGTGACCCTGGTGAGGGTAAGCGGTAGAAAATGAATGAATGAAATTTGTGTTTCCATTTTGCAGAAGAATGCAGTGATTGACAGCTTGCAGGAGCAGGTAACCAACGCCAAAGATAAGCTTCTACATCTGGTGTCAGCCAGCCAGCTGTCGGAGAAGCAGGAGGACGTGGACTCCGCCAACCTCCACTCCTCCTCCACTCAGACTACGGAACCTCAGTCCCGTAACTTTGCGACTTCTCTACCTCCGAGAGATCTCAATTCCAGACTCTCGCCGCCGCCGCCGCCGCCGCCGCCGCCGCCGCCGCCGCCTGTTTTACCTCGTTTCATGGCTGCTGATGGTCCAGGCTCTTCTGAGATTGCACCTTCACCAGACTCCATGACTCCCAGTGCCGCCGTCTCAACTCCCCCAGATGCGTCGGATCCAGATCCATGTAAGACCGCTGCAGAAGATGCAGTTCTCCGGTCGCCAGGCTTACTCAGGACAGCAGAGGAGACGGCTCACTTTGTCACTTCTGTTCAATCCCGTGGACTGTTGAACCCTTCTGAGTTTGAAACCTTCAGCAACTGTCCAAGCTCCCCCTCGGGACCAAACGCCAGACCTAATGGTTTTGTTAGTAGCGAGAAGTTGCAAGAGATCCTCCAAGAACTGAGTGTGGACACGGTCTTGGCCAGGAGGCCTTCTCATGTTAAATTCACAGAGGACTCCTCGCTCTCCCCCATCTCCCTACGGACACCCCGCTCCCCGAACCCTCCTTTGGTCTTCCGCTACCCCAGCATCTCCCCCTACGCCATGAGGAAACGCAGACCACCCTTCCATTCTCACAGACCAGGTGTGGCTCCACCTTGTTTCTACAGCGACGCTGCCGACTGCAGGCGGGTGAAGGACAGCTGCGGGGTCCGGAAGCAGACCAAGCGCCCTGAAGGGGTCCCGCTAAATGGGGGCGTCACAACGGACGGTACGCTCCTCCAGGTTCCCCCCCAGATGCAGGAGCAGGGTGAAGAAGGCGTGGCTTCAGAACATGCCTGTGGTGTGGACGTGGGCGGCGACGGACACGAGGCGGACCCTTGCCGGTACTGGGAGTCGGACTCCAGCAGCTCGACGGACTACGGTTTCTACCATCGACCCTACTGCGACTCCTGCTTGCAGCGGGGCTCGCTCCTGACCTCGGACTCGTCCTCGGACTCTTCGGACAGCGAGTATGAAGGCTACGGACTTTATCGTTCGCCACATCCTGTCGTGTTCAAGGAAGACCTCAAACCAACGCTTGTCTAAATACAAACTAAAAAACTGAAAATACAAACTATTGCGAGATAGCGTACATACACGTATATATGGAAATCTGTGTTTATTTTACACATTAAACTTAACCGCTGCGGACCTCCACGTCATGAGACACTTTATTAGGTACACTTGTGTCATCGAGTGATGAGCTGTAGCCATAAACAGAGATAATAATGCATTATTATTACCATACAGCTCTTATGTCGTACTTTATATTCATGATATGGCAGGTGGGTGTATTTTGCACATTTACATCATGGTTTTTTTTTATTGACCGATTTTATTGACCAGTTACACCATATACACCAGTTAGCGTGGACGACCGAGCATCCAGCATCGTCTGACTGGATGATGAAAACTTTGATATTTATTATGTTATTTATTTGGCCGTGTTTTACTTTTTACATGTTGCTGTGCTTCAGTGAAAATGTTGTTTTAATAACGAGAGTGTTTCTATGTGTCAGTGCTTCAAGCCCATAATGTCAAATTGTTTTGTCCTTCCTGCATGTTGGCCCCCGCTGGCCCTCAAACCCTCGTCTCTTCTTACGTAACGTTGATTTTTTTTTCTAACTGATTGCATGAAGAAGTAAACACAAAGTACAGACGCTTAATTCACGCCACTGACTGACTGGAGGGCAGAAACCAGACAGAATTTTGATGAATTTTAATTTCTTTTTGATTAGAACTTAATCAGACACTAATTGCTCTGACAGTGAGGGCTCTTAAGAAATACAATACGGAACACAGACATCATTTCCACACTAATTTCCCTTTTCAACACAGCACTTTCAGCTTATTTTGTTATCTTTTCCTTGTATTATTTTTGCTCTGCTGCCTTATTTCTGGGACACTCTTCATTCAGCATATTGAAGCACTGAAGGGCAGACTGGGAGGAGGAATTCTCTTTGTAGAGTACAACACAAGGCCATACAAACCACACAAAGACTCTGCCAGCTTTAGTGTGTTTGTGTGTGTGTGTGTGTGTGTGTGTGGGAGGGAACGTCTTCCCGACGAACTAAGATTAGGCTGTTACACTCCGATATGACCGACACCGGGGCGCTTATTGAGAAAGAATCACCAAATAGAAACACATTTGCAGCTCTTATTAACACACCCCAGTCACAAATGACCTTTTAAAAACTTTTTTTTTACATTAATAGAGCCCTCTAGACATGGAATAACATCCCTATAATCAATTTCACTCATATAACCCAAAATAGTAGACATCATAGGATTAAATAAGCCATTGAAGACATAAATAAGACTCATGCAGACTCGGTGTGTGTTGCTGTAAATGTGTTCCCCGGGGAAGTAGCGTGAGTGGACAGGAAGTGACATTGAGTGTTCAGAGTTGAGTTTCAGGGTTATATTTCATCTTGCTGTGGATTGCTGCTGCAACAGCAACTCACATTTATTTTTTTAGGGATTATTGTGACTGTTGTGAGGTCATTCAAACCTGCAATAAAAGCCTGTTGTTTCTGCGGTCAAATGTCTGATGCCTGCACGCCTGACCCAACATTACAGTATTGATATTTCAAGAAAAATAGATGCATATCAGCTCTATAGTGTAGTTTAGAAACTGATGAAATCATCACATTTATTCACATAATATTCTGACTATATTCTCATAATATTATAACTTTTTTCCCTTATCTAATTTTCCAAAAATTGCAACTTTATTGTTTTTGTTTACATTTTTTTTCTTTCCTAGTTCAATTTTTTGCTACTAAAATTATTTGACCTTGTTACAAACAAATGACATTCTCGTACAATTCAAATTCTCATAAAATTGCGCCTTTTTCCTTCTTTCTCTTAATATTTTGACTTCTGACTTTCTGCTGTTTCTTATTTGAATTTTTCAACAGTTTCAATTTTTCAAAGTTTCTTCTTGTGATCATGACTTTATTCATATATTTTTTTTACTTTAATCTTGCCAGAAACTTTTTCCACAACAAATGGCCCCCCTGCCACATTTTGGACACCCCTGAATTAAATACACATACATGTGCTATATGCCATTGTAATGCAGACGTACCAATTCCTCATCGACCAAGTTTTAAATACATTTATATTTTAATATTTCAATAGAGACACAGACAACAGCTTGCACTTACAGACAAAATATTGCAAACGAGTCAAAAAGCTCTAACCATGCATACACACGTGGAACACTTTTGAAAATAAGAATTATGACACAAAAAAAACATATTTCCAATGGTAATATATATTTTGAACTTACACCGCGACAGCTGGTGACTATTGGAAATGACAGTCAAACCTCGGAACGCCATTGGCCGATTACGCCATCTATCCTGCCAGCGACCCGCCCTTTTATTCCCGTCGAAAATCCTTTGAAGTCATGTTGGGTTGTGCCAAGAATGCCATGTGGTGTTCCGGAGCGACGCTCTGATTGGGCTAAAGGACGCACAGTTAACGCCCACTCCGGGAGCCGTCGCCGTCTCCGATTGGTCAAATCGGGCCGCCCCAGATTCGTCATTGCTAGTTCACGGCCTTCCCGTATTCTCCATTCGGGGTTAAGTTGTTGGCGTGGAAGTCTCACTGCTTTGGACGCATGTACGCAAACGGCGTAGTGACAAAGACGGCAAGACCTATGGGGAAGGAATAAAAAAAGAAATCCAGTATCGCCTCTCTCCATAGTATAACGCTGTTTCACTTGGACGTTGTAGTTGGAATCTAACGCCGGCTTGGGCGAGGATTCGGTCCGAGACGGTGGATCGTCTGAGCGCAGAAGACAACCTCGGAAAGTGGACGTTTTTTTTCTGCTCCGCTACGGCGAGGGAGCCGCCATGGCAGTCGGATCATTGAGGCTCCACATCGGGATATGAAGAGCGACTGGATGGGCCACAAAACGCCGCATTTAGCCTACATGCTAACGTTAGCATCTTTGTGACGGCGTTCCGAGTCAAATTCTGTTTTTAAAACGTCCACACACAAGAAGGAGGCCCGATTCATGACTATTTTAATAGGTGTCTTAAAGGACCCCTTGAGAGAGGATTACACAAGGGGGGAGAATGCAGTGATTTGGACATCGGAAAGGGTCGTTGATTAGGCGTCAAGAGGAACAGTGGGATCTCCCTGTGCAACACATTTGCTGTCACCCTCCTATTTTTGAATGAAAACCTTCAGAGAATCGACCAGCGTGTAACAAGACTCGAGAACCAGAAGCGCTTTGGATCATGTCGGGTCGGCCCAGGACCACATCCTTCGCGGAGAGCTGCAAGCCGGTGCCGCAGCCGTCAGCGTTCGGCAGCATGAAAGTCAGCAGTAAGTAGCAGTTGTAGTCCGCACACTTCCTTGCCACACACTGCAATCCGGTAGGTGGGGTGGGGGGGGGGGGGGGGGTAGCTAGCTAGCTGGGTGGGTGCCGTCCAACCGACACCCCGACCAATCGGGACTGTTAGCCAGCCGCCGATTAGCTTAGCACGGCGCGCGGAGGGCGCTCACTCGTGGCCCGGCCCGGGCAGGGTTAGCAAGAGACCAGGTCCGGGGGTAGCGGAGAGGGACAGGCCGGAGTCCTAGATGGAAGTCCGGTTCCGGTAGTTCTTATTGAGCGTTTACAAGATGAGTCATGGCGGTGTTGCTACATTGCTATGCGCATGTTAACGCGGCAGGGCCAGGCAGGCTATTACGCAACTGTCAAAACGGAAGGTGCGCCCGTTCCTGACCGGAGAGGCTGATGTGGTCCCACAAAGGGCAGGATTTCTGATCTATATGTATTTTTTTAGTTGACAAATATAGTGTCATGCAGTCACTGTGGCGTCCACGCTAGTTATGGACCCACCAGGCCTCGACTTCCATTCTCATTTTCTAGCACAACCTCGCAAATAATACATTTATTACATTTTAATAAAGAACATGCACTCACACTCCCGATGCTTATCGATATTTATGTCGCATGTGTGTTTTTAAACATGAATTACAATGTGATGATGCAGTATACGGTGTGTACTGTACATACAGTATTTGTATAAACATATGATATAGGTGAATTATGGATTTTGCAGAGTTGCACGTGCAGAGATGTTTTCCAAAAGGCTGTTGAAGAATGTTGATTGAGCTTCAGGGCCTACTGGGATGATGATTGTGGGGCGAGGCCAGGGGCTGGGTCTCCATACACGTTCACAAGCACACAGCACATCCACATCCACATCCACATCCACATCCACATCCACGCTGCAAGATGCCCTGGCGTTTTCAACTAGCAGTGTGGGCTTTGTACAGTACACATCTGGTGCTGTCAACAGGGGGACTCCATATTCGGAAAGTACTGCACACTGTCTTCTGTTTTAAAGCAGATGCATTAAGAAAAATAGCCTTTATTAAACCATAAATCAAACACAGGGTGATTGTGACACTGAACAAAATAAGTGATACCGATGAATGGGCGGATGGTATTGCTACTGAATATGTTATAGAGCAATACTTCTAAATACATCAATGCCAATAATTGATAATTATCCAAAAGCATACACCAGTCAATAGCCACGTTTACATGAGGACTTTTTCTCTTTCCGAATGACCTTTCCAAAAGCAATGGTATCCATGGAAAGGAATATTCCAATCTCTTGTCTCCATGCGCCGCTATAATCAACCAGAATAGTCAATGGGGCATGCCCAGTAAAACGTAAACACCAACATCACGTGATACCGACTTCCTGGAGTTTTTCTTCCACTTGTTGGAATAACTCCGTATTGCCAGTTTTTCCTTCGTCCAGTCTTGGAATTTAGTTTGGATCAAAAACCAACTTTCCTTAGCAGTCCAGTGCCGATTGCTGGCCTCCATTTTTAAAAGTGAAGAACGTCTGGAGCTGCGTGTTACGTCATATCTCAGCATTGGCTGAAAGAACGCACCCGGGAACAGGAAAAGATAAAGTTCAATCTTGCTAATATTTGATCATGAAGCTGGGCACATGTTTTATATAGATATGTATTTTCTTTTGGAATAAAAGTGGACTTGTGAATGGCGTATAGAAGGGTTTAGATTCTGTGCCACAGATGGCGCTAATGCACACCAAAGCTGCTTGCCAAGCGCCAATAAACAACAGAAGAAATATGTGTTCATGTTTCACATCAGGATTGTGAATGAAAATAAGTGCAGTTCCCCTTTAAGTGCTACTAGTGGTCTTACCTTTAATGATGAACAAAGGAAGTTTTAATAAAATTCTGAGATGCTCCTCATGCATCAAATTTGGTATCATGTTATCCATATATGACATTATTTTAGTAATTGAGTGTTCTACTGAAAACTTCAATTAATCAGACATAAGATATTTTTGCTTGTTTTAAAGAGCAGTTATAAATTCACAAGAGAAAATAAGGCGTTTCAGTTTTTTCGATAAGTTTGATTTCTTCAATTCACACGTTGACATAAGAACAAACTGCTCTAATCCGACATGCTCATGCTATCATGTTTACAATGGCGTTTGTTAGCTCAGCTGCTCGCTTGGGGCTACATAGTATGGGTGCTTTGTAGATAATACATGTATCCATCCCACACTGTAATCATTTACTAGAAAAGGAGAGAAATAGAAATGACTTTAGTTAATTTGACATTACTAAGACTAAATTACATATGATATTATGTTGATGGCTGTACATTTATACCCTAAACTTAAGACCCGCTGACTAGAAATAAGACAGAGTTTGAGTTTTTGCAGTGTTCAAACTAAAATGACGACACATTGGGATATTTTATACATCAACCAAGAGAGTGACACACTCACTTCCTTATTCCACGACGCAATATTGTCTGCTAGAAATGACCATCCACTAATTAGCCAGCTAAAAGCTTTTTGTTATTTCCCATCTTCTTAACTTGGCTGCACGGTGAACAAGTGGTTAGCATGTGTCAACACAAATCATCCCATCAATTTTCTATGCCGCTTATCATCACTAAGATTACGGGGGTATGCTGGAGCCTATCCCACCATGTTTTTGGAGATTCGGAGATTTGAGATGCAATGGTGTGTAGAAGCCAATATTGTTTTTTTAGTGATATCCTATCAATATTAATATTGGAGTGAGGCATATTTTGAATTGATAATAGTGTAATGTTAGAACTTTGTACTACCAGATAACTTTACTAATAGCTGTCCAGATAGATGCCTGATGACAAGTGGCGTCACGAGACAATACGCGTTTATGAGGCGAGATTAGATTTCAACTTTACTTTTAAGAACAGTACAATGAAAAAAAATCTGACACTTTATTGCAATCTACTTATATCATTTCTACTTTGGTACACTCTTCTGCACTCTGTGTGTATGCTGACGGCCCCGCCTCTCCCCACCGAGACAAAGAGGCTCACTCTTTGTTCTATGAATCAAACCAAGGTGCTAAAAGCAATGCAGATAGTGAAGTCGCTTCCTGCCTGAAAGCAGACGTTGTGCATACTGTGTGCTGTACATGGCACTGTATTCAAGCTGGCAAAATGATTCTTCATTTTCATTTATTTTATGATTTTTATGAATGAATTTATTATCATCCCAGCCCCAGTGTTGTCTGATTAGTATTGCTAAAGCTACACGAAATGTACACATGATTTTTGTTTTTCATCCCTGATTGTAAATAAAGGAAATCGAAGTGATCATTTCCAGATTCAAACAGTTTCTTAACATTTTAGCACAGTTCTATAGATCTACAAGATTCAATCATTTAAATTGATTAGAAAAAGCTTTGATTTCTATTTTGATTGGTTTTATGGGTGCAACTAAGAATGCGCGGAACTTGAAATCCACGGAAATTGTTTCCATACATGTGCTGCAGCAGCGCGCACGTGACCGTGGTGGAGTGGTGCTGTGGTTTGCGTGGCGAGGGAACGGCGGAGAGAGAGAGATGGCTCAAAGGATATCACTGACAGAAGCTGCCAAAAGTTTGGGATCATCTCAAACTCAAAAAGAGCGACAATGTGGTGCAAAGTCTGCTTGTCAAGCCGAGCTGGCATTCCACAACGGTACTTCATGGACGGTGCAGCACATTTCCAGAAAGCACCCCCCCCCCCCCCATATTTACAAAGCAAATAACGCCAAACAAGGTAAAAGTCTATTTATTTGCTTGACTGGCGTAACCAAAGAGCTATTTAAACTCCAGGGGCCATTTGACAACATTTAGGTGTACAAATGGTTGCAACTAAGGATTATTTTCTTAGTCGATGAATTTCACGCTTGTTGTTTCGATTAATTGGTCAGGCCCAAATTAGACGGACGAAATTGATATGAGCTAAAAATAGATGGCATGTCAGAAAATTGGTACTAAAATAATGGCTAGGCCAGTGATTCCCAAAGTGTGGGTCGTGGCCCCCTGGTGGGCCGTGGTGGTACTACAGGTGGGCCAAGAGAGGTCATTAAAAATATGATTCATTCATTCATTTTCTACCGCATAACCTCACTGCTGGAGCCTATCCCAGCTGTCTTTGGGCGAGAGGCGAGGTACACCCTGGACTGGTGGCCAGCCAATCCCAATTTCAACTCACAAGTCATACCTGAATATTCGTCACATAAGTGTATAAAGAAGTGAACCACTATGAAATGTGTTGTCTTGTGCTATAGTTGTATCAGCACGTCACCTCCCAAGCGCTTGTTTCCCCTTCCTCTGTGCCTCCTGCCGTTTATCCCTCATCACCCTTTTCCTGGTACACATGCTAGCAAAAACTGGGCTGAAGATCCCTGACAGCTGTCCCCCCCCCCCCCAGCTAAACGTGCACACACGCAGAATACGTCGACACACCCACATGAGGCGTTCTTAAGGGGTTTTTTTTTGGGGGGGGGGTACTGAGGCAGCTGGCCAAGGACAATGGCCGGCTTGTGTAGCATCTCAAAGCTACAGCGTTAGCGATAACAACGCCCCCCCCCAAACTCTCACCTGGTTAGCTAGTGATGGGAACAAAACAAGCCACTTATCCTCTTTGATTCATAACCAAACAGAAGAGATCCCACACAAGACGGCAACGCTTTACAGAACTTTGCATGGCAGCCAAGAATAAGGCAACCATCACAGTCTTTCCAAGGATGGTGGAGTAGAATAGTCCTTTTTTTTGGTCTGTTCTGCTGCCTTGATGTTTCAGCCAAGAGGAGAGAATGGATGTGGAATTCTGGTTTATTGGATTTCCGGGAGCCTTCACTGAGATATGTTTCTCAAAATCACTCCAACTTTTCACGTGTTTTTGTTTTCTTTTGTTTCTGTTGTGTATAAATGCACAAGGCTGACACATTTGACCATCTTCAGAGGTAGTTTCAGAGCCAAAAACAGAGGAGGGACAATAGCCACGTTTACATGAGAAGTTTTTCTCCATAAACACAAGAATTAGTGTGTGTGCCCGAAGCCCGTGGCAGAAGAATACAGTGTACAGTACCTGTATAATACAGGTACTGTACACTGTATAATACAGTACCTGCGCAGCTACACTGAGTATGAATAATATCGGTTACTAGTTAACTTTTTGCACTGAAGTGGCAGTGCGCCAAAGAAAAGGAAAGCTATCACTGTGGAAATGAAATTGAACATAATTTAAAAAAAAATGTATATAGAGGAGAAATCTGATTCCCAACCCAAAAGAAATGCCTTGCTTTTTTGATGACTTGACTGTTATTGGTTGGTGAGAATTCCCAGTGTGCATGCCAACAGACTTTTCTCACGGGTTGAGGAAGTGCAGAGGCGTCTGGAAAGGCCCCGCTGAGTTATGTTGGCTGAGTTGTAGTGATCTCCCGGGTCACTGCTACTACAAAGACCAGTTTAGATATAGCTCTGTGCTGAGAGATCCCAAACCTGCTCCCCGTCTTCCTCAATCATCATCATTTGGGTCATGTAGCTTGGCGGTCAGCGTGAACAGCGGCTTTCTAGTAGGCAGAATCCAGCTCAGCTTTTATGCATTCACTGATTTTTTTGGGGGGGGCATTAAGAGGTTTTCTATGGTAATGGTTTTATTTCATTTGTACATGCATCAGATTCCAATTGAGTGCATCCCATAATCAGTTCCCAGTTCCACATGTCCAAAAGGAGTAGGAAGAAGCACAGCTTATTAAATCCTACCCCTCCATCTGGTACTTTTACAATCACTAACTGTTGCATTTGTTCACTTCCTGCTTTCCGCATATAGTTTAAGTTTTTATTTTTTATTTTTAAAATTTGTAAAAAAAAAATCTTTTTTAATTTTTATTTTTTTTTTTTTTTGTCCCGTACAGAAGTAGGAGGTGATATGAGTATCCAATGCCATAATGGGGACCATAGTGCGTGTCAATATAGTGATATATATAGCACATCATGACTGGTTCAAGACTCTTCATCCTTGTATTCTATAGAATCATATAGAATCAATTCTTTGGCATATACATTGTAATAGACCTAGTAAACAAATGATACAACACTGTGTGGATGTTGTAGAAAAATGATTAGTTGCACAGATTTCAGAGAAAAAGCATCTTTAAAAATAACAAGTATTTGCTAAATACAGTAACCCATCGTTTATTGCAGTTTCAGACCTTTTGTAAGTTGCTCTAATATGTACCGGTACTGGGGGAGCTGAGTGGGTGGGCGAGCAGGAAGTGGCGTCGTGTTGCCATTTTTATGCTTGAAGAAGCTTGATTTAGGTGTAAAATATGTATATAACACTGCAGTACTCCTATTCAAAGCACAAGGGAGGGATTACTGAATTAGGCATGGCTACTTATAAATACAGACCAATCCTCAATGCACAAAAGGGCCTGCAACATTTGGTACTGTACACACGCTTGACTTACGAAGGTGTTACTCGAGTGCTTTGTTGTGACTCTGTGGCTTCTCATTCTCTCACAGGGGACAAAGATGGCAGCAAGGTAACGACAGTCGTGGCCACACCAGGCCAGGGCCCGGACCGGCCACAGGAGGTGAGCTACACGGACACAAAAGTCATCGGCAACGGCTCGTTTGGCGTCGTCTACCAAGCCAAGCTGTGTGACTCCGGGGAGCTGGTGGCCATCAAGAAGGTGTTGCAGGACAAGAGGTTTAAGGTATGCTTTAAGGTTGCTCAGTTTGCAGAAATTCAGTGAGTCAGTGAGTCCCTCGGTGGCGTGGCGGTCAAAAAAAAAAGTCATTTGCTGCCGTGATTATGAAAGTTCTTTCACAAAAACAGTACGACAGAAGTTCATTCATTCATTCATTTTCTTACCCTCACGAGGGTCGCGGGGGGTGCTGGAGCCTATCCCAGCTGTCTTGGGGCGAGAGGCGGGGTACACCCTGGACTGGTGGCCAGCCAATCCCAGGGCACATATAGACAAACAACCATTCACACTCACATTCATACCTATGGACAATTTGGAGTGGCTAATTAACCTAGCATGTTTTTGGAATGTGGGAGGAAACCACATACGCAGAGAAAACATGCAAACTCCACATAGAGATTGCCGAGGGTGGAATTGAACCCTGGTCTCCTTGGTGTGAGGCCTGTGCGATAACCACTCGCCCACCGTGCAGCCCCACTTTTTGTTATGGCCACCTATAGTGCGTACCTGCTTTAGCGTGCAAAGTGTGTGTCTTCCAACCTGAAAACACGAGAAGCGCGTGGTCTGTCACGTTTAATTTTGGTGCCCCCCCCCCCCCCCCCAACAAAGCTGTGCACGCATCCTCTTTACCTGACTTTGACTCCATTTGACGGATTGGGTTGTTTTCCCTCCGTGAGAGCCATACAGTGTTTCTTCAAAGACTACGTTGTCGACTGTGAAGTGGGTTTCAGTTTTAAATTTCTATCACCAATCCACTGCAGTCCTGTTATGTTTACAATAGGGATATTGGTTTTTTGTGGTCTATCGTGGTGACAAAGCTGCGGCCCGAGTTGCTGTTTTTTATATCAGGAATTCTACCTTATCATTGTCATTGTGTACTTTCCCATTGAGGTGGTTTAAGAAGCGTCCACGTCCCAGTGCCCTTACAGCGGCCTACATCTCAAGTCAGAAAAAGCAGTCCGTGCCAGACTCAGCCCACATGATCACAACAATGGCGTGTTCTTAAATGTTCAAGTAGGAAGGAGTGGGTGTGATGTCAGTGGTGCGGCATGATTTAGCATTAAAAGGACGACAAAGACGTTGCAGCGGAGTGCAAATTTTCCGTGGAAGTTCAACACAACCCACCTCATCACACATTTGAAGCGGCGTCACATGGGGTAAACTCCCGCGAGATGGCAAAAAGTTATTAGCTGGAATAGAAACGAGCCAGCGCCTGTCGGTGGTGAGTAATGTCTGGTCGAAACACTTATCAGAGCACCTCAAACCTCGCTATACGTCTAGCTGCCAGTACATTGTGGCTAAAACTATACCCCACATCCATAAAGAGGAGAAATGGATCAGTTTTTCCTCAGATCTACTATTGCTGCCTGTTGTGCTCTGTTGGAGTCATATCACACTTGACCAAGTAACAGTTACAGTTGAAGTTACAGTGGGCCCAAAACATGACTTTAAAGACATTAAAGCTACGGCATCACTGCAGGAACAGAAGACACTTCCACCGCTTTGAGCGTAGCATGGTACCGAGCTAACTATTTGGCCTCCAATTAATTTAGTCTAAACTTAGAAGGGTTTCAAATGGAGTGGGGAAAAATACCACTTCCACACATGCAGTGAGAAGGTAACAATAAGGCAATGTAACATTACTGACACATAGTGATAAGAATTCTACATTTTTTAACAATAGGCTCTAGTCACCTAGGAAACGGCGATCATTCATTCA